>NW_023604861.1:108542550-109121072 GCF_014898055.3 Talpa occidentalis
TCTCATGAGATGAAAGGAATCTCTCTGTAAATGGTTAAATGAAATTGTATAGTTCTGAAGACAGGATATAGAGACGGGACTGACAATTAATAAACTATTTTGAATATTTATCCTAATTTTAATTATGGTTTATTAATTAGGAATCCTTGAAGAATTGTGCTTGTTATATATTCATAGCATATATGACACATAAGGGATTGGAGTGTATCTTCTACTCACTTCAACTTAGACTCTAAGTTGGAGCCACATGCAGAAAGGAATGGTAAATGCTTTGAGGTTTGAGTATCTTAGTTATATTTTTCTTTAAAATTATTTTGTTTCTCCAATGCAACACCAGAAATTTCATCTCATTTTATCTACTGGCATTGTATTCATTCCACTTATATTAATACCACAGGATTTCTTGGAACTCCCTAGTAAGGCAAAGGGTTACTCTTTTGATTTCTCTTTTAGCTCTAATTATGAGTGATCTTGAGCAAGTTTTTAAAACTCTCTGAGACTCAGTTTTGCAAGTGTAGAATGGGACCTGTAATAACTATTCTGGAGGGTTAGTGTGAAGACTAACACTCATGTTACCATCTGGCACAGGACCTGATAAGTGGACCCTTCAAGTGACAGATTAACCTCTCTCCAACAGCAAGTCTGTTATGCTCTGGACTACATTAAGGAAAATACCAGAAAGGACTCAAGTTAGTTATAAAACTACTATTCTTAGAGTCTTTTAAAACAGATTGTCTTCTTATCATGCTGGATATTGAACTGGTAGACTCTTTAAGACAATGCTTTGAAATTAAGATCCTTTGCTGGCACTTGATTCATCCAAAAGAGAAAATTTTGGAGAAAACCAGTCTTAATGCCCTTTGTCCATGTGGAAGTTAAACCAGGAAATCTGCATCAAAGTTGAACTACAAAAGCTACTGGTGCATCTCCAAGTCAGACTTTCTTCTATTTTGTTTTCTTTAAAAACATTTTAGCATTTAGATTAGGCCACCATAAAATAGGGTAGGGGAAAAGAGAACATTGATTATGAAGAGAGATTTAAGGAAAATTATTCCAACATTTTTTTGTCTAGTTAGTGTCTGGAAAATGTCAGCAAATACAAAGCCATCTTTACCTCACTGCGTACTACAGCCAAAAAGAGTTTTCAGTAAGAGAAATAGTGTTTCCTGACCCAGAATCATCTTGTTACTTCTTTTACTATGGCCACTTTGATGTTTATGCCATAGCCAAGTGCTAAGAGAATCACATTGAAACAGAACATATACATTTTAGAATACTAAATCAAATAGAAATTTGCAGTAACTGTCATTCAATCACTTATTTTTCAAAGATGGCTAAACTATTTCTAAAAATAAATGAACATTGAAAAGGAAATGTTCATGCTTTACTTCTTTTATTCTTTTTAAGCTTTGGGGGGCAGAGTAATAAGCAAATTCCATACCCATTTGAAGTAAATATGTATTAGTCATGTGATATGGATGCCTGCATTTGGGATAGAAATAGAATTGGGATCGAGTCACTTTATAGAGTGATCCATCATTTCAAGGCCCCAAAGTGTGAAGAACTACTTTGAGGTGATATCAACAATCAGGAGTCCTTAGGATCAAAGTAATTCAGTCACAGCAAGATGTGTTTTAAGACATATAGGTGATAAGATTAAAGTTATTGTCTTTATTGTTTCTCCCTCAAGGTTTTCTTATTGTGGTGTGCGAGTGCCAGCTCAAGTTTGATCTATGAAACCATGTAGCTTAAATTTTCTCCTAAATGCAGGTTATTTTCCAGATAACAGATAATGGTGAAAAGTATTCTAAGAGAAAGCATTTCCTTGGCCCCTCCAGGACAAGTGACATGCTTTGAGATCCTACCGCAGGCTTCCATGCATTCTGTAGTGTTTTGGAGAATGGAGATTATTCAGATGGAGTGCTTGCATTTGGGAGGCAGGCTCCCCAAACAACATGTCTTGCTAGTCTGCACAGGGGTAGCATAGGTGTTTAGAAATTGGAGAAACATTTCTAGCAATGGAGTCAAAAAATTCTTCATAGAAGGTGAGCCTTCAGAGAAACTTTGAAAGATGGGTACATGGCAAGTAGGAATTAAATCATCTTAATAATAGTAAATAGCATGATCAGAAAATACCACCTTAATTCCACTTGTAGCTTTTCCCCCAAACATCTAATGATTGCAAATTCAATTTCTCTTCATCATTCCATACAATTGGATCTAGTCATGAAACGAATGACTGTGTGTGTGTGTATACACAGATTAGGCTTAGAAGTGCACCCATCAAAAAATATGAATATCTTCTTTCTGACCTTGAGACAAAACATCATAGAAAAGACTTAACTCTTAGCTTAGGTGTAAAACAAGTCTGTGTGATCTAGATGCTCATTGTTTGCTGCCAGAGAGGAGCACATTCTTGAGTGATGGACAGGAACACATACAATACAAACAAACAAATAAACAAACAAAAAACCCCAAAGCACTGCTGTGTCCCATTCTTCCCTTGCCTTTAGGATGTCCTGAGACCCTCCCTGTTAAAAGCCCTGCAGCTACGGGAGTAAATGAGAGGCAATAAGACAAGCGTGGAGCTAAACTTATGTTTTTACAGAATTTCTTTCATTCAGCTTTCCCATTCACAAAATGTAGATATTTAGATTATTACCAAGATGTGGGTGTTGACACACTCTCTGCTGGCAAATCATTGCCCTGGCAGTGCCAAGAAGGCAGAAACCTATCCATAAATAAGTGCCTGCTGCTTGGGATGGGGTTTTGTCTTAATGTTTTACCAAAGGAAACCATCACATTTTGTCTGCCTCAGGCTTTAAAACTTAACTAGTTTGCCTTCGCTTCTTTCAGACCCCTCACCGGAGGCCTTCTAAGTGTCCTAGAGCAGCTGGAAGGCAAGGGGAGAGCCATCTTTTTTTCATTTCTACCACTTCCTTACATACCAGAGGCCCATGTGTGCTATCAAATGAATTGGGCACAGATCTTCCTTCTTTAGAAATTTCTATAAGAAACTGACCAGTGCTCTGTTGGTCATTGAAAGATATTTGATTCCATTTTCATATTTATTGTGCTGTTAATGTTACAAAATGACTCTTATGCTTTATCTCACACAGTATGCACAAGAAACCTGTAACTGGACTTTGTAGATTTTGCTCCTTTTTGCAAGTGAGGAGTCAGTGTGGCTTGGGTACTTTAAGAGTTATGACTTAGATCTTTATAAATGGCAGAGCTAGGACTTAAACACAATGCTGGCTCCAAAGTCCAGTGCTGCTTCTGCCTCCTACATGGGTGATGACAGTCTATTTGTGTAACGATCTTAAAAACTCAAAGAGATGACTGGATCTAATGATTCTGCAGGAATTCTGGAAAGGAACCACAGAGAAGGGCCCAGTCCTTATAGACCTGCTATGTTTGTAGAAAATGATAAAATGAATGGAAGCCCTTTAAGATAATAATAAAAATAAAAAATACTAGTAGTTTGTTTGGTGAGATGGTCAGGATTAGAGATTGGCTCTTAATATATCATGTTAGTGTGATGGTTTAATAATTTTATGTTATTGCTTATTAGAGTTTATCTTTTGGAAAATAGATAAGGATTCCAGCTAAAAGTACAGGCTCACTGTCTTTTGATTTTTGTTGAAACAACTCAAAAAAAGTTTGCTTACAATCCAGGAAAACACTCAAGCTTAATGTATCTTTATTTTATTGTAAAACAATTACTTAGGTGGAATCATTAAAGAACACTGGAGATAACTGTCAAAAGCTTAATTACATCATTTGATTCTTCACAAGTTGAAAAAAAAGAGTCCACTTTGGGAATGTACTAATAATAGAATAAAATTGATACCCACTGGCAAGATGTTTATCACTGCCCCTGAAGCAGAGTTCTCTCCAACTTGGGAAAACTGTTTCTGGTGTTGTCAATGAGTTTTGAAAGTATGCTGAAATGCATCATCTCCCTACATTTTCAAATCAGCACTGTAATTTCCCCAGATTAAATTCCTGCTGACAAGGAATATGGTTTTTGTTTTATCTATGCACCTAATATAATGCCCAATAATAAATACTCAAAGACATTAAAATGTTTATAGACCTATTCCTAGAAAGCCTCCTTACGTAGAAGCAATGTCATGTTCTTTCTGTTACCTGCAACTGACTGTAAAACTAGCTACAGTCAACAGGGTATGAGTTTTGAGCTATATAAATAGCTAGAAACAACTAAATGTTTCTCCTTTTGCCTATGATTCCACCGCTAAAGATTTATTCTTTAGTGTCTTCATAGCTTTTATTAAAATTTGTTATACACTGAAAGGGCATGGAATTTAGAGTCATCATCCTCCAATTGATGACTGAATAACCTCTCTAAAATGGGATAAAAATGTCAATCCCTATCCTTTTTGAGCCATGTTATATGAAGCATAAATGACATAATGTTTGTAAATTACTATATAAATTATATTAAGGAAAAATAAAAACATTTTAATAATACATATAGCCCAATTCTTAAGAAATAACAATACTTTAAGCTGATATATAACTTTAAGCTGGTAATTCTTAAATTTAAGCTATCAGAATCACTTAAGGAGTTTATTTGAAACTGAAGATACTTGGGCTGTTCTCTTAAAATTTTTATTTAGTAAATTTGGGGTAGTATTCATGAATTTGTAGTTCAAAATATATGCCTTAAGAGATTCTGATGTGGGGCTTCCCTGGTGGCACAGGCAGTTGAGTGTTGCACTGTGAAGCTCTCCACAGCCTCTGCAGCATGGGTTCGATTGCGGCAGGCCAGCGAGGGTCCCACATGGCAAAACAGACCTCTCCTGTCTCTCCTGCTGCTCCCCTCAGCAGTGTATTTCATCAGTCTGTTTGTTCTGTTCCCCGCTCTGTCTCTGGTGAATCCTCCTGTACATCTGGCCTGTACCCCGGTTCTTGTATAAATAAATTTTAAAAAAATATTTGAAAAAAAAATGAGATTCTGATGTGATTCTTGGGCATCTCTCTCAGAATTAATACCTTACACCATCATCAAGTAATATCTTCTATTGCTGGATTTTACCTAGCTCTTTGTAAGCCTCCAACATACATTGTCTAATGAGCAATCAGAAGCTAGTTGTTTTATATCCAGAAAATGAAGGAAAATCATTTGAATACAGGGAGGAAGATGTGAGAAGATGTTTGAAACCTGAAATCACATTGGTGATCAACTGTTCTTGATAGGATATTAACAAGGGCACTACCTCATTGTTAAGCCTATTCCCTTTCCTTTAGGAAGGACTTATACATAAAAGTATTCCTATTGGCTGTAGACTGCAGATTCCCTTCAAATTGTTTTGATAAAATGGGTGATCTTACATATGTCAGCTCTTTATGTATACTGGAAAGTTATACTTTTGAGAGTGAACTACACATGTATATAAGTGTTACATGCACACAGCCAATTTAAAAATTGGGCTTTGCAATCTCATTCTGTCTGTTGATTTGGGCTGTATCCCCCAAATCCTTAAAAAGTATTAGCACTTTTCCTTTGACCAAGAAAGCTTTGATGCAAGTGTTATTTCACTATACATTTCATCCTGCTCTGTTTATAATAATTTATATTTTGTAATGTCTATTCTGAGTTTCATGTCCTGTGATATTGTGGATTTTTAATGTTAAATCTTTTATGAACTTCTTTCTTGGTCTTCCTAAACCATCTGTCCTTAAAAATGGCACTACTATTAGATGATAATTCTTCATTCTTTTTGACTTTATATGAATGATAATTCATATTTATGAGAATTTGATAATTAGGTGCTGGGAGTAGGGAAAGGGACTTTAGAGATTAATTAGTTCCCATCTCTAATTTTACAAATGAAGACTCTGAGACTTAAGAAGGTTAAATACTAAACTCTGGACTTCTTTCCCAGTCTGCACTGCATTTCTCTCTGCTTTATTCATGAATCACCCAAACACAGAATAATCTAACCATATCCAAGCCATTTTTTGTGAAGCATTTTAAATCAAGTAATCCCATGACAGTAAACAAGCTCTGAGAAACTGAACAAGTTTTCCATTTATACGTTTGAGAATATCTTTTATTTTTTTGGCTATGTTATTCATTAAGATTTACTTGAATTAAGTGAGAACAACCATGTGAGCCCTTAAACTGACAGTTTAAAATGTTCCCTTGCTTTATTTATATTACTATAGAACTTTTTTTTGAATAGAGAGAAAATAGCATTGCGGTTGGAAGAGGTGGGGAAATGTATTGGGGGTATAGAAAAGGTTTTCTATTGCATGTATCCTTGGGAGTATGAAGTTAAGCATGAAGACATATGTCATTGTTGTTAATGAAAGAGGAAAAAGGAGAATATTCCCGTGTCTAATTTTTTTCTGTCAAACTCTTAAGACATTTAGAAATAACTGACATTTTATTGTATTTTATTTTATTTTTAAAGGTTTCTTTATTTATTCATACAAGATCTGGGGTACAGGCCAGAGGTGTGGGGGGAGGGGTGAGAGGATTCACCAGAGACAGAGTAGGGAACAGAACAGGCAGAGGGGAGTAATGGGCAAATCAGGAGAGGTCTGCTGCGCCATCTTGGTTGTTCCCTGGCTGGCCTGGGCATTGAACTCCTGCTGCAGTGGCTGTGGAAGCTTCGTAGGTTGCATCTTAACCCCTTGCACTGCTAGGGAGGCCCCAATAACTGACATTTTAAGTAGTGTCATTACTAATTATCATTATTACCATGCAAGATTTGGAAAACACAGAGAAGTTTAGAAAAAATTAGCACAACTATAATCATTCAGAGATAAACACTATTAAAACTTTAGTGTATTCATTTTATTAGTTTGTCTTTATATATCTAAACAGTTTAAAAATAGAATTTTATTGCACATATTATGTGCACCCATTTTTTAAAATTAAAAACATATGGTGAATATCTTACTGTTATTCCCTTCTAAATTATAACTTTTCAATATGATACTCCTTTTGGACCACACTTTCTTCACTGATCCTTTACCATAAGACAATTACATTATTTTCATTAAAAAAATTGAACACTGCTCTTATAAATGATACTTAACTATTTGTAGTGTGCATAAATATGGAAATTCTCTGTTATAAGGTTTAGTTATTATTAGGTCATTGGTACTTTTTGCCAAATTGAATGCCACCCACACACTCCAATATTCTCTGCCCATGCTGCTTACTTCTTGGCACACTGACCATCTCAGGTCATAATTAATTCTTTCAGATTTTGTCATTTTATAGGCAAAAAATGTATTTCATTGTTTTAATTGTTTTAGATTCTTTTGATTTCTCTGTGTTTGAAGTTTGTAACATGTGGATTTGTCAATTATACTTTACCAGATTGTCTACTCAATATTCTTTCCTATGTGTCTAGTGTGGTGTTCCATTAATTCACATTGATTTGTAAGAATTCTTTATAAATGTTAACCCTTGATTGTATTTATGGTATATGTGGCTTATATGCCATATGTGGCTTATCTTTTTTTTCAGTTAATTACTTACTATTTACTTAATAGAAATTACTTACTATACATTAATAATATTCTACTTAATAGAATAATAATATTCTACTTAATAGAATATTATTAATGTATAGGGATTCAATATTTTCATTTAGTAGTCAAATATATTGGCATTTTTCTGTTTTGCTCACTTTTTAGTCTTCATTTCATACTCTACTCCTTGGAGATGACTCTACATTTTTTATATTTTTACAGGCAGGAGATAGTCAACCAGTATCTACGCAGATAATTGTGCTAGAAATGACAGGGATAGAAATAACTGTGATAGAAGAGACAAGGTATGTCAGAAGGTTGACCAAACAAGCAGTTCTGGGTCAGGAGTGAAGTGCAGGAAGCTATTAACAAAGGTCTTAGAGTTAGAAGTGGGATGGGGCTCACAGAATTAGTAACAAATGATGGAGGTTTTTCCAGTCTTAACAATATTGCAGGCTAGAGAAAGAGAATGAGGGGACTAAATATTATTAACTCCTTCCTCTCCTCTGTACCAGCCACAATGCTATTTACACATGCTTGAGATGTCCTCCCCTTCAAGATACTTACCATATGTGAATACTGTTTACTGTTTTACTTTAACAAATGAGTACCCTGAGAGGAGAATCAGAATGCATATGTACTAAATCTGTCCTATAAAATTAAGAAACATGATGGAAATTTTTTTGTCCTTTTTATTATAGATTTAAAAAATTAAGGTCCAACTTAAATACAATAAAATGTACCAACTTTAAGTGTATAACTCAATAGAGGAGTTCTTATCAATCTGTCATTGTGGGAAGTGGTTCTCAGTGGAGAAATTACCAACCCCACCAGACCCAAAACTGCTGTTCTGACTTTTGTCATCATAGATAATTTTGCTTGTTCTGAACATCATATTAGTAGGATGATAAAGGTTGTCTTTTCTGTTGGATATCTTTGTCTCAGTATAATATTTATGAAATTTACCCATGTTGTTACATGTATCAGTGACTGGTCCTCCATTGTATGGATATGCTACAATTTATTATTTCTTACATGATGGGTATTTTGGGTTGTTTCCAGATTGAGGCTACTATGACTAGCATTCTTAAGTGAGTTTTGGGCATAAACATTCATTCTGTTGGGAATGTACTGGAATTGCAAAGGCTGAGATATAAGAAATGCATTTGTTTAGCTTTCTTAGATGCTGCCTCTCAGTTTTCCAAGGTAATTATGGGACTTTTTTATAGTCTTACTAATATTATATGCATTCTGGTTTTCCTTATCCTAATTTACGTTTAGTATTGTTAACCTTTTTAAAATTTGGCCATACTGCTTGGTCCATTTAAAATTTTGTTGTGGGCCTCCCTGGTGGCGCAGTGGGTTGAGCACAGTGCTGTGAAGATGTCCGCAGCCTTTGCAGCGTGAGTGCGATTCCTGGCCAGCCAGGAAAATACCCACATGGCGCAGCAGACCTCTCCTGTCTCTCCTGCTGCTCCCCTCAGCAGTGTATTTAGTCCTTCTGCCTATTCTGCTCCCCATTCTGCTCTGGTGAATCCTCTCACCCTCCTGCACCTCTGGCCTGCACACCAGTTCTTGTATAAATAAAAATAAACCTTTATTAAAAAAATTAAAAAAAATAAAATTTTGTTGTGAGTGTTCTGGATGATATCAAAAGAATAAAAATCAATATAGATACATACAAGTTAAAGTTATTTAGCAAAGAAACCTAAGAATTATAGAATATATTTTTAAAAGACAATATCAGTTCTATGTAGTTAAAGATGTTAGCAAACCAAAATGTTAACAGATGCAGGAACCACAATGAGTAAGTAATACTGAGTAATATTTGAAGACAAAGTTCCATGTGAAAAATTTAATTATAGTAAAGTCTCAGGTCCACATCATAGCCACCTGGCCTCCTTTGGTATTCTCTCTTGCTCTTCCATTATATGTCTTAGCATTAATTGCTGCTAGGCTGCAATTTGGTTTAATAGCAACGCGTTATTTTAAGAAGTTAAAATTCCTATTAAAAAAGTGCCTTCTAATTTTATATGTACTGTCTCTTGCTGTATTTAGATACAGCAAGTACAATGTAATGGTTTCAATAAACATCTGAGGAAGAAAATTATTTTTAAAATTGAAGAAAAATTTATTATTTATGGCAACTGCTGCTGAAATTATTTTATAGAGTTGAAATTGCCTGTTAATAATTGCTGGCATATATTTAACACATCTTTCAGCACAATATGCACAAAACATTAATTAATGTGTTAAATATTAATACTGGACTGTGAACATAAATAAAATACTTTAAAAATATGAAAAGTCAGCCAGTTCACAAAATGAAAAATAAAAATCATACTCAAAATCGCTTTATGCTAACATAACTAACATATATCCTCCAGGTTTTTGTTTATATTTCTTTGAACTTTTAATTATTTTTATTTATTGGACTCTATAGATTAGAAAGTTATAGCAATGGAAAAGTAATATAATGCAATCTTACTGTTAAAAAATGTTCACAAATTTTATCAGGTTAAATTTAAAATATAAGCTAACAAACATAAAATATTAGTGTAGCAATCGTGTGCATTTTCCAGTGTCAATTTCAATGTCATTTATCTCTGAGTCAAAGTAGAATCTCTAAATATTAAAAAAAAATAGAGTCAGGCTTCTTTGGATTCAAAATTCCAGATAATTATTTGAATAATGCTGTTAATGTAGGGAGACCAAATAAATACAGTGCTATTAAGATATCTCATTATAATGAACTTGGAGTCACACATCTGGAATTTGAATCCCAGCTCTGCTTGGTGATGTGACATTGAACAAGTTTCCTCACCTGTAAATTGAGATTCATATTAATTCACCTATCTATGATATTTGAATGGATATGTAAAATGCTTGTTAGCAAATTTTTTAAAAATATTTATTTATTTATTTATGCATACAAGAACTGGGGTACAGGCCAGAGATGCTGGGAGGAGGGGGGTGTGAGATGATTCACCAGAGACAGAGTGGGGATAGAGAACAGGCAGATTGACTGAAATACACTGCTGAAGGGAGCAGTGGTTGAGTCAGGAAAGGTCTGCTGTGCCATGTGGGTTACCTCCCTAGCTGGCTTGGGAATCAAACTCAAGCTGCAGTGGCTGCGTACAGCTTCATAGGTCGCATGTTAACCCTTGCACCACCAGGGAGGCCCATTGTTAGCAAATTTTAGTCCCACTCCATTTCAGTTAGTTTAGGAAAACTGATTTCTACTCCTCTTTCCATGGGGAAACTGGTGGGTGGCACTGTAAACTTCATTTACTCACATCAGCCCTTCCAGTGATCACTAATCTTTAGGAGCTTTCCTCGAAAACTTGCAGATTCAATAGATTTATATAACCTCCCCCGTTGTGGTCTTTTCAGCAGAGGGTACAGTCTTCATCCTTATTTTGTGGTGATTTGTTCTTCCCTTGGCATCCATTTCTCTGAACTGTGCTGTTTTCTTTCTGTTCTGATTGTCCCGTCATTTCTGTCTCCCAATTTCTTCCTTTCTTTTCCACCGAAATGCAGAAATTCTATTTTAGGCCCTCTCCTATCAGTTTACCTTCTCCATTTTGATAATTTTGTCAACAATTCCTATTTGCGTCCCTATTCTAAGTTGTTCTTTGGATTTTTAAAAACATTCTGGAATTTTTGCACCAGAATTTCTGAGCAGCACACCAATGTCCAAAAATGAAAAAGAGCACACCTTGCCACAATCAGAAACTTTCCTGCAGGGTCAGATTGAGGTTTGGGAGGCCATAAAACTGATAAAATTCAAAGAGTGCCAGTTAAAGAGCAAAATGCCAGATGTTAAACAGCCCCTCTAGTGCCACATGGTGTGAAGGAAAGTGCAACAAAGGAAAACTTGGAGAAGAAAAAGATAGACGCTTACACAATCGAGATAAAAAATCACTTTTACAAATTTCACAAAAAATATTTGGCTATGTGAACACACACTACTAGGTTCATGTCCCCCGCCAACGCTACCCCTCCTAGGGCACTGAAAGCAGTTCTTAAGTCTGTTCAGTTAAGAGACCCTGAATCTTCCGATTTATCAACTTCAAGTAAATGAACTTCAGACTTATTAGCTCTTATTTGGCCCCCCGATTTTTTGGTCACTAAGGTTCAAACTTTTTAATTATTTTTTTCCCTCTTTAACTATGCACCTAATCTGTTGCCTAATTGCTGATTTTGTTTTCTTCTTATTCCATTCCTACTGACACCATCTGGGTAGGTCCTAATGTTATAGAACCACCCTGTTACACTAATACTTCTCGGAAGGCTTTTTCTATCACATTTTCTCCAGTCCTTCTAGTCTTTGGTGTCTCCTGCTGCTGCTCCTCCTCCCCATCCTTCAGATCAAGCATATTTTATTTTATTAAATCAAATTTTATTGATTAACCATTCATTTACAAAACTACTCAAGCCTACACCCTTCTCAAAGTTCAGTATTGCTAAAATATAGCCTTGTTCATACTTCTGCTAAGGTCTATTCAAATAGTTCAAATCTCCAAATCTTATATTGAAAGCCTTCACTTCCTTGGCTCTACCCTTTTATATTTCCACAGTTTTCCAGCTCTTTACATAACACCCTATTACCTAATTCATAATCTACACTGAACTACTTAAAGTATCTAGAATATTTATTTTTGTTTGTTTCTGGAAGTTGGTATTCACCATACCGTACTTTGTATTATACTAGTTGTTGGAGCCTTTTTTATTAAAATGAAAGAGTGTTTCATTCTGCTTGGTATTTTCCACTTTTTTCTAGCTCATTGACTTGCTTATAGTATGTGTTTAATAACTTCTTAATGAAGAAAATGCATGTAAACATATTTTAGAAAAGGAATCAGAGGGAACTAGATTGTTGCTTTAAAACAGTGCATTATTCTTTAAACTCTGATACTTTTCACCAAGCCATTTTTAAGGTCTGAATATTGAGTGGTGTCAATAAATATTTCAGTGGTATCAATAAAATTTCTGGCTATAAAGGAAGTTTTCCTGATACCCACATTGCTTAGTCTTCTAATTGGTTCCCCCCAAACGCTGCAGGAATTTATTTGCATTCTTTTATTCAGAAGTCCATACTAGTGCAGTGCATGTCAGACTCCATGTCAATTCCTCAGTGACTCTCTTCTCAGAGTGGGGGGAAGACTTTGGAACTGAAGCAGTAAAAAAGCAGTGATTCTCAGTGTCCAGACCAGCAGCATCAGCAAATCTAATAATTCAGGAAATCTGAGGGTGGAGCCCAGTAATGTAGATTAATAAGCACTCCAGGAAGATCTGATGGATAATAATGTTTGAGAACTACTATTATAGAGTATTACTCAGCACTGTTAGGCATTATACAACTGTAGAGGACACAGTGACCCTGCATAGATTTAAGAGGGAAAATTTCTGATAGTTTTTTTTTTTAAAGATTTATTTATTTATACAAGAATTCGGGTACAGTCCAGATATAGGGGAGGGTGAGAGGATTCACCAGAAACAGAGCAGGGAACGGAACAGGCAGACTGACTGAAATTCACTGCTGAGGGGAGCAATGGGTGAGACATGAGAGGTCAGCTGCACCATGTGGGTTGCTCCCTGGCTGGCCAGAGATCAAACTTGTGCTGCAGAGGCTGCGGAATGCTTCACAGTGCCTTGCTTAACCCCTTGCACCACCAGGGAGGTCCCATCTGATAAAGGTTTTTAGAGGATGTGAGCTAAGACCTGAAGCTTGGAAGAACATTGTTTAAATAGTTTTAATTCTTGTTCTTTTACTTAATTCAAATATAGGCTATCATACAACTCACTCATTTAAACTTTTAAAAATCAGTTACTATTGAAAAACAGTACTAAAATTATTTTATATTTGAGAGAGAAATCATGTTAGGATATACTTTAAAGTGTTTGTGGCCTGATTAATGCAGAATGACTTACAGATTAAACACTGCTTTCACGGTATGCACAGTCTTTAGTATAGTGGTATCCTTTAACTTTAAATTCATGAGCTTAATTTTTAAATTATAGCTTTAGAATTTAATTTTTCAAGAATTACTATTTTCTGTAATTTGGAGTGAATGACTTGAAACATAACAAATGTAAAGAAGATAGCAGAGCATTGACTGATAAGTAAATCTTGATGAAGGCAAGGCATGAATCTATATTTAAATTCATGCCCTGCCTGTGCTCATCCTTACTGGTTGTCAAATCTAGTGATAGATTAGAGAGCTTTGCATAGTTGTAGGGTAGCATAATTCTGAAAGACTTATCACTTGAAAAATTCCTTGTCCAAGAAATCATTGTTATCAATTTCCTGTTTAAAATGTATGTGCATACTGAAAAGGAATCTTCAAGTGATCAAGTACAGGTAACCCTCCTTAATGTAGTGCCTGGGAAAGCAATTGGTGCCCAACCTCAGTTGTTAAACCCAATTCTGCATTGAAGATCACATCAATCAGTCAACAAGTATGTGGAAGAATAAATATAGTCTGTAATTTAATACATAATTTGGGCCTGACTCTTTTTTGACTTTATCATTTTCAGCTTTGTGCCAGGGGTGGGTCTCTTTACTGAACTAAGTTTCTGTTGTAACATGGCAATTTCTGATCTGTAGACTAGAGGAGATAATATGTACATATACAATCATCATAAAATTTAAATGAGATAATGCTTTAAAAACATTTAATGCAATGTCTGGCATGTGTTTGTTTACACAAATATTAGCAACTTTTAGTTATTTTACTATTTTATCACTGTTATTATTCTATGATGGAGTGGGATATGATAATGTTATTATTGTGGAGTGTAAGGAAGTGTTATAGTTACCAAAAAGCAAGAATTATTACTGATAATCTAGTTATTTTTCCCAATTTAAATGAAATCAAATAAGAAGCAAAAAAGGCCTTTCCTATTTGCTATCTTCTGAAAGATAGCCAATATTTAATTCCTCTTATTTGTTAGAAAAAAACTATACACACACACGAAAAACTAAAGCATTTTCTTTTCATAACTCTACCTTTTTCTGACCCCAAATTTGATAATCTATGTATTGTATAAAATATTTAAAGTTCAGAGGTATGAATCCTTTCACTCAACCTAGATTGGAAAGGTGAATTTTTCTCCGTCTCAGACATGTACTTCATTTTATTTTACCTCAGTGAATAAATCTCAGTTCACTCCTCATCCTCATGGGAAACAGCAAATCCAATAATATAATCCTTATTAGCTCTGCGGTTTCTTAGATTTAGGAAAACAGACAGGAAGCCAGTATGTGTTGGATAGGTGACAGTGTCATTTTGGGAGTCACTGGCTACTTTGTGTTGCCTCTTTGGTGTAGAGACATGTATTCCAGCTACATATTTTCTGTTTGTTCTGGTTTGCCTCAGTACCTTGCTCTTTCTCTGAACTGTGCATGGCAGGAAGTCAAGGGATACTTTTGTTCCAGTGAGGCTGCCTGATGTTAATGTTTACTTGGTTACTGGCTTTGGGATTTTGGCTTTAGAAGGTGACGATTTTCTCTTTGCTTCCCCAGCTTTCCAGTTGTTAATAATCAATCCTGAATGCCTGAATTCTTTCAGGATGGCAAGGACTTAATTTGCCACCATAGATTTTCCTACACAACTCCAGGGCTGTCGTAATTTGGCATGACAGAAGGTGTGTGCTGCCAGCAAATTATCAGAGGATAGAAGAGTACAAACCATTGCTGTCTGAATCAGATGGCATTCAATGCACATCCCATTAGTTCAATGAATAAAACAGCCAGACTTCTGGGTGTTTTTAGTCCTTCTTTTCATATCCTCATCACAGCAGCTACTGGGATCAGTCATTAGCACCCCCTCCCTTGACACCTCAGAGACAGAACCCCTGCCTGTTTTCATTCCAAATTATGTTTCTAAAAACCAGCAATACCTTCCTCCCTCCTATTTGACTTTTCAGCTCCTGTCCATTCACCCATTCCCCAATTTCCGCTTTGTTCGTACTTCCCCTTGGAAGCCTTCCTTTGAAACTCTGGATCACAATGATTTGTCTCCCATTTGAACCTCTGTGTCATTTAATGTCACTGCCAAACCATTGTCACTTTGTTATGTTGTTTTCCATATTTTATCCAACTTTCTCTGAGTGCAGATCTCAAGGATAACATTTTCATGGTAAGGTACTGTTTCTTTTCTATTCCTTTATCAAACAAACCTTCCCCCTGTCCCCGACTCACCTAATGCTAATCTATACTAGTCATAATTCTCAGGTACTAAGACTCCATAAATACTTTTAAGTTCACTGACAACATTTTTTTTTAAAGATTTATTTATTTATTTATGCAAGCACTGGGTACAGTCAGAAGCGTGGGAAGGTGAGAGAATTCACCAGAGCCAGAGCAGGGAGCAGAGCAGGCAGAAGGACCGAAGTACACTGCTGAGGGGAGCAGCGGGCGGCAGGAGAGGTCTGCTCGCCATGTGGGACCCTCACCTGGTGGCCAGGGGTTGAACCGGCGCTGCAGAGGCTGCGGGCAGCTTTGCAACCTAGCGCTCAACCGCTGCGCCACCGGGGAGGCCCACTGACAACATGTTTTAAGACAACATGTTTAAAGACTAACTTGTTTTAAATGTCTTCATTTAATACCCTCTTGATTTGTTATTTGAATTGTAGGCTTTGTATTAGAGTTGAAATAATTTGCTTATAAATCTTTAAGTCATCCAAACTTTGGAATAGCACAAGCTTATAGAGGAGAGTGAGGTGGGAATGTGGTGGTGATGACTCAAAAGCTCAGTCTTCCCAGGAAAATATGTCCTGTCTCTTATAGTACTTTACCCTCCAGGTAAGGAAAGAGTCTTGCCAAAATGACTGTTTTATTTCTAGTTTAAAATGCTGCAACTTGTGTTAGAACTGGACAAGGCAAGGGTAGACAGAATGAATGAATTGTGGATTTAGTGCTTGGGAAACAGAGGGAGTAAGTATGTGGGGAGGTACAGTTGACAGCAGTTTGACTGCATCTACTTTTCCAGGCTTGGGGAGGAAAGGGAGCCTTCTTTGCCTTTTAAAGTTGCTACACTCATCCCACTCAACTCTGAAACAATTTCCTTCATGCAGAAACTTCCATAGAACTGACGAATGATTGAAAATAAGGTAAATCACATAATTCAATTTGCAAATAAGTATGCTTTTTGGATTAATTTTCTCATAAATTAAATCAGTATAGTATAAATTAGTATAGTAATTAGTATAGTAATTTTGATAAAACTAGTTGGGTAGAGAGTGGAATAACAGATAGGAGGAGGGTCTTCCTTTTGGATCAAAAGAAATGAATTTGCTGCTGATGGAATCAGTCAAAGGACTTATCTAACATTTTGGAGACAATTGAGTATGAGATAATTTTATCTTGATGCAGTCACTGAACAATATTGGACACTCAAAAATGACTGTGGTAGGAAGCACTGTAACTTTATTCTGCATTTTATGGAGCATAGAATTTCTAAATTTATTTGTTTTCATTTTGCATAATGCAACTGCAATATATAATTAATGATGAGGAAATACTATAAAACTGAACCACAAACTGAAATAATTAAAAAACAGACATTTTCAACACTCAGTTGATATAACTAGAGTTATTGCCTACATGAAAATATAATACTAAGAAAATGTCCCTAATCTAACCTATGGTTTTACCATATTCCTTTAAAATGTGATTTTTGATTTTAAAAAAGTTTGAAAAACCTTGAATTAAATAAAATTAATTAAAACATTAGTATTAATTATTAGATTACATGTAACACTATTGCATGTCCTTTTTAATTTTGAAGGGATTTTGCATGCAAAAAGTTTTATTACAGATATTGTAGACAGAAGTATAATTATAAAAATCCCTGTACCCAGCACAATTTAAGAAACAAAGCAGTACCAGTATTGGAAGCATGGTATATGCACTTGCTCTTTCTCCCAGAGATAGCTACATCCTGAATTTTGTGTTAGTGTTTTCCTTACTTTTGACAATAATTTAGTCACATATCACTAAATAGTGCATTGTTTAGTTTTGCCTGTATTTGAATTCTATATAAATTACATATTTATGCTTGTTTTATCTGTCTCTCATTCTTAGTTGAGATTTTATAGCATTTATTTATTCTTTTATTTATTTTTTTAATTTTAATTTTAATTTTTTAAAATATTTTATTTTATATGATTCTTACATCTTTTTTTCATCTTTGCACAATGCATTTTGCATTTATTTATTCTTAATACTGCATATTCTATTGAAGGAATAAACCATAGTGTTGTTAGCCACTTATCACTCATGGATATTTGCGTGGTTTTTGAGCTCTTGCTCTTATAGTGTCTCTTGAATTTTCTTTTCTGTGATTCTGAGTCATGCACAAGGATTACTCTAGAGCATAGACATGGGACTGGGGGATTTGTCCTACTTTGAATTCATTTAGAATGTAGATGCTGACTTTCCTAGTGAGAGCGTTTAATAGTTATACTCCCACCATTGGGGTGATGGGGTCCCTATTGCTATGTATACTCATTTAAACTTCATTTTTGCCAATCTTGTTGATATATATGTACAATCTCGTGATATCCCATTGTGATTTCATTTCATTTCCCCCAGTTAGTAATGAACTTGTTAATGTTTTCATGAGTTTCTTGGATATTTGTATGTTCTCTTCTTTGAAATATGTTCACATTTATCTTCTAAGTGTATTCTCCTGTTTGCAGGTTTGAATTTTTACTTGTTTTATGGTATTTTTGGTGAAAATGAGTTCTTTAATGTAGTCAAAAGGAATCAATATTCCTTTTATAGTTTGCCTTTTGATGTCTTATTTAAGAAATAGTTTTCTGCCCTGAAGTCATTAAATATAAAACATGCAAGGTTAAGGTTATAATGCCTAGAATTTACTAATGGCCTCCTGCTAGAAAATAGAAAGAACTTAGAATTCTTTGATTTCCATGGTGATCTCCTTCGAAGGACATGCAGTTTGGTGGCTTTGATTTTAATTTTATTCGTCAAATTATGTATTGTTTATGCTTTACAGAGTACTTTTTTATGTTTACCCGTGTGTTTATCATTTTCTTTCCTTTCCTTTCCTTGTTCCATTTTAGGGCTTTCTTCTGGGATCATTTTCCTTTTTCTGATGTACATTCTTCACAGGTTTCTTTAGTGAGGGTCTTTTGGTAGTGATGGCTCTTATTTTTTAATTCTTTAAAAATATCTTCACCTAAACCTGAATGTGAAAGGTTTTTACATTGGGTATAAACCCTGTGGTAGGAAAGATGTCTCATACTTTGAAAATACTATCCCATTATCCTCTGGCTTCCATTATAAATGTTGAGAAGTCAGTTGTGAGTTTATTATTTAATTTCTGTTTATACCTTCATTCCTTTTGATTGCTTTTATTTTGTGTGTCATCTATCCTTTCTCACCATGTTTCTCTCTAGGTAAAGTTTTCTTCTTTTTCTTCTTTTCCTTCCCTTTCCCCTTGTCTCCCCCCTCCGCCTCCCACCTTCTCCTTCTGCACTTGACATTCATGGGCTTCCTGATAAAAGAATTTGTATCATTTAACAATGACATAGAATCACTAACCTCTCCTCCATTCCCTTTCCCCCTTCCCTCTGGAACACTGATGACATGTATGTTTGATCATTTATTTTCCCCATGTCTCTTAACCTATCTTTCTTAGTTTATCTATTATTTCAAAATGTATACCAGGAAAGATTTCTTTTAAAATTTAGTTGACTATATTGTTAGTAAAATAAATTCTAATATACTAATTATAATGTCTTTTTATCTCTCAAAACAGTTATTGTTCATTTTATAGTATTTTCTAATTGATTATTTTTGGAAAATAGATTATTGAAGTTTGATGATGTTTCAGGAATAAAAGTTACTTGGAATAACTCCTGTAGTAGAAGTTTAGTAACTCCTTTCAGAATACTTAAGCCTTTCTGATTGATACTTTGGCTTTTTGTTTTTGTACCTTAGTAAATGTATAACTGAATAAGGTTTATTGCACATTATTTTTACTACCTCATTATCTTCAGCATATTTGTTCTTACCTGTACTCTTAAGAGTGAGTTTCATATTTTATCATGAGACATCAATTGTAAAATTTGCTCTTTATTTCCTAGTTTATGAAAAATCTTATCCTAAGGAGAACTTCACAGATTGCTTAATCCAATTTAATGTGTTACATTTTGGACAAATGACTGTGCCAGTAAATGGTAGCACAATTCATTTTAATTTTTGTTTGATATTTAAGCTAGCCATTTAAGCTATTTTAAATTTCATTGCATTTCCTTGGCTTTTTACCTATCCCCAGAGATCAAGAAATTGTGTAGTTTTTTAGTAGAGTGGTAGGTGATAGAAATAAGATTTCAATTGGAAGAAAATGTCTTACTGCTTGCCCAGATTTCGACTGCATTTTCTTTCCATTCCACCACACCAAATCCCCTTCCCTAAATATTGCTAGTGTATATGAAAACTCATCTCATTCTTGACTAGATAGACCTCAAGCTTCTTAACTAAACTAAGAGCTCAAAAATATCCCTTTCAGGATAACATAGAAGAAGGCCCTGTCCCTTCATACTTTAACTATTAGCTCCTTTTTTCTTTTCAAATCATACCAATTCCTTTATCTAAATCATTCCCTATTTTCCTAATTGTGGTATCTGTCGTTTCCTGATCTCTGACCTCTAATTCTCTTAAGTACATTCCTGAAATCCTTGAGACTTCCTCCTTTCACTTTACCATTTATCTCCAGGAATGGTAATTCTCCCCTATAATTTTGGAAGAGGAGATCTATTCTTAATACAGAAGATTTGATTTAGTGATTACTTTCCATAATATTTCGATGTTATCTTTTGATAATGCATTTTTTTCATAGTCTGACTTTGTGAGCTAACCTAGGAACCTAAAAGTCATTTATGACATTATTCCTATGAGAAACTTAATACAGAGCTTGGTACAACTGGCTTATAAATGAACTCCTGGCTTATAGCCCATTTATAAGCTGGGCACTGGCTGTACAGGAGAGAATTTGGATCACCATGTGGGCTGGGAGGGAAATGCCTTCTGTTAACAAGCAGTGCCACAGATTTGAACATTGCACATTTGTTTTGTATAATCTTCTATCTAACTGTGAGCAAAGAGCATGATTGAAGTGCTGCTGATTATGTCTAATGTTTATAGATTCCATTTTAGTAGAGCAGACTGCTATGTTCCATCATTCTATCTTAATTCTAAATATGATTTCCATTGTCTCCCCTTTTTAGTCATCCACAGCAGAGCAGTGAAGTAATTTTACCTTGCAGTTCAGTAACTTTTAATTGCCTGTTCAATTTCACTTTATTCTGAGAAAAATGGAGCTGCTGCCTGTGCAGTTTTAGTTGCCAGAACTTCAATTGTTAAGCACTTAAATGCTAAAACAGAGAACTTACATGTTCTTTAGAAAGATAAAGGAGAACCAACCCACTGTGTTTCATTATGGTTATATTGGGTGGTGTGTGTGTGTGTGTGTGTGTGTGTGTGTCTGTTTGTTAAGGAATCAGCATTATCTAGGAATAAATATACAGCAAACTGAATATCTATGAATGGTAGAATTATCAGTAATGTGCAATTTCATATTTTTATTTTTACAAGCATATGCTACATCATAATAAGAATTATTTTTTTTCCCAAAGGGAAGTAAAATCATGACATTTGAGGCTGGTAAAAGACTTCACAATCTCCTATTTCAGCACTCATTTTAAATGTGGGGGCAAAAAAAAATGAAGCTCAGAGGGATTCAGGAATTGCTTCCAGTCTCCTAGGACTTAGGCTTGGATCCATATGAGCATTATTGAAAGTGCTGAGTTGTTTTCTCTTATTCTTGGCATTAGCCTTCAGGATTTTGTGGGGGAATACACAGTCCTCATAACCTTTGATTCCAGCTTTATTATAGTTATAGGGAAATGATCCTTATGTTTTCACTTGTATTTCAGCGCTACTAAACCACTCTTATCTGACTACAACAACCTTTTTTTTTAAAGTTCCAGAACATCATTGCTTTCAATGCACATATAACTATATGGGAAGAATTGTAACTGAGGGATTAAAATTCATCTGAATTTATGAATGGTGAAAGATGAGAAGAAGGAATCTGTTTACTTAGAAGAAAGAGCCTGTTCTTTGTGGTTGTGGTGAGTTGCTTCTGACTTGAGCTGAGGAAGAGAGAGAAAGGAGGGTTGAAGTATCTTTTGCAATTTTTTCAAAGACAATTTTTTAAAATCATTTTTAAAGTGCCAGGACTCTCTTCTACCCCCACACCCAGCCCCCAACCCTATACACAATTGTCCAGAGTCCCTTATGGGAAATAGATGAAAATGTGAAAATGAAGCTTATCTTTTTGAAGCAGGAAAGATGTCTGCAGAAGCTAGCATTTCTTGGTATTCCTTAGTATTCAGGTTAGAGAAGACTACTAACTTCTACCACCAAAGATTTATGTCTCTAGATAAAGACTCTCTTATAATCAGAATCTACCGTTTTCTGAAACTTTCATCTTGAGAATAAAAAAATGCATTTTTTACCCCTCAGGGTTCCCAGATATTTGAGTATGTGCACAAACAATTGTGTGTAAATTATTTTTGTCAATAATATATTGATTCCACTACATTATGTGGTCAGATTAACAAATATCCTGTGTGCTGCACTTGTATGCTAATGCATAAAAACATTTAGATTAGCACTGCACATGACAGCTGACAGGCAAAGTTTCTGTGCTCTGATTCTGTCTGCCAAGTGGAAGATGAAAAGGTGAAATCATGAAAGTGTGAGCCATTTTTCTTCAGTATCCTCAGCTACCTTTTCTTTATCCTTTTTCTTCCTGGAAGACATTAAATATAACTGTAGTTCTGATGCAGTCTTTCCCAAAAAGGAGGATTTGATACCATCATTACACTTCTGTTTAATTAACCTGGCTATTCTAGCACTGAGATACTATATTGTTTATGACTTCAACTAAGTAGTCACAAATATCTTTGCAGAATTTCTCTGTGCTTAAACATAGAATTCCTACTGTGCATTCTGATACCTGCTGAAACATCCTCTGCTTGCAAGTGTACCAACTGTCCCAGAGAGAACTTAGTGGTACCACGGAGTGGGTTAAGCAAAACCTTAAGACCCACACCATTCAGGGCAGGAGGACTGCTTTAAGAGTATTTGATTTCCTGTTGCTATGATTCCTAGTTGCCAACAACTCATGTGCCTTCCAAACATATAAATAAACATGCCAGGAGTTTCAGTGGCATTGAGGAATTAGGTCACAATGGAATTGAAGAAGTGGGAGTCAGCAGAATGTAAGACAAAAAAAGAAGAATATAGGTATTTGCCATCTTGGTCTTAATTAATAGACACTGATACAATAATTCTTGATATATTGGAATGTATGTTATAATTTCATAGCTTAGCTCAGGATCACGTTGTCAGAATAAATCCCCTATCCATATCATTCAGTAGAAATATCAGTTTCTTCTGAACTTAATCTTTGTAATATTTATTTACCTTATATAATGTTACTATATATTTTATCTGTCTTAATATATATGAGCAAATATATGACCAGTGTCCTCAACTATCAATGTTTCAATATTTTCAGCCTAAGGCAGTATCTTAGCTATTTGGGCTGCTATAATAAAAATACCATAGACCAACTAATGTAAACAGCAGACACTTTATCTTAGTTCTGGAACCTGAAATGCCTAAGATCAAGGTGCCAGCATAATTGGTGTATGGTAAGAATTCTCTTCTGGGCCTCCCTGGTGGTGTGGCGGTTGAGTGCTGGGCTGCAAAGCTGCTGGTGGCCTCTGCAGCGCCGGTTCGATCCCCGGCTGCTCCCAGGCCACCGGAGGAGGGTCCCACATGGCACGCAGACCTCTCCTGCCGCCGGTTGCTCCCCTCAGCAGTGTGTTTCATCAGTCTGCCTGTTCTGTTCCCCACTCTGGCTCTGGTGAATTCTCTCACCCTCCCGTGCTTCTGACTGTACCCAGTGCTTGTATAAATAATAAATAAATCTTTAAAAATAAAGAAAAAAAAAAACCCTCTTCTATGTTGCAAACTGCCAATTTCTTATTATATCCTTTCATGATAGAAAGAGGGAAGATGGGCTCTCTTGGGTCTTTTTATAAAGCCACTAATCCCATTCATAAGTGTCCCACCCTTATGACCCAATCACCTCCCTAAACCCTTACTTTCTAATACATCACCTTGGGGGTTAGGAGTTTCAACATTTGAATTTGGGGGACACACAAACATTCAGTCTGTTGAAGGCAGTGATTCCCAAGGGAACCCTAAGAACTCTTATCAGAGTCTCTGGCATACTTTAACAAAGTGCCTATGTAGTGCTTATGTACACTAAAGTTTGAGAATCATTATTTCTGTCAAAATCTAAAGTTTTTATTTTTATTTATTTTTTTAAAGAGGCATGTATTATTTATTTGCTTGTTTGTTTGTTTGTTTTGTTTATACAAGCACTGGGTACAGTCAGAAGCGCGGGAGGGTGAGAGAATTCACCAGAGCCAGAGCGGGGAGCAGAGCAGGCAGAAGGACCGAAGTACACTGCTGAGGGGAGCAGCGGGCGGCAGGAGAGGTCTGCACGCCATGTGGGACCCTCCTCCGGTGGCCGGGGAGCAGCCGGGGATCAAACCAGCGGCTCAGAGCCACGGGCAGCTTCACAACCCAGCGCTCAACCGCTACGTCACCGGGGAGGCCCCAAAATCTAAAGTTTTTAAACTAGAATAGAAGGTGGTTAATTTTTGTCATTATCTTTGTTCCTTTTTAGCTAGTGATGAACAGGATAACTGGAATTGCAAAGATTTGTTTGGATCATCCTAGGATAATAATGAATAATTATTTTACATAGGTATTTCTTTTTAATTCACACAACAATTATTTACTTATGTAAATAATTATATGTAAACTTGTGAAAAGGTTCAGAAGAGATTTCCTACTCCTCAGACACATCTTGCTTTTAGCATGTGTGCAGGGAAAGAATCAGGGGTAAGATATTTGGAAAATATCAAGCATGTTAAAAATATAAAATAGTGTCAAAAACATAGTTAAAAATCGCTAGATTGAGAATTTAGATCATGGTTCTGTGACCATGTATAAAAACTGCCAAATATCCCAAGGGGGGAAAAAACACGAACGGAGAAGCATTGCCACCTAATTGCCTTAGCACCACCCTGCCCACATCATGTCCTTCCTGCCCACATCATGTCCTGCCCACATCATGTCCTCCCCTCACAAACCCCTGCCCCACTTAATACTACTGTCCTCCAACCCTGCTTGTCTTTGTACAACTTTTAACAGCACAACCCTTCTCTCAAGGTGAAAAAACAAGATCTTGAATCTATAAATATCCATGTTCCTTCTGGGAGCTAGAAATGTGTTAGGAGTGGCAAAGGGTAAGTTTATTAAGAGGCTTGTCCAAGAGAAAAGTTGCCAAGGAAATGAAATTGCATTAATGGTTATGAATGAAGCTGGAATAATAGTGAACATTCGGAGTAATTAATACTGCTTATAAAGGATTATTACCTCCTTATCTGTTAAGGAAGGCCAGGATGATGACTGCTTATACATTGATCATTTTGTCTTCCCTGCTACTCATCGCCACTCCCTAATTACCATCTTAGCCTCTCACAGTTAAACCATTACGACTTGATTCCTCAATGTGGTACTCCTCCAGGTACTTAGGTATTTATTATTTATTATTTATATTTACTTTCATTTGTGCCTATCTTTGTTTGTTTATACATTTATGTGCTCCTGAGTTTTTTGGCAATAAGGAGTCACAGATGTAGGTGGAGAACCAAGCCAAATACTCTAAGCCATCTCTCTTCCTTCGACAATTCAAATAATACTAAAAGATGTTTTAATTTTTTAAAAGTATGCATTGGTTGTCCACTTATCATATAATGTGATTATTATTTATTGTAATTTAAAACACATGAATAGTAACTTCACATTATTTAAAGGCCAGTGTGACAGCAATAACTTTAGGTACCTCTAGATTTGATGACTTCCATGGGATAGCACGAGATGTTGTGTGCAAACTTCTCTCGCAAGTTAAAGGATGACAAAACCACATTAGTCATATTTGTCATTAAAAGGTATTTAGGTGTCAGTCTATTTATATATACAATAATTTTGGTTAATATAACACTTTATATTTCCTTCTATTTGACTTCTGTATCACTGTGAAATATAATCAAACGTCCATAAAAATCAACTGAACATAGGGCCTCCCTGGTGGTGCAAGGGGTTAAGTACAACCTATGAAGCTATCCACAGCCTCTGTAGCACTAGTTCAATCCCTGGCCAGGGAGCTGCCCACATGGCATGGCAGGCCTCTCCTGACTCACCCGCTGCTCCCCTCAGCAGTGTATTCCAGTCAATCCGCCTGTTCTGTTCCCCACTCTGTCTCTGGTGAATCTTCTCACCCCCACATACCTCTGGTCTGTATCCCAGTTCTTGTATGCATAAATAAATAAATCTTTAAAAAAAAGTCAACTGAACATAAATGCATTTCTCAGTGAGTCACCACAAAACAAACACTGTATAAACACAGTGTGTGTGGGTCAAGCAGATCTCCAGGACCTGTCCTCATGCTCCTCACTAGTCATTTTTCCCAGCTCCCCAACTCCAGATGTAACCCTTATTTTCACTTCTGTTCTAAGAGTTTAGTTTTTCATTTATTTAAATTTTATGCAAATGAGTCTTATAACACATAACCTCATCTTTCTTCTTTCATGCAATTTTGTATTTGTGCGATTCTTACATATTCTTGTTAAGTGCAGTTCATTTTTAAATTACTGTATGTTATTTTCTTTTCTGCATTTACCAAGAAGGGTTTATAAAATGTCTTATTGAAGGACATTTGAGATGTGTTTTCTCCTTTTTTTGGATTATTATAAATAAGGCTGCTCTGAACTTTCTTGCCTGTTTCTCTTATTGCCCATTTGCACAAATTCCTATTTGGTGTAAGACACTAGAATATGGAATGCTAGTCCATAGGATATGTATCTTTGCAGCTATAGTAGATGATATCAAACTATTTCCTGCAGTGAATCCATAGATTCACATTCCCAAAATATCTTGTCTATACTTGACATTGTTGTCAATATTTTCAACTTGAGTCCCTTTGATGGTTTATAGATTTTCTGCATTTTCTTTTGACTTTTATGGTATGAATTTCCTTTTCCATGAAAAGGTTTCTATTTGTATTTTGGTGCATGGATATATATATTACTTACTAAACATACTTATTCACTATTTCTGGGTGTGGGGATAAGTAATATTGGAGATATATGTTTTTACATTTCAAGTCATGGAGGCAATTGTTTCTCTGACATCTGTTCTTCTGTAAATTTATATAGATTTGAAGACACTGCAATCCATATCATGTAAGGATCTGGATCATTTTGCATTTGAGGTTTCTGATTATAATATGTTTTTATATTCATTTTTACAATGAAAATAACTTTGAAAGTTCAAAACTAAATTTTACACAGTAAGAAAAACTTCCCTCACATTATTTTTTTTTTTTACCAGAATGACCTTTATCCCCCAAATATCCAGTTCTTCACAAGCTGCATCATGAATGATAACACAAATTCAGAATTTCTCTGGTGTTTCATGAAGGCAGGGCTCAACTGATCAGCTCAAATGATCAATCCAGTCTCAGACTGTCACTTAGGGCTTCATTCTTGGTCTTATGGGAGTGTAAGACCCCTTTGGGAACCAAAAACTTACATTGCATAAATGGTTTTCTATTGACTGCAGTGCATATCTCTAAATGTTCAAATTAATATTCTTAGCTTATAAATAGAGACTTTCCCAAATTACCTTTTGGTAAGTCATTACCTGAGAACCCTTGACCCTCTATAATGTATGTTTGGTGGCTGTTGTTTTTATATAATTTGTTAATTTGAAAATTATGGAACTCCACTGTGGTTTGACTAAACCCTTTTTGAGATTTGTTTTGTTCTAAAGAATAAATAATACTTGGCAACCATGGTCATTTATAAAGTGTATTATAGCATCCTATTTAATAGAAGAGTAAATGGCATTACATTCCTTATTTCTTTCAAGGTAAATGGGAAAAAAACTACTTTTGTTGGTGCACAGATTTTTCTTAAGTTTTAAATGGTAATATAGCCTTTGCCATTATCTAGAAGCAAAATGGAACTTAAACTGGGTAAATTATAGGATGCTGCATTTGTTTTCTTTAAAGTTATAGGGAAAATAAAGTTATATAATTTGAAAAATATTAATATAGGAATGTAAAAATATTACCCATTAGTCTTATTACATGATAACTATAAATGCACTTTGTGAAGATGTGATGATTTAAATGTTCTGTCAGTCTCTTCTCAAATTCTCCTTTCTTAATTTATATTGACTATGTAAATATATATAGTTATCATTTAATATACACATATAAATACATAATCTTAAAAAAGGTACCATATCATCCAAATATAATTTATAGATTACATTGAGTTATGTATTTTAATAATTCAATAAGTTTTATAAAAATTAATACTTATTATTGACCTAATTTTTGAAGTAACAACAAGTAATATTTAAATTGATAGAAAATTCTGAAAGAAGAGTCATTTGAAGACAAAATATAGTATATTCCTGTTCATTGGCCTGGGGAGAACTCTATTTTAGCAGTCTGAAATCCAAATAGAAACAAAATATCATTTCAGAGTATAGGATGCAGGGCTCAAATTGAGCAGCCTTGGGCACAAAGGATCATTGCTTCTTTCAAAGTCTCATTCTGAATAAAACGTATTGAGTGGCAGTTGGTTATTTTTTTTCTCCCTGTAAGTGTTGTAATTTTAGTTTTCTGTGAATATGTGCTGGGATTTAGAGGACCTAGAAATTCCTTCTACCCATTTTAAGGTTAACAGCTCTAAATGGAAGGAAGGTGCAATAAACTGCCTTGTTCAAAATAATGTAGAGAAGTTTAGTCAGCTTGAGCTGTTGCCTTGGCATATCCCAGCACTAACAGGAGCATACCCTTCCTCCTTCCACATGCACTGCGTTTCCTCTGAGCTCCTGAGACCCCAGGATGGAGTCAGAGGCATCAAAACTGTATTTTAGCTACATTCATCATTGATTAATACTTGTGGATGGACCTTGAAATCTAATATATCATTTCAATTTAAGAACAAATACTTATTAAATACTTGTGCAGCATAAAGCTGAGTGCACTAGACAAGGTTTTTTTTTTATTTTTGTATGTGAGGAATTTTCATGGTACTTATGAAGATATGACAGTTTTTAAACTAGAATAGATGGCAAGAAAAATGCTATAAAATAAGCTTGATGAGCCATGACTCAGTGGCATGGAAGGTGACAGCAACTTATTGATCATTCACCAGCTAGGCCAGACTATATCAACCAATTAAGGTAAACCAATCACTTACTTCCTACATTAAGTTAGCCAGACAATGGACAGAGTTGGGAAGAGGAACCTCTTGCCAATGAGATTGACTAGTTTGTAGGCTTCAGACTTCAAAATACTACCTGATTTTGTTAAAAATCTCTTTTTCTAAGTCTGGAATGGAAACCGAGAGTCTGCATTTCCCCAAGCTCCATGGTGATGTTGATGCTTCCAGTGTGTAGACGACACTTTGAGTAGCAGTGACTTAGATCATATGAAAAGCAAAACAGCAGAAAAGCCAAAGCAAAGCTCGTCCCAAAATAATCAACATACAAAAAACTCTATCTTACCTTACCAAGTTGAAAAAATAGCTTAAGTTTTGTTCCTGTGTGATTTGATTTAATTGATGTTTTTAAATTTTTAATACTTGAACGCAACAGAGGAAGTCTTAGTTTGTCATGCTTGCCAAAAGTGGGTCTCAAAAATAAAGTGAACATTATATCCAGGGCTGTGTCTAAGCAAGAGGTTAAGAGTCAATTGTAAACTAGTTAAGAAACATTCAGCAGTGAAAATAATCTAAAGACAAATCAGAATTTCCTTTCCAGTTTGAAACAGAGGCTTTAATGAGAGTGAAAATTGTATCTATCAAATTTAATTGCATGATGACTAGATATCGAATTTTTATTTATTTCCTAAATACATCAGAGAACATATCATGCCTAATTTACAGGGATGAGAAAAAGTGTCATTATCACTACAGTTAAATCTGATAAATATTTACAAATAAAACTAAGGTACAGGGGCCTCCCTGGTGGTGCAAGGGGTTGTCTCAGCACTATGAAGCTATTGGCGACCAGTGCAGCTCTAGCGTGATCCCTGGCCAGGGAGCAAAACCACATGGTGCAGCAGACCTCTTCTGTCACGCCTGCTGCTCCCCTCAGCAGTGTATTTCAGTCAGTCTGCCTGTTTTGCTCCCCACTCTGTCCCTAGTGAATCCTCTCACCTCCCATCCCCTTGTATGCATAAATAAAATAAAATTAATAAAATAAAATAAAATAAATCTTTAGATGTACCTCTCAGGCTCTTCATTCTAGAAGGAAGTCCATTCCAAGATCACACAGGCTATATAGTTCATTTTACCCATATATTTATTTTCAGGAATCTCTCTAGGACTTCAGGACTTCTAGGGTGATCTTTGAGGGGACTTTGGAGGTAGGGTTAAATTGAGCAATTTGCACTTAATTATATCAGAGAAATGGCTGCCAAAGATCTATTGGTGGCCTTAAAGGGAACAAGAAATATAGTTTAGATGATGCTAGCTCTACCTGTCCTGGATGACAATTTCACCTAATTTTTTGCATAACTACCTGTATCTGCCATGGGGTATGCCAGAGGAAACCAGGTCAGAATGTCATAAGTATAAAAACACATTTTTACAGGGGGATTTTTTTTTCCTCACAATTTCATTAGGGTTACACCTACAAACATCTGCCAAATACATTGTAAGGGATCTAAAATGTTCAAACTCTCATGTTACTGATGAAGGGGACAGGTTCTCACAATTAGCCACGGATGCGGTCCTCAAAGTCAGAACTGATGTCCCATCAATTTAGAGGGGAAACACTGGCATGATAAGATCTGTATAGTACAGTTTAAAAAGTGTTGTATGAGTATTTTTCCATTTCAATTCATAATATATTGTTTTATATGCTGTATTTTTATTTGAGTTCCAAATGATAACTGAGGTTAGGCTAACCAAATAATTATCATAACCATCTTTATCTAATGCATCGAGTAACAAATCTGTAGATAGGAAAAGACTTGGGGTCAATTCTCCAACTCTAGGTATTTCAAGTATTGAGAAAATATCCTTCTTTTCATTGAACAGTTTGCTTAAGAGATAGATTCCTTTACATGAGGCCCTTAAATTATAGCAAATATTTAGCGTATCTCTTATTTGTCCAACTTTTCATTACATTCTTTAGAAGCACACCTCATATAATCCTTGCCAAAGCCTTAAGAGATGAGCTATCTATCCCCATTTTACAGAAGAGGAGTACCAGGTTAGGAAATGAAGTACATTGTATATACAGGCATACTGTTTTGGGGGAGGAAAGGATGTCCTAAATGAAATGCGCAAACACAGGTTTTATGGACTCCACCTTCACCTTAGACCTAAGAGATGAACGCTTGAAGGACTACAAATCCCATAATGCCATCACCACTAAAGGGAGGATTTCTGGGAACTAAGGGTGGAGTTAAACAGCCAAGCTTTGTATATAACTAGAGACAGGTGGGCCTTGGGGGCGCTTGGTTTTTCACCAGCCTTCAGCGTGCTATTGAGGTCCCTTCTCAGTGGAACAGGTAGGGCACATTCACTAATTTATCTCTCTCTCTTTCTCCCTGGGTTAGTCCTCTCTTTATTTCCCCCCTTTGTAAATATACTCTTTATTAACCTTTTTATGTGTACCTGCAGATAAGTCGCATTGTAAGTTCCTTTTAAGTGTGCAGGTGAGGACTCACAGTCAGGCCAGCCCGTTTCACAGTGGGGTTTTCCTGACACTGTTGGATGAGTGACGGGCTCAGGTTATTAACTAAAGTCTGACTTCAGATTTACCATGTTCTTTAGGACAATGTATACTGCATCTGAAAAGATAGGAATGTCTGCTTAAATACAGAGTGCTCAAGTCTCATGAGTGAGATTGTTATCTGTTTCCAAAGGAAAGTTATATCATTGATTACCTGGAGTGCATCATTCCCCTTTTCTCCCTCATTTTTTCTACTGTTCATACAACTATCCCAGATATTTGTGCATAAACACAAGAAAGGATAAGGAGAAATGTTGAAAGTTATTTGTCATTTCAGTGGATCATGGTTGAAATCAAGTTGTTACAGAAACATTCAAAAGTAAAATAGGAAATCCTGAAATTAGTCATTTTACAGTGTTTTTATATATACATCATTTTCAGTTTTAGTATATTGGTCTGGATCACCAATTATAAGGAAAAATGAAATTGTCTAGAATCCAAACTGGCTTTCGGGCAAGGTTTCAGACTTTTAGGAACATTCAGAATGAACAATTAAATTTTTAGCCATTTCATTTGCAACCTTTATGGTGTTCTACTCAGATGACCAGGAGTAATGCCAATTAGGATCTATTGTTAAATAGATTCTTCCCACTTAGTGACTAATTAAATTGCCTTTCAGACTTTAGAGTTAGTCACAATTAGACTTCCCCAATCAAAAAGTTAAGCTTCTTGATCTTTGCCTAATCTGACATATCCTACTAGAAACCAAATAAAAGCAAGAATATAAATGCAGCAACTAGACAATACCTCAATTTTCTCATGTATCTATTGTTTACAATTGTTATGTATTATTCAGGAAGCTGAAGAACTGATTATTAAAAAGACAAACAATAAGATCTATAACAACAGGAAAACAGAAAACACTTCAGTCCTTAATCTTTTCTTCAGGTATTCCATCTAAATCAATGCTTATGCATTTTGATTTCACTAAAAAATATCAGTACTAACATTTAGAAACCAAGTCTGTTTTGATTTTAACTGAAGTATAGGAGGAGAGGCAAAAAGACTGCATCAATTTTGAATATGAGCTAATATAATCAGTGATTTGATTTGTATTAAAAATTGTAATTTTTTTTTTAAACCTTTCTTGGTCTTTGAAAGGGAAAAGTACTTACTGGGAAATCTGCATTGACAGAACAAATCCTACTTGCAAAGTAGAAACCAATGTTGTTGGCTTGAGTAGATCTCAACTCAGCTGTGAAATTCATAATCTTTTATCCATAAAATAGCTTCTCCTCTGAATGACAGAATTATTTTTAAGCTGGTTGTTTGCCAAGTCTAAAGACAAAAGCCTCAGTATGCACACCTGAGCACAAGCATCAAACCGGATTTTAAAGAGAAGGTTGTTTTCCAAGGGGTCATAGGTGCTACCATTCTGAATTAATCAGTGTGATTATTGTTTTAGTAAGTCAGATGTCATCTAATTTATTAATAAATATCCAATTCCATAGTGTACTAAGGAGCAACAGCAATTACTCAATGAATTCAGTGACGTTTGGGTCTTATTTGTACTAAGTAATCTTTTTTAGGGTGTCCTACTTTCAGTCGTTTAAAGTCTCAACAGATTAATTTAATTATCCAGTGATAAATTTGGTAATCTTGTAATGTAAAAGTCTAGAGGCTTCTTGTTTAGTATTAGGTTTGATTTTTAAAGTACAAGTCATTCTTTAATAATCAACCAGTCTCAGGTTACCAGTTCTTTTCTGTCTCATTTTAAATAACATAACCAAGAGGCAACAGGTGGGTGCCAATTCATCCAAGAAAATCAAGGTAAGGTCAATTTGACCAAAAAGGGAGAAAGTTATTTTCTAAAGTCTGTTCTTGCATGGAGGAGCAGGAAATTCAGTAGACAACTTTTCCCTTTATAACACCCAAGGGCAGGAACATTGGGAATTCCAGTTTGGAGACTGTGTCTTGTGTTTCCTGCAACAAGCAGTTCAGATTTTGCAAAGCATGGACTTTGGTAACAGGTGTTCAGAAAAGCCAGCCACAAGTAAACCTTTTCTTAAATTTGTAACCTAAGCTTATTAGCATATCAACATGTCGTTTTATGTGAACTAATCTAACAAAGGAGATGTTCTTGCTATTTGATTTTTAGGATCTTGGCTATTTAATAAACACTAGTTACACTGAGTTTTAAAAGATTTGCTAATCATATCTACTTTAATTTTTCTTCTTGGTTAAAACGAGAATAATATTATTTCAATACAAGTTGAGACTCTAAAATGTAAAAGAGACTTTACTTACTTTGTCTGATGGTAATGTGGATACATTTAATTTTACCAAGTTCAACTCTAAACATAATCAGTAAGTACCTTTATATTAACTGAAGATGAATATGTATTTGGTATGCATTGAGCACTGTGATGGGTACTTCACTTTTCATTAAGCTGACTTCAAACCCATTTGTCAGCATGCAATACATTGATAATTAAGGGAGAGGCAATTTTAGAGAGATTTAAAAAATAGAATTTAATTAATAAGATTTGCTTCTATAGCTGTGTAAAATTGCTTTCCTTTTGGGTTCAAGTAGAAAGGAGGAGTATTTGTTTATGTCTTACCCAGCTACAGAGAATGAAAAAGTCCCTGAACATCAATGCTGAAAATGACGTGTTTGCTCCTAGAGATTTTTGACTCACTGCTACAGAAGGAGTGTACACACCACACGTTACCTATAGTTCATTGCTGCTGCTACCATTGTTCCTTGATCTTTGGAATATTTTCAGCTTCCACTTAATGAAAGCTACTTAAAATTTCCAGAGAGCCTAGAAAACTTTCAGCTTTTTTTTAGTTTATTTAATAGATAACATTTTCCTCGATCCCTATTATATTCTACTAAAAAATTTAATGTGCGGAGTTCTGGATACATTTTGGGTTTGTCTCTCTAGGGTTTGGTTGACTTATTTTTTTTAGCGCATTAGGTCATAAAAAACCATTCTGCACAGAATAGATAACAAGAGAACATATTTTTCAGTTTCCATAATCATGATTAATGTAACCAGCCTTCTCAATATGCCATATCTTTTCTGCAGCATCTTCAACAAGCTTATGGTTGTAATCTTGTAAGTCAGGGCTTTCAGCTAATTGGGATAAGTTATGTATGTTTACATTATTGTTTTGATCTATAAAATGCTTTTTTATCTGAAGCTGTGTAATCAAAGACTTCCTATATTATAATTCTTGATAAATGTGTAACACAAGACTGCTGAGGTAGGCTGAAGAGATTGCATGTTGCAAATACAGAGATAAAAAATTTTCAATGAATAATTATGCTATATATACTTAAGTAGTATGTTTTATTGACTAGGAAAGTTGGCAAGTAAATGAAATTATTTTTTAACCTAAAATGTATTTTAAAATATCTAGGTCTGTGCAAGTGTCTTCTTCTCCTTTGCTTTTCCTAATAAACCTGTCCTTTCAAAATGTTAAAAAAAAAAAAAAAAGAGATGATTGGTTCTGTGAGTTTTAACAATGAAAGCCACGATATCTTCCAAGTAACCTTAACTTAGTCACAGAAGTGCAAAATTTTGTGGCATAGTCTTCTTATCAAAAGTATTTATTACTTATACTGATACATACATGAAAAGTTTATAGACAATAATTGAAAGAAAATTTTTAGGACTTGATTGCAAAGTGCTGCTGTTTAGTGAGAGAACTGATTGTGGAAGTATGTAGGTGTGTTAGATGCATTAATTATAATGTATCACTAATTATAATGTATCTATCACATCTACATAATGACTTAAGTTACATTTAAAGAATAGAAAGTTGGAGCAATGTGGCCACCCTAAAATGTGATTAATAGGACTTTTATATGTGTCAATTATTTTGTCAATTCAATATCAGCTAAATTTCTTTGGTATCAAGAAAACTAATAGTCGTAGTTATGCTAGAAAAATAATCATTCTAATTAACTATCTTCCTTCCAAAAATTATGCACTGTAATGTATATATGCAATTCTTGGATGGATATGTGAAAACTTCAGTGTAGAGTGAGCATAAAGACTGCTGATTAATGGTGCAGATGGCTATGAAGAAATTGGACATGTTCTTGGGTAATATATGCTTAGAGGAAAAATTGTGTGTTGATTATTACTTTATTACTTTTCTCCTTACTGCAGTGAGAGCCAAAGAAGATCAATTTATAGCACTTCAACCTCCAGATTTTTTTGACCCATAGTTATTGTCTGAACAAACTGAATCTGAATTTACTTTTGGATTCCAGTTCAATAAAACTTTCCTGATTACGAAAAGTAACAAACACACACCTATATACAAATGAATGATCTGGTCTGGTATACTGTAAAAATGTATGTGTTTCTCAAATTGGCAACAAACACTCTGAATATTGTTTTCACCCCTTCCTTTAAAATACAATCAAGGGCCTCCCCGGTGGCATAGCTGGTTGAGCTCCTAGCTGTCCGCAGCCTCTGCCTGTAGGTTCAATTCGCGGCTAGCCAGGAACAAACCCACACAACATGACAGACTTCTCCTGCCTCAGCTGCTGCTCCCCTCAGCAGTGTCTTCTGTCTATCTGCCTGTTCTGCTCCCCGCTGTCTCCAGTGAATTCTCTCACCCTCCCGAACCTCTGACTGTACCCCAGTTCTTGTATAAATAAATAAATCTTAAAAAAAATAAAATCAAAACACAATATAAGGAAACTTCTAAACATCTTAAAGACCACAGCTTTAATGAAATAGTGTTCTCCTTGAATTAGCATAATGAAAGATACTTATTGCCAGGTGCCAGGTGCTCATGTGCAGAAACAAAGCATTTCTTTAATTTGTGGGAGTGTTATTGAAACATATCACATTAATATAACAGCTAGCAGGGTGAAGTTAATATTAGTACAATTTCCACAACTCTCATACATTTTCCAAACTGGAAAATGGAGGTTAGAGGTCACCTTAATAGAATTGGTCTTAGTAATTAATTGTCAATCAAGACATTCTTGACTTTTGGCATGTTGGATTTTGCAATCTATAAGTCAATAAGATGACTTACAAAAGTGTGTCTTGAATCCACAATTAATCATTTTCTTCCATTATGATTAATTGGTTAAATTCTTCATCATTTCCAAAATGCAGAAGGTCCTGTGGCTCTTGGTTCATTTATGAACCTTTAATTAAAGTTATCTAAAGCAAAATAGCTATTCGTTATTGAAGCACTGAAAAACTGAATCTTTGCAAAAAGAATCTTTATGGATTCATTCCTTGATACTCAGAGATGGAATAAGAAAGTCTTGAATACCTGAACTCTGTTCTTTGTCACATAAATACCAGCTATCATTTTGGAGGACAAAGACAAATTAAATAGAAAATAAAAAATTGTCTTAAGTTTGTTAGTATTCCTTTTTCTTCATTTCACCAAAATTATAGTTTTGTGGGACTTAACCACACTCAAATGATCTATTGTATTTAAGGGGAAAAATACATAAGAAATCTTTGGTAAGATTTCATACTATGTTTGCCCTCATCCATGGTTTTTATTTAGCAGTATCAGTTACCTACAGTCAAATGTATTCTTAAAATAATATATATAAAAAAAGATGAGAGAGAATAATATGTATAAAAGGATGAGGGAAAACATCCACATAGCTTTTATTTCAGAATATTTTTATGATTGTTGTATTTAATTAGTTATTGTTTTTACTTTCTTACTGTGCCTAATTTATAGATCAAACTTTGTACATAGAAGAAAAAGCATAGTCTGTTGTCAAAATTACATAGTGCCTGCAACTGTAGGTGGTTTTCGGGTCTTGGATGAGGTGGGACTACTATACATGAAGGAGGCTGGATTTTTAATTCCTTAAGGATAAACTGTCTCATTCATGTTTACATCTCCTCCATTAATACCAATCACTTTGTTCCTAGCAGTTGATAGGCACAGTATTAACAGAATACAAAACAAATAGATCATGAACAGGCCTAACCTTGATTTTTATGCAGCACTTGTATTCCCTTTTTTCAGCTGTCTAGTGCATCTATATTGTTGGATGAGGTCTTAACTCAGCCATCGCTGATATGCCAGGGTAGTTCCAGAAATGCTATGGACTGGCGACAAAAAGGGCTAGAAGCTGTAGTGTCCTGTAGGACCCTGCTGACCATAAAAGTCAGCACTTTTCCCTATAGAAGAGATAAAACAGGGATTATATTAACAAAGCCATTCTTGCTGAGATTTCTAAATAGAGTTAAACAGTTGTAAATAAGTGGATTGCCTCTTTATTTATAAACAAATATTTATTTGATATTTGGTAAATGTATAGCACTATAAGTGTTGTGAATAAGAAATAGACTGGAGACAAACTGCTTAGATTCAGACCCTGAACCTACCACTCCCTGGGCCTGTAACTTATTTTGCAGATAAGTCTGTTAAGAAGACTGTTGCATTATTTAATGAGTTAACATATTAAAAGCACTTGGTATATGGCCTGGTACTTGTTTAGTGCTTTGGTGTGTTTACTACTACTGTAGAGACACTGCTGCAGGTAAAAGAGGTCAAAATAAAAATGGCTTAAATGAAATAAGTTTATTGCCCTTTGAGGGAAGAGTCTGAGCAATAAAATTAGAGCTCTGAGCATGAAAATTTAGTGAGATGGCTCCTCTCTGCCGAATTTTCAGAACTGTTTTTTTGTCTTTTTTAAAATTAAAATAATGTTGGTTTACAACATTGTGTCTGAATCACAAGTACAGGTTCACACCTTTTTGCATGTGTGTTACCACTTGACACCCACAACAAAAGCTCTGACAGTATCCTTCACCATTGTTCCTTGGGCCACCCTCCCTTTTTGCTCCCTATCTTCTCCCTCTGGTGACCTCAATTTTGCAGAATTTTCAGGTTTTTAGCTGTTGGTTCCAGTAACCTAAGTAGTTGTCCTCAATTGCTTGGTTCAAGGTGGCTACTGTCATCAGAAGGGAAGGAGAAATCCAGGTTCCCCCTTACGGGCCTGACTTGGAGGTTGACCTTATCACTTCTGCTTACTTATTATTAACCACATAGCCATACTTTGCTTCAGGGGAGGCTGGAAAATCCCTTCTTTATATTGTATGGCCATGTGCTCAGTTCATTTTTATATCTATATAAGGGAAACAGAGGAGAAAGCTTATTAAGATGTCAATTCCCAATCTCAGCCAGACAGAGCAACTCACATGGAGTCAGCACAGAAATGGCTTTCCTACCCAGAATCGTTAGATTGTGGTAATGATTTTCTAGTGTGCTCTCAAATGGGAGAAATGTACTTCTGCATTTTTCAGACATACAAACGTAAGCACCGTTCAAACCGTTATTTACAACTAAGTTATTTTAGGCATCATTATAAGATGGTCTTAACCGATTTCTTTAACCCTGATTTAAGTTCTAGATAATATTTTGTTTAAATGACAAGTGTTTAAAGTTAACTGTTCCTTTGCTAGTAGAGTTAACTTTCCTGATTTCTCTGCACTTAAAATATCCTTCAAAGCCATTTGTTCTTTCAAAGAAGAACTACTCTGAGGTTAGTTTTCTATTCCCAACTCCTCTCTAAATTAATTTTGTTTTGCACCTTCTTCCCTGCTATCTTCTTTCATATTATGGGTTAGATAATGTATAAATTTGCCAAACAGCCATTTGGAATGCACTATTCTAGGAATCACTATTGTGATAGGAATTTGATCCTGGGTCTCCTTTAATCAACCTTCACATGTCTTTGAAGTCCATTACTTGACTCTCTCTTCCCTAAGTACTAATTTCAGAAGCCTTAGGTTTGTTCATAAGGGCTTAATGGATTATAGATCGTTTATTAGCCTAAGGAAAAAGGATTTATTTAAAACATAGCCATTTCAAAAGGACTGGAGAAAAGATCAGCAAGTTAGATCACCTATTTTTTTTTTTAATTGCTTTCTGTGGAAGTATAGGTTGACCATATTTCTTCATTTTTTTTAAATAAATAGATAACAAGTTCCTATTATAAAGTTCAAATTATAGAGTCTCATTCTTGAAGTTGAGCTCATTAGCCACACTATGTTTTTAATGTGTACTAAGTATGATTTTTTTATTGAAATCATAATAGATTAAAGATGAGCTACTAAGTGGAAATAGGCAGTGGAAAAACACATGTAGACATGCTAAACTCATTATGTAGGAGGGTGAAATAGACAATTTCCTCAGGAAGTTTTTCACATAGTAAGTTTAGAAGTCTTTTTTTTTTTTTTTTAACATTGGACAGTAACTATGGTATGAGACTCTTTGGCATTTATTTCATTCAGTAAATGAGAATGACAAAAAAAAAAATCTGCTGTAGGGGACTGGATGCAGACACAGAGTAAATTTGGTCTTAATGTGTCATCATTAGATCTAATATATAACAGATGACAGATTTCTAGCTGATATAGAATTTCGACCCTCCTGCCATATATAGCTTTCCTATTTTGGAAACATTGGAGAGGAAAAGAGGATGCAGTTTTATAAAGCCCGAAGTGTGAAATCTTCTGTATATAAAAAATAAATTCATAAAAAAGCCATTTCCTGGAAGGGTTTATATGATTATGAAGCTTAATTCTCCAAAGTGCTAGCTTGGGTTAGATTAATTTTGAACGTAATGAAAGGATGGTGTTTTCTCCTGCATCATATCAATCTTTTGAAAATTTTGAATCTGCAGAGGACAGCATCATTACATTTGAAAAGTGGACAGGCTACCCACAGACAGCATGCATTATCTGAAGTAAATGTATGTGTTCATTTTACAAGGCAAGTTCAAGTGACCAGTGGTTAGCAACAGAGATACATCTTAATCATAAAAGTCAGTTTTAAGAATCTTGCAAGAAGCAAGCTACACTAATTTCCCAAACATTACGTATAGAATAAGGTATTATTAATATTTGTGTAACAAATGATTAAAGTGATATACTTAGCAGAAGCCAGGTCTGAGGAACCATTCAATGATAATGTACTTGCTTATTGAGAGTGGAATCTCTCTCTTGGGGTGAAAACAAGTAGTGGATGAAATATCTTTTTCAGGTTCTATGGGCCATTTTAAGTTAGGTTGATCTAAAAAGAAAATAAATTTAGAGAGGCACTGCATAAGTCTTAATAGGAATCTTGATTTCTAGTCTGGGTTTCAACGTCATTCTTAGGTTTCCTAAGTGATGATTTCCTGGGATTCCCCAGTAAATATTTGAGGGAAAAAAGGGGCATTAAGCTGGGACATGTTAGCCTATAGAGTAGTATTGCTTACATTTAGAAAGTAAAGAGAAAGCAATATCATCCAAATCTTTTAAACTATATTTATATTCCACTAGTGCTATTTTTTATACCTTGAAGGAAGGAATCAAAGAGAAGACTTCTTGCAAAATTTTTGCCATAGTTCTTTGGCTCTTGAGCAGTGTTGGCAAATTTGTCATTGAATTAACTGTCATTTCAAAATCACTTATTAATCCTAATATTAGCATTAAAAGTAGGATTATTAGGAAGTGTAGGATATTGGGATTTGCTAATTAAGAAAAGGAAATAGTAAGAAGGAAACTAACCCTGAACCACATTAGACTATTTGATTCCCTGAAACTGTCACGTGCCTGCTTTTTGATTTTTTTAATTTGACCAGGTCAGCCTCTTTGCCATTAGGCATGTTTGCACTTCCTAGTCATCTTTTAAGACCCATTTAAATTGCTACCTTTTGGGGGAAGACTTCTTAACACTGCAGGAAAAATTAACCCATGTCTTTTCCATATCTCTGTCAATAGTATACGCCATCATTATAATCATTTTCCTTTAGAATGTCAATTAATCCATTACAGTATACTTAGCTATCCCTAGAAAGTAGTCATATCTTGATTTAATTACCATTAGGTGTTTCTCTTGATTCCTAATACTTGTGCTTCTGTTGTGAGGGGTCATGATACAGTGGAAAGAGAGTGCAAACTTGGAAATAAGGTAGATTGCAATGCGAACATGGATCCCTTACAGATTTACTTTGTGCAGATTACTTATAATATTGGTGAGCTTTAATTTCATGCCTGTAAAATAGAGACAATAACATATATTTTGTAGGGTAGTTATGTGAATTGAAAGAGAAAAATTTAGGTAATCAGTGAACATTAGCTTTTATTAGTATTCATAGTCAAACAGACCAATCAGATCTTTTCCATGGTAGTTTCATCATCGACAACTTTAATGTAACTCTTATGGCAATTGCATGATGTAACTTTTGCAGCACTTTCTCCCTCACTTTCTCACTGAGGTGCCCCTTGAGTAGACAATTAGATGCATGAGTGACAGAGGCTTGGAATACTTTATGTTTATGGTAGTTCTATAATTAAATGTAATTAATTTATAATTTATCTAAAATAATTGCATATCAAATAGGCATTGAAATCTAAGAATTCCATTCATCTTCATATAGTAACAGTGAGTATTACTATCAAGGTCTGCCCGGAAATACCGTGCCCACTATGAAAATTCACCTAGTCTCAACATATGGAGAAGTATCTTTTATAAATCAATCATTCTATGTAATATTTTGGTAATTAAGGCAGGTTTAAAGATGCTGTTCTATTCATATAACTTTAGAGTAAATTCCAAGGAAATTACTGTGATGATCTAGTGAAGCTTTTTACAAATAAGTAGTGGTTTCTCTTCTCACTGAATTGTCTTTCAGGGCAGTAAAAATTTAGAATTTGCTCAATTATTGGCAAAGTGGTCTGCATTGTGGTTTTCTGAGAAATCCCCTTGTGCCTACTGATGTGCTCACTCTTTAGAGAGCAATTCTTCATCCTCATTGAAATTTCAAGTTATTCTTGTCAGACCGCCTTGAGTAGAGTTAGCTGAAATAAATCAGTGTGCAAATCTCCCAAAGGACAATTTGTAATTTTGTAAATGAAGCAATGATAGAATAAAACAAAACTCAGAACCTGCGTTTTGAAAGGTGTTTTGTAGGACAAGCTAGAATCCAACGTATTGGAGTTTAAGTTCAAAATTACTTTAATGCTCATATTCTTTCTATTCAATTAGCAAACAGATTTTTATCAAAATGGTCATATGAAAAAATATTTACTATTCATTATTTTTCAATTCTCTCTTAATTTAATATCCAAATATGGACAGCATTGACTGATCATCTTCCTTTACAAATACATTTACCTTGAGTCACTTCTGGAGGAATAGAGGTGGATTTTTACCAGCCTATTCAAGCTGTGTTGCAACTTACATTGAAAGCATGCGTTTAGGAGATGGCCATCTGAGTTAAAAGTGTGGTTTGTAGTGTTGATCCAAAATTTAGCAGAAATTATGAGATTCAAACTTAACATTCACTGACATCAAATACTACTCTACCCTGGGGAAGTTAGGGAGAAGGTCAGAGACTAAAAGAACAGGTCAGGAAGCAGGAGTAGGAACACAGTTTGTGAAATGTGAGAAATATGCATGATTCACTTTTCTAGACATACAGTGCTCAGGTGAAGCAGTTTTATAGTTAATATATTTTGTCCAATCTAAAGTCTTACAAGTCTTAACTGCAGACTGGACCAAGGAGTTTTGTTGTCCTCTCCTCCATCATTTGCTACATATAAGGTTTTACCTGGGAACACTTGAGGTTTAAACCTTTTCAGGAGAATTTCTATCTTAATAAAGTAATTATCTGAAAATGGAATGAATTCACTCTTCTGCTGTCTTCTTTTCACTGAGCAGTGCTGGTGAGCCTTGGTCAGGAGGTCCTGACAAGTCACCCATCAAATCACAGAGATCCTGCTCCAACAAGGCAAGAAATGCCTTATCCTTTGGACTTAGCACAAGCACCCAATTTCTTCAGGAATATTTTTTTTTTGAGTTCCATCTTCCCAGGCTGTATCAGGTGTCCTTTTAGATGCTTTGTTGTATGATCTATTTATGTGTCTTTCTCTTTCACTGTGAATTTCACAGGGACAAAGACTGTCTTTTTTTTTTTTGTTTAAAGATTTATTTATTTATACAAGAACCGGGGTACAGGGCAGATGTGCGGGAGGGTGAGAGGATTAACTAGAGACAGAGAGGGGAACAGAACAGGCAGACTGACGAAATACACTGATGAGGGGAGCAGCGGACGAGACAGGAGAGGTCTGCCACACCATGTGGGTAGCTCCGTGGCTGGCGGGGATCGAACCCGTGCTGCAGAGGCTGTGGACAACTTCACAGCGCTGCGCTCAACTGCCTGCGCCACCAGGGAGGCCCCAACAAAAACTCTCTTATCTGACTAGTCTTATCATATAGTTAATGTGTTTATTTATGAACAGATGGATGAATAAGTGATTTGCTGTCTCTTAAATTCTCTTATTAACATAATACAGAACATAAGAGAAATCTCAAGTGGTTTTGCTGGTAATCTTTAAGATATTGCAACTATTCTTGTTACAGTTGTTTAATTATATTGGAAATATTGAACATTTCCTAGAAAATAAGGATTACAGGTATTCTACATTTGTTGTTCAGGTAACTAGCTGGTAAGTTAGACTGTCTGTTACTTTCCAAAATATTGTAAATTAATTCTTTTGCTCTTATTTTATTTCATTCCATAAAATGACACATTCAGTGAAAGTGGCTATAAAGTCATGAAACTTATTTTGGAAAATCTTATCAGAGGTTTCAAATGAGTGTTATTCTTTTGGAAAGTCACCTGGTATTGTATACACTTACTACGGAGGTACTGATGCTCACAAAGTGGTTTTAGAATTCTCTGCTGCTGATACCAAAACCCAAGTTATTAAATACACAGGAAATTGATCACATTTCTGTGAACATGGATTTTTTTTTATGTTACAAAAAGAGACCACTTGGTCACTGTGAGAAATGGGAATGTAAGGAAGTAAAGGAAACCTTCCTAGCAGCTCTATAGCCAGGCATTATAAATAACTATATATGGTCATACCCCTTGAGATAATGTAGTATATATAATTAACTGGTCACTTTGCCATATGCCTCAGCCCCAGGAAAGCATCATTCTGATGGCTAATTTCCTTGTCTCTACTAATAGCTGAGGGTGTACTTCTTCTAATGACTATTTCTATTGCTTTTCATTTTCTAACTTCTTCCTCTATTTCCCTATTACCTATCACTATATCTGTCTTTCCACAAGAAGTTCTACATTATTTTAATACAGAGAATACAGCCAGATGGAGTTGATCCCTGCATCTATATCACTGCAGCTCTTGTTTTTTTTCTCCATGGAGGGCTATCTCTGTCTGGAGTATAGTGTAATTTTCCTATGGCCACATCCCTCAGAACAGTTTGTGTTTATGAAAGGCATTTTGGGTAGAGGACTATATCTGGTATAGTTTTACATATACACATATACATTACATAGGCTTAGTAATCGGAAGTGGTGAGAGATATGACAACTGATGTCCAGAGTAAGCAGCGAGATGTCAAACTAAAATGAAGACAAGTTCGAGGTGGAACAGAGAAGCAGACCTGGAGGTGAGAGATAGTGGATGCAGAAGGGACAATCTTTCATAGGCCCAGGAAGTCAAAATATTTGAGACTCGGATGAGTATGAAGTGGAAAAGCTTAGGATATACACAATTATGGGCACATATAATGACTGTATACATGTGTCTTCCCCTGGTTTTTATTCCTTTCAATTTGCATTAGGCTTACGTTTTATTGAACCAGCTTGATTTATTTCACAAATGTTTATTGAGGTCCTCTTCTCTTCCAGGCAATGTGCTTCTTTTCTCTTTTATTCACTGACTATAGGCCTTGAATGACATAAGATTAAAAAATAAGAATCCAATCCAAATTTAATGCACCAAAATTTGGCATTTGAGACTATTTAAAAGATGATTCAAAAAAGAGGTTTTGAAGGCAGCATAGAAGGCACATACCAAGTATGTTTTGCACTCTGGCAGCTTCTTTGTGACAAATTTCAAAGTGTCTCCTTTGAAAAAAACAACACTCAATTTGGTCTGTAAGTTCTGGTATGTTTCATGGGGAAAAAAAAAAAAATCTGTCACATTACTTTTTAGCTATGTTACCTAAGACAGTCCTGGACTTTTTAAAGATATTGTCTTGAAATCTTTATCCTTGGTTAACCCATCCAAAATTCTTGCATGCTTTCTTATGTGGGTACAGCAAGCTGGACTGAGAGGGAATGATCAGTTCTGTCCAAGGAAAAAGGGGGCTGACACAGAACCTTTTACTTGTTAGTAAACTGTTTCAGAACCTGTTAAGGTTGAAAATGACTGTGATGATGCTTTAAATCAGGGAGCTACAAACTTTTTCTCTGAAGTACCTAAGTTGTAAATGGTTCAGGCTTGTGAGCCGAATAGGTCTCTGTCACCAGGACTCCACTCTGATGTTGTAGCAGGAAAGCAGCTTTAGAAAATATGTAAATGAGCGGGCCTGGCTCTGTTCCAATAGAACTATTCATGGACATGAAAATTTCAACCTTGTGTAGTTGTCACACCTCAGGAAATAACTTCCTTTGATTTGTTTTCAAGCATTTAAAAATGTAAAAAAACTCACAATACAAAAAGAAGGGGAGATTTGACTGATGATCTTAGTTTGCTGACCCTTAATTTAAATGAAGAAATCAGCTTTTAAGAATTTCAAGTCAAAAGGGGGGGGACCTGCAGGATGACTGCTGAGTTGGGTTGCCAGATTCCAGGAGCCACGCTGTGGATGAGTTATCTGCAGCCCCGGTGTAAAGCATTTAAAGAGTGCCATTAAGGTTTAATAAGCTGGCTATGGAACAGAATGCTGTGCATTAGAACCTTCATGGCTACTGTGAAAATGCTTACTCAAGGCTCTGCAGCCCTCGTAAATACCAACTGTCCTTTGGAGCCCCTTTGTTTAGATGAAACAGGGTGCTAGAATTTATTGCTCCTGTGACTTAAGTTCCTGGACACACCAACTACACTTGCTCTTTTCAAATAAAAGTCAGTTTGGATTTATTTAGAGACTTTGCCCTTATGGAAGAAATAGCAACAATATGTCTGAGAGAACAGGATACTCATCTCAGCAGGCCTCTGGCTTGGTTAAATTACTTCTAGCTGGTACTGGGGGCATTCCCGTGTGACTCATAGGAGGTCGATTTTTCTGGGGGTGCCTGTCTTCCAGGGATGAATTCTTATCTAGAGATGGGTTTATGGGTTGCAAAGGCAGTGTAGAACATCTGCCCATCTTGGTTTCTGTCCTCAGCAATATGTGGCCTATTTAATAAATTCCTATGAATCCGACCTAGTATCTTCTGATGCCTAGCATGGAATGGGTACCAAGCAAAAAGTTAGGGATATAATCTTAAGCTAAAATACTTCCTTATTTAGCAATAGTCCCTCATATTTAATTTTGGTACACAGTGTAAGAGGAATGCTTTAATGGATACATGTGTCTGCAAAAACAAAGCAAAACAAAACAGGATTATTTGTTGAGGCTGTTTCATTTCTGGGAGTGGGAAAGCAAATGAGCCAATGTTTCCTAACATCAGATTGTTTCCCTTTAATTCAAAGTCTTATTTTTTCTTTCAGCTTTAGTGGTTGAGTTCCAGTAACAAAATGAGAAATCCCTTTCCCTCCTACAGTAAGCATACACTGGCATGATTACACTGGAGTGTTTCTCTCTGCTATCTCTCTAGAAATAGAAATATACTGATGTCACGTGTCTACATTACATCCACATTTGACTGGTAATAGTACCTCAGCTGCAGGAAAATGGGCCCTGAGATAAAATGCAGTTGTGGAAAGGGTTCCTGTGCCTGCCTCATTTGAAGAAAACTCTCATTATTCAATTGGACTGTCAGCTGAATACAGCACAGTGCCTCCAAACCACTGCATTTGTTTCTTGACCCCTCTCTTTGTCCAGAGATCTGATTTTTCCAAAGTTGTTTATTTCTTTAAAAAAATAATAATTCCATTTCTCAGTTGGCCTAAACCACCATTTCTAACTCCAAAGCAATCCTAGGCGATAGATTACCGGCAGCTACAGCACAGCCTAATCATTCCTCCATGCTGTACAGTGAGCATGTAAAACCAAGGTCTTTGCCTCCATGGTGATCTTCTTGCCTTGCTGTCTAGAGAAAACTAGTACTCTCTTCATTATAATTCATGAGACATTGTTTTCTTAGTTTACTGATCAGAATGCATATTCAAATGGTATAATTGCAATGACTACAATAAAGCACAGGCATGGTATTATACCTATCATGTATATCAAGGAGTAACTTTACCTTTCCAACAGGATATTTGGAGGGAAGCATGAAAATCTTAAGTAATCTTATAAGTCTTTTTGCTATTTTGTTTCACACAGACCAACACAAGCAAAACAAACCCAATTGAATAAATTATTTTTATTTAGCAGTTGATGAAAAAAGCTTCAATTTTCAATAAAGTGATTTGAAATGGATAAATTAGTTAAATGCCACATGAACTTTTGCTTCTGGGGAACGGAAGGGCAACCCATTTGTCATGAATTATTTTGCACAAATGAGGTTCACTTGTTAGTTATTCCTTTCTTGGTTCCAGATGTAAACTCTGTAGAGTCTGTGCTTTTCAATATATATATGTAGTAGGGAAAATACCGGGTTTTGTTTGTTCAGAACAAATCTGAAAGCCATTTTCTCACTATTATACTTAATTATCTTCCTTAATTATCTTCTAAAACCATCTTCCAGTTTAATTGAAAAATTAATTTTTAATTGTCTTTAGCATGTAATTGCTAATGATAACTGGGTTGGCTCAAGAAACATTACCATTTGAGTTTTACAATTCTGAATATTGCTCTTTTTTCTTGTAAAAAATGATAATTATGCCAAAGGTTACATTATAGAATGTAGAGATATAAAATTTCCTTTCTGTGCACTGAATTCATATGTCTTGATCCTATTTGAAATCAATAACAATAACGAGTGCTATATGTTTAGGTAATTTATATCCATAGTTATTCATAAATTATATGTGTTTTTGTAATACATATATTTGTGATAAGTATTTCAATTTAAGATTTTGATTAAGCCTGCCCTGAATATTCTTTACTAATATTAAATTACATTTAGAATTAAAGTGAAATGACAGTTATTTTATGTGACAGGAAAGTAGCCACATAATAAAGAGTTCTTTCTGGCAAAGATCAAGCAGTTCATGAATCTAATAGTTGTCTCTTCTCTTAGTTTAGATTATATCACATATTCCCAGAAAGGGACAGTGAATAAGTGAAGGTTTCTGTAGAGAATAATATTGGAGGGGGGAGAAGGAAACATTGCTACTAGAAATTACATATTTATCCTAGAGGAAAATTACATATTTATCCTAGCATTGTTGGGGAAATCAAGTTACTCAACCTTAGTCACTGTGGTTACATTTTCAGAGGGTCATCTTATAGTTAATCTCTTTGCATAAACAATATTCAATGTGTAAAACCTTATTTTATGACTGGCTCTTGGCTTTTAATCTTAACATTAAGACTGCTGAGCTATACGTTATTATATATAATTAACCTTTTTACATTGGCTCAATTTAAATGTCACTCAATCTCTTCCAACTCAACATTTCCTAAAACAGACTTTTTCTGTTCAGTTTTGTTTCACCTTATATATTCTCTATCTCAACATTTTAACACTTGCCACTAGGTCACCAGAACCAGAAATTCAGGGATAGTCCAAGGTTTCTCATTTTCTTCTATTATAGCTTTTCAATTGCTGTATGTTGTCTGTAGTCTTCCCTTGATATCTTTCCATTTGATTCTTCTTCATTCCAACCTTAACTGTTTTTTTTTTTTTAAACTGTTTTAGTTCGAGAATCTGTCTTGTCTCACTAGAATTAATAGAAACTCTCCTTATAAAGTATTATTTTTCAAGTTTTTCTTATGATGTCTTCCAGAGTTTCTCACCTAGGTGTTATTGACATTTTGGGTTGGGTGAGACTTTGCTGTAGAGGGCTGACTTGTGCATTGTATGATATTTAGCAACATCCATGGCCTTTACTTTCCAGATGCACATAGCCAGAAATTTTTCTACACATTGTCAACAATCCTGTGGGAACAAAATTGCCCCCTATTTGGCAACTAATGATTTAGCCACATTGTTAAATACAACTCTTAGCAAACAGGTATTCAGTAAATGTTTGAAGCAGGTTTGTTCATATGATACAACACAAGTACATGCTTTTTAAAAATCCTAGGGAAAGATTGTTTTTCAGTTTTTCTTTGGATCAAACCTTAAATAAAAACTTAAAAATGCGGGCCTCCCTGGTGGCGCAGCGGTTGAGCGCTGGGTTGCAAAGCTGCCCATGGCCTCTGCAGCGCCGGTTCGATCCCCGGCTGTTCCCCGGCCACCAGAGGAGGGTCCCACATGGCGCGCAGACCTCTCCTGCCGCCCGCTGCTCCCCTCAGCAGTGTACTTCGGTCCTTCTGCCTGCTCTGCTCCCCACTCTGGCTCTGGTGAATTCTCTCACCCTCCCGCGCTTCTGACTGTACCCAGTGCATGTATAAACAAAACAAACAAACAAATAAATAAATAAAACATGCCTCTATATAAAAAAAAAAAAAAACTTAAAAAAAAAAAAAACTTAAAAATGCATTTCAGTGGTGCCCCAGTAACTTATACTTTTATTCCAGTTCCACTCATCTTTGTTGTCTGCATCTATTCTCTAACCAGTTCAAAGTCCTTTCCCCAAAGCAAAAGGCCTTATCTTCCAAATCTAAATTGCAAGATTATTTATAGATTGATGTGTCAGGAAATGATAGTTTAAAAATCTTTCTAGGTTAGCAAAGGAAATAAAAATAAAGCATATGAAATAATGTTTGAATACCACTTCTTAAATAAAATAAAAGAATACTATAACATATGGGAAATTGAATCTTCTTGTCAGCAATTAACACTCATTTTCATTTGTTTAAAATGTAGTTTTATCTAACATGTGGTAGACTATGAATGATAAAATATGGAAACAGAGACCAGACCATTCCATTATAATCCATTTTTACCATGATGAAGACTATATCCTAGAGTCAGATGGTAACATGCAAACATATCTTGAGAGACATACTATATTTAGCCATCTTCCTTCTGTTGCAGTTCCCGTCTTAGGGAAATAAGTCTTGTTAATATTCAGATAATGTGTGCTCTGGGCAGTGTCAGGAAGAGAACAATCTTTCAAATACTGGCTAACAGCTAAAGTAAAAATGATATAAACACCCTTTTGGAAGACTGTCCTTTATTGTCACTGTCTCCCATAATATTTCTCATGGTTACCAATGCATTGTGCATATTAACAATCATAGTAAAATATTAAACAAACTTCCCCTATCATTTGGCTGGAAGAACATTAAAAGAGAAGACATTGTCTGATGAATTTTCAAGTCAGGAAATTGTAGGACATGCTACTAAGTGTTTGACATAACTGCACAAAACATGTAGGTATTGAATTCTAATTTTTTATCACATAGTTGCCTGGATTATTTTTATTTGTTTTTAAATATTTGTTCTTTAGAAAGTATTGAATATCAAGCTCAGTGAAAATGGTGTATTGAAGTAATTTACAAGCCTGTGCCCATTGTTGATCATGATGTTTAGGATATTATAAATTGAAAATTACTTTCAAGATAACATAGGGAGTTCTATTCATTAATCCTTTGCACTTAAATGCTCAAATCAGCATATATATTGCATAATAATAATAATAATAATAATGGTAATAATAAGGATATAGCTATCACTTTTCCTCATGGTTTTTAAATGTAGGTAAATGTAGGTATAAGAATTAAATGTAGGTATAAGAATTTTTCTAGAGTTTTTTTTTTTAATTTGGTTGTTTAGCTGTTATATATACATTTTTCAAGATTTATTTATTATTTATTTATACAAGCACTGGGGTACAGTCAGAAGTACGGGAGGGTGAGAAGATTTTCCAGAGCCAGACTGGGGAACAGAACAGGCAGACTGATGAAATACACTGCTGAGGGGAGCAGCGGGCGGCAGGAGAAGTCTGTGCGCCATGTGGGACCCTCGCCAGGTGGCCGGGGATTGAACCTGCGCTGCAGAGACTGTGGGCAGCTTTGAAACCCAGTGCTCAACCGCTGCTCCACTGGGAGGCCCTAGCTGTTATATTTTTCTCATTTCATCTTCTACTCCTTAAATTATATTCAGGGCACTGTGTACCTTTTAATTTGCTAGATCATAGACTAAATGTTTTACATAAATTTTCTTCAAGAAACATACATTTTATTGGATAGATTTTTGTGAAAATTTCATATATTACATTCCAGAGCAGATGTAAGTTGTTGAGAATATTCTACCAAGCATTGCTTTTTTTTTTTTCAAAAATGTTTGAAGGGCAGTTTTACAGAATGTCAAGTTAGCTATTGAAAGGCACGCTGCTTTTGTGGAAATTCTGTAAACATTTTCATATGGGTCTTCTGTAAGTGAAGGGAATATGGAATACCTAGCAAGTGGCATCACATAAACCAAACTCCAGCTATATAGAAACATTTTATAAAGTGGAATTTCATGCAAGTTTTTGCATATGGAAACATTTAATTTTCTTCCTGCTTCTTTTTAAGTATTTTTTAGAAAAATTATATTTTACTTAATTTGAAAATATCAAATTAAAAACATAAAGCAATTTCCTGCTTTACCTCACAGGTTTTCCTTTGTTAAGTGGAAAAGGCAAGAGTTAGCTAGAATTGAATCGGTAAGATTAGAGTGAAAAATAAAGCATTAGTAAGTACAGTGTATTCTGTGGTAGGCACTCCTAGGTGGTGATGACATGATGGAAAACAAAATGTATTTTTTTTTCCTCTTTTGGAGTTTATTGCCAGAGTGGGAGACAGCCATTATTAAAGAAATCCAAAATACATAGCAACTGTAAATGCATCATACTGTCATAGCGGAACTTAGGGTGCTGTGAAATCACATAATAGAAGAGTCTAGTCTAGTGTGGGAGGCCAGCAGAGGCTTACATAGAGAAGAATCATTCAAACTGTGTTTTGTTGGATGAGTGGGAGTTCATTAGGTGAAAAGGGAGAAGGGTCCAGTAAGAGATTCCATCAGCCTGTGCTGATGGTACAGCACAGGCACAGTTACTGATGTTTTTCATAAGTGATTGTTGATAGAGAATCTTCAAAGGTCACTGTACAAAGGAACATCACTTGGTCGCTGTGATTTCCAGGGGAAAACTCTCTTTAGAACTTGCACATATCATGGAAATTCAGTATCATAGTAACCCATGGAGTCATATGTTGTGCCTTCCTTATATTTTCTATTAGTGTGGGGAGGGAAGAATCAATGGAACACTTCACTCAAGAAGATCTTATTTGGTTAGGAGGACTAGAACTTGACAGGATGATGGGTGGGGATTTAAGCCTTTTGCCTAGTTTTCCTAATCCAGCCTTGAGAATGATGAGTTTTGTTTTTGATGAGAATGATCCTAGAGATAGACCCTGCTGTGGTTAATGAGGACCACTAGTGATGTCTTTTGAGATGCAGAAGGTATTTAGATAGAAAAAACAAGATATTACAAGAGAGCATATGTGAAATCTTGAACTCTGGCTCTAGAATCAAATATGTAGTAGTTATGTGTAGCAGAAAAGGAAAAAAAATAAGATAAATAATCACAGATATATAGGTACCTCATTCCATTTAAGGAGTAACTAAATGAAGTAAGGATGGTGTCAGTGAATTCTTCAGTCTTCATAAAGGACATGCAATGCTAAATTCAACTTCTTTGTTTAAAATGGGCCCTTAAAATACACTACAAATGGAAGTTATGATTCATTTTGGCAAGTGCATTTTGTATTTTGGAGAAGAAAGGTATTTATGATTAAAAGCACAGTAAAATTTAAAGATTTTTGTTCATTCAGTAAGCATTTCCATAACAGTATCTAAAGGCATCTTGAGGGATGGTAATTTCTTTCTTTTTGTTGAAGAAAAATATATTTTTTTCTTTTCAAAGCATCCTAATAATTGGGTCTTTAAAAAGTTAGAGACTATTTATAGAATGGGTAAAGTAAAAGCAGCAGCAATAACTAAACTTCATATCATACTTTTGTTTTACAAAACAATTTCAAGCTCAATATCTTATTTCATAATTCTTTGCTGTTTTCATTTATTCTACTCTTACTATCTGCCAGACAGTTTGTCAGTACAACAGTGTAGAAGGCACAATACTTATCTCTACCTTCATAGAGCTTAGAAATCTCAAAATTCTTTTGGGCTTAACCTTAGGCCATAGGAGATGTTGATTTGATTAGGGTTGATGATGTTAATTAACAATTCCACTAACACTCAAAACTCCTGTCTCTGAAAACAAACCAACCAAAAAAATCCTCCTGTCTCTGTTTGCCTCACCTATTCAAAGCTATTTTTCCAATTAGTCACTAGATTGTAAAAGAAACCTTAATTTGAATGTTATTGGAATTCATTTTTAATTTCAAAGAATTTGTCTTTTCACATTGTGAAAGGAGATAATATCAAAGCAGGAAATAAAAAAATATGATCAAAATTATGTGATTCATGCCATGTTTTGAATTCTATCTTAGTTTGAAGCTAAAGCATATGAGCTTAGCTTTATTATAAAATGTTTTTTCTTTCTTTTTTTTAAAAAAGATTTATTTTTGCTTATTTATACACAAGAACTAGGGTATAGGTTAGAGCTGAGGAGGGTGAGAGGATTCTCCAGAGACAGTGTAGGGAGCAGAACAGGCAGACTGACTGAAATACACTGCTGAGGGGAGCAACAGGTGAGACAGGAGTAGTCTGCTGTGCCATGTGGGTTAGCTCCCCAGCTGGGGATGGATCGAATTCATGTTGCAGGGGCTGGTGATAGCTTGATAGTGCTGAGGCTTAGCCCCTTGTGCCACCAGGGAAGTCCTAGAATGTTTTTTCTTAATGGTAGGGAAATTTGAATTGAAATTCTATGATAGATTAACATTTAACATTAAAAGGAAGTGGCTTAGTTTTACGGCCTTGTAAAATTATTTTAAAGTTACTTTTGAAATTTCTTCAAGCTTTATTCATTTTAACTTTTATGTTTTCTAGTGTGATTTATGCACTACACAATATTTTATTACCTTTGCTAATTTGAAGATGATTCCTAGTATTTTGTTAATAACAGCAGCTATCAAGCAAATATTTTATTTTTCAAAGTAGTCTGTAAGGAAATACTATTTGAGCCTTTGTGGCTGTCTTTAATAAAATGACAGAACTCATTTTCAGTTTGATTTACTACTTAAAAAGCTTCATCAGAGGTGTTTCATATGTCATTTGTGTAAATACCTTAATTAATGAATCATTATCTTACTAATAACTTACCTAGTCAAGAATAATTCTTCATGATCATAATGATTCTAGGGGAGGGAGGGGAGATTTAGGAAATGAGGTAAAATACCTATAACATTTTTGGTACTTTATACTCCAGATTTATTTATTTATTTGCTACTGTCAAAAATATTTTGCTAGCATGTTATGCCTAATGTTAATTATTAACAAGTCTATTTTATAAATGTTAACTGTTAGACTGGATCCATTTTCCCATTAAATGTAAAATGATGACACCCATATTATAAATTTGATGATGACCATTATCTTAGTGTAGTTTTATATATGGTTGTCTCATTTGACAAGCAACTGATGGATCATCAGGTAGATAAGGTACAAGTACTAACACCAACATTATTATTTCTATTTTAGGCAGACCAATTATTTGAAGAGTGGTTTTCAGGGAATAGGAACATGTTAGCTGATAGGCTCTGACAAGTAATGTCACAGATATCAAGCTGTTTCTTTGAATATGTATTCTTTTAAATCTTCAAGTATAAAATTAAGGACAAAGAAACTAGGTTAAAAAGGGTGATTGAATGGTTTGTGGCATTGTAAAAGGGTGGTCCCCAGGGAAAGGGGAGGTGCCAGATTTCATGCCTTACCCAAGAAAGGGTGGAGCTGACTGAGCAGGACAGAGAAGAAGCTGGAGAGGAGACAGCTTAATAGAGGGAGGAAAGATGAAGAGGCAGGAGGAGACCTAGAGGAGGCACATGGTGCAGAGAGACATGTGAAGAAACTGTACTTGCTTTCTGGTCTTGGACTGGTTGAAACAGATGTGGGTGAGAGAACTATAGGGAGGTTAATGGTGGCAGTTTATCTTAATTTTGATTTTGTTCCTTCTGTCCCAGATGTGCTGGGTGTCTTCTGCCCCTTTTCTATGGATCCCCACCAGGAGGTGCCTTATACTTATAGCAGGCTTTTGGGGCTTAGTGGCCCTGCTTTGGAGTAACCCTGTTTGACTGGTTATTTACCAATGAGGGGACAGGTAACTTCAGGTGCTTGATTTGGAAACTGTATTCTTTTTCTTCTCTTTATTGCACACTAATTGAATGAAAACCACTTTCCATTAAAGGTCTTACACACTAGAGTATATTTTATCCTAATGTGGTGAGTGGCAGAACCTATTTAGGGTGGGTAGCTTTGGGGTTCTGAGGTGCCCCTCTTCATGCCCTGTAATAGCATTATTATGCTGTCATTGAATAACAATGTAATTTTTAAGAAATATTATTTCAAGAGTGTACCTTGTTTGGAATTAAAACTCTACTTCCAGATTATTTTTTTAAGATTTTTTAATTTATTTATGCATACAAACCTGGGGTGTAGGCCAGAGGTGCAGGTGTGTGCGTGTGTGTGAGAGGATTCACCAGAGACAGAGTGGGAGCAGAACAGGAAGATCTACTGAAATATACTGATGAGGGGAGCAGTGGGTGAGACAGGAGAGGTCTGCTGTGCTATGTGGGTCAGTTCCCTGGCCTGGGATTGAATTCTTGCTTCAGTGGTTGGCAATAGTTTCATAGTGCTGAGACTAAACTCCTGGCACCACCAGGGAGCCCCTGATTCCAGATTCTTAGGTAAGTGTTTGTCAGACTCATCAGCCATCATTAGGGTCTTTTGTGTTGTAGGTAATTTCTTAATAGAATCATCCCAACATATCTTGGTATTGTTGCTTATCTCAATTTGTTTACATACAGTATTTCACCACAAACTCATGATGAACGCTACCTATACTATAATGTGTTGAACACAAAATGAACTGGTTAGCCTTCTACTCAGTAAGGCCATATTTTCAGTTTTGATGCTTCAGTTAATTTTTTTTCTGACATGGTAAAATAAATACCAACATACTCCATAAGCTGCTTACTATAAAGTGTAAAAACAAAATCCTAGAGAGAACTTTTCATATATATATATATATATATATGTATATATATATATATATATATATATATATATATGGCCTTTGGTGATTCAGGCCAATTTAAGTTGTTTTTCACATATAATAGGTGGTATGCCAACATTTTTTAAAGAGACGCTGCTATCCACGCTCAATGAGTTTGATTCCAATATGATTTGAAGTTTTGGGCCATATGAAAGATTCCTTAGAATAACCAATACATTAAGAGTGCTGGGAATTTAGTTTCTATCCAAAGATTGTTTCCTTTCCCCCTTTAATAGTGTGTTAAATATATATTTCTGACAATGATAGATTATATAGAAAGATTTTAAGTGAATTAAAAATTATATAAAAAGCATAAAGGAATATAAAGTTGGAAGCATCCCCAAAACCTCCCACTCCAAAATCCAAATTTAATAGTTGTGTCAGCAGACGTGACCTTAAAGGCTCTTGGTGCTTTACTGAGTGTACTGCAAAATCAGTTCCACTCTGATCTATCATGAAGACACGCTTCTAAAATATATTGTCAACTTCTTTTTGAGATTAGTGTTCAAAGCAAACATAGCCTAGACAATGCATTTTTAGAAGTTCCTGGTTATAAAAAAGAGATCAGGCCATTTTTTGGTTCCTGCTTGCTTCCCACATTCATAAGCAAGCCAACATTAGCAGAATAGTCTTCTAGTCCAGATTTTTTTTTCCAGTTGAGGAAAAGTCAGATTTCTTAACAGCAGGTTCTATTTTCTGTGTCTCTTTGGCTCAGTGTATCTTTGAGCACAAATGTTAGAAGTTTTATTCATTCACTTATTTGCTTTTTTAAAAAGCAGTTGTATGGTTTTCATAAGTTAAAAGTATGTCTGCAAGTGTATAAATATTTTGATGCATATATATAATATGCCTCCTTAAAATCAAGAGTCACCTAAGAGCCTTTTTCTTATCTGTTTTAATGTCTCACCCTTTGTATTGTTGAATAAGCACTGCTTGAAAACAAAGGACATTTTTCTTTAAATATTTCTGTTTTGCAGTTTAGATTTGTGATTTAAACTAGCCAGTAAAATCACAGTTGTGCTTTTTTGCAAGTTAACACATACAGTAATCACTTTAATGAAACACAGTGATTGATTGAATATGTTTTGCAATATGCAAGACACATTAAATAAACATGGTCTTTGACACTAGTATTACACAGCAAATTCATTTCCACTAGTTAATATACTCTTGTTCTCACTAGATACCTAAAATCCAGGATGCTAAGATTAATCAGTTCTAAGTGTGAAGGAGCTATATTTGTAGCAAATATTCCATCATTTACCCCAACTCCCATCTAGATTCCATCAAGTGATGGAATAGTGATGGGTAGTGATTAAATATGGAATGAGAAGGGATTCAGTGAGTCAATAATTCATTGGCATGGTAAATATGTTAATATATTAGAAAAAGAAAATTTTGGTGAGTAGTTCAGTTCTTGGGTGGAGGGGCAATAATGTTCTCAGTGCATAGTTGTTTTTTTTTTTTTTTTTCCTGTCTGAAAGTTTGCATATTGAAAAAGAAAATGTTTTTTAAAAATACTCCATTTGGATTTCAATATGATTTTTTACCTTTATTATTTTGAGAAATACAATGCATGTGCTGAATACAGTAAGTTAGACTAATATTTGACAAATCAAATCTTTGTTGAAGTTACAGTTCAAAATCTTTATTGATTTTCATAGAATTTTTATAAGCTATTGCTTCTTGCTACAATAATCATCCTTCTAGTTAATAACACAAGGCTTAGGCAAGTAGACTTGGTTTACTTTGTGGCTGTTCATTTATTTTCCAGTCAAGCAATTTTCTCTAACTGTCACCCTGACATCTAAATTTGGTAGTTCCTAGTAGAAGATAACATTGTAGTTCAGTAACTTCACTTTCAATTATTTTGGCTCTCTAAAGCAACAAACTAAATGGAGTGATAATATTTTTGGTGCTTAAAGAATATGTTTTTATTTTGTTCTGTCTGTTTTGCAAAACCCACAGTCAATGCCTTGTCATTCAAAAGGTATGAAGGCATCTTAGCAATTTGACCGCAATTTTGTAACACATGCCACACTTCTACCTGAGTTAAGCATACAGAGAGAAAATCTGTTGCACTGATGCCTGTTTTTTAAATTTTGACTTATTTCATGTTTACAGAGTTAAATTTTTTCCTCAACTGTCACTGTGACTTCAAATTTGGCAGTTCATCCTAAAAGGTAACATTTTTGTCCAGTAGCTTCACTCCCCATTGTTTAGGACTTCTGAAGGAACAGATCAAATGGATTTGTTACAGAGTAGGGTGAGGGGCACCCCAGAACCCCCAAACCTGCCCACTCTAAATAGGTTTTGCCATCCACTGCATCAAGACAAAACATGTAAGACCTTTAATGGAAAGGAACTTTAATAGAATTAGTGTGCAACAATAAAAAAAAAGGAAGAATAAAGTTTCCAAATCAAGCTTCCAAGCATCTCCTCATGGGTAAATGCCCAGCCAAACAGGGTTGGCCCAAAGTAGGTCCACTGAGGCTCAAAAATCTGCCACAAGTCTAAGGCCCATTCCAGTGGGGACCCATAGAAAAGGGTTAAAAACATCCAGACAGGTCTGGGAGGAAAATAGCAAAATCAGAATCAAGACAAAAGCTGGTGTTGTTAACTTTCTCACAGGTTTCTCACCCACATCTGTTTCAACCAGTCCAAGGTCAAGAAGCAAGCATAGCTTCTTTACGTGTCTCTCTGCCTCCTCCAGGTCTTCTTCTGGCTCTCCATCCTGCTTCCTGCAGTGTCCTCTCCAGCTTCTTCTCTTCTCTGCTAAGCTTCAACCTTCCTTGGGTAGGGCAGGAAACCTGGAAACCCCCCTTTTCCTGAGCACCATCCTGTTATAGATTGATATACTTGGTGTTTAAAAAGTCCATGTTTATCTTGTTCAGTTTCTTTGGAAAAATCTTGGTTAATCCTCTCATCGAGGGAATATTACCTTTGGCTTTATCTAGTGATTCTCCGTTTTGAGAGAGGAAGAATTAACTGTTACAGGGGAGTTGATTTCTGTCATAATTTCTTTTGACTTTTATTTTTCCTGCCCTCATCAAGCCTATTTTTATTTCCTTCATCTCTTCTTCTTGCTCTTGTTTCAAAGAATTCATATTTTCACATGTGGAGACTTGAATGTCCATCGGTTCTAGCTAAATTGAGGAGGAATTTTTTTCCTGGCATTTATTCTTCACTTGCCATTTTTTCATTTGCATTAATTTACTACTTTTCTAATTCCAATTTTCCATTGCTAGATGTTGTTTTCAGTGTCAAGTTTTGTTGAATGATAATGTGGGACAAACACAAGGGAAATGCTAGGGAAGAAGTACCAGAGAGCAGTCAGCTTCATTTCCACCCATTGTCTCTTTTGTGTCTTCACCAGCACTGCTGTCCCTTGTGATTCAGTCTCCACTCCCAGTTGCAGAAATTTAACAGGCTCACAATGAACTGCTCAGTCACAGATTTACCTGTGGTGATGTTATGTTCTTCTGTTATCTACTTTTCTGCTACCACATTATTAAACCTATAATCTATTTTATGCAAAAAAAGGTAACCTGTTAGTGGGCAGGTTGAGGGTACCACAAGACCCCCAAATTTGTACACTGTAAAGGTGTCTGGCCCACTGTATATACAAAGACAAAGTAAAACTCTTAGTGTATAAAAGAACCTTAATAGAATTGGTGTCCATGGAGAGAAAAGATTTGAAAGGATATAATTTCCCTCTGAAACACCTAAAGTTACCCATCCCCTCGTGGGTATATGCCCAGCCAGATAGATTTTGGGGCCACGGTGGGGCCACTGAATCCTGAAAACTTGCTGCAAGTCTGAGTCACCTTCTGGTGGGAGCCATAGAAAGTGATAGGAGGGGACAGGCAAGTCTAGGATGAAAGGAGCAAAAAAAGGAGTACAAATCAAGATAACAGCTGCCATTGTCAGCTTCCTCATAGGTGTCTCACTTCTGTGTCTCTTCCAAGTGTCTCCACGTATCTTTTCTCCAAGTGCCTCCTCCAAGTCTCTCTCTACATGTCTCCCCTTCCTGTCTCTTCTGTATCTCAAGCTTCCCCTAGCTGCTCAGTCCCACCCCTCATTAGCTGGGGAGATAACATGGTGCCTCCTCCTTTTATGGAGATGTCTCCATAGCAAGCTTATGTGTTTTCTTATTCAGATGGGCTTCACCTGTTCAGCCACTCTGCTGCAATTTGTCTTCACTCCCCACTCTCCCCTTCCTCATCACTTGGTGGGTCCCTGGATTGTATGATTTTCTTCTGAGACACTCAAACTGCCTCTGTTCGTTACCTACAGACTGTGTCTATCCCAGTGGTTTTGTTCCTTACCTAGCTCCAATTCTCTGTGCAGTTGGAAAGAATCCTTCATAGGTTAGGTGTCCCTATTTTTATAGAAATATATTTTTCTTCCTTTCCTCGTCTTTCAAGACAAAATTTGACTGAGAGGAAGAAAGGAGAAAATGTACAATTCTGCTGTCTTTTGCCAGCATATCCGACCTTTAAATTACTTTGCATTACCAAATTAATTTAAATAATTCTAGTTAATATAAAATAAATGCAATTTCAACATTGATCTATAAATATTTGTTGAAATCTCCTATGTGACGAAAAATATAACTTGAGTTGTATGTTTGCATGACAGTGACCTAAAAAACCTTATTAAAATGTGTCACTTGCTCTCATTGGGTTTCAACTTGTCCTAGTATATTTTTAGCTTTTTGATGGTTTAGATATGAAGCACCATTTAGAGTAAGGCTGAAGAAAATACAATAGGGTTTTATGGAAATAACAATACCTAAAATATTTTTAGTTATATGCAATAATAATAATAATAATAATAATAATAATTAACCATTTTGAATGGCCATTTAAATGTTAGGTGTAAAAAAGAGGAATGAGGCAATTATCAGCAATTTTTTCTCTACCAAATCTTGCTTATATTCCAATGTAGACAGATGAATTAAATTTTCCTCATACAGTATAGCTAGTCTGACATCCTTAAATTTAATTGTGATACTTTCCATTATTGACAACTATTGACAGATTACGGACTGATTTCACCAAACTTTTAAAAGTCAATTTAAGTCATATAGCCTAACAGGTAATTGCAAATAATTGGTATTTTGGCATATTGTCTACATGTTAAGTTTTTACCCTTTTTTTTTTTAAAGATTTGCAAGAACTGGGGTACAGGTTGGGAGTTGGTAAGAGGATTCACCAGAGACAGAGTGGGGAACACAACAGGCAGATTGGCTGAAATACACTGATGAGGGGAGCAGTGGGTGAGTCACGAGAGGTCTGCTGTGTCATATGGGTAACTCCCTGGCCAGGGATGGATGGAACTTGTGCTGCAGTGGATGTGGAAAGCTTCATAGGTTGTGTCTTAACCCCTTGTGCCACCAGGGAGACACTACACTGTTTCTTTTATATTATTAAAATTCTTGTTGATATTCAGACTTGTTTCATACATATTGACTTTGTAACTATACAATGATATATATGTATCTATATCATTACATACTTGTATTTGTGTATATGCACATATGTGTGTGCATATGCACATCTGTATTGCTGGACACAGAAATGAAATGTGATGAAATAGCAATGAAAGTGGTATCTATTTCTCAGTCAAGCACTCTATTCATTAGTCTGTGCTGACAAGGAAAATCCAGTGCAAGTTTCTTAGGCAAAATAAGTGATGCACAAAGTACAAGATGAAAAAGGAAGGAGCATGAAGCAGGAGAGATGGGGATAAGTAGCACAAGTGGAAAGTTCAAGTCAATTTAGCGATCACAAAGGAAAGATGGATGTGAGGAGAACAGAAAGTATTGCAGATACTGTAAATATTCAGTGACTTCTTCATCCAGAGGAGAAAATTCAGAATGCTAAGTCAAGAAAAGATGACACAGAATTTTATTCTTTCCTGCACCTTAGAAGTAATTAAAACTAATGGAAGGTTTATTTGGATATATCTGTTATGAACAGCAGTTTTAGACACCTCACTATTAAGTTATCCAGATCAAGTCAGAATACACAAACACACGTTTTCCTTTTTGTGCAGAAATCTGCTAATATTTGGCTTGACATCCTGCAGATATAGAACTGGAAAGAAAAACAAAGGAATATACAGGGTTCCACACCTGGGGTGACTTTCCAAGAAATGACCTGTAGTTGCCTTTTCAGTTGAAGTGCCAAGAGGTCATGTGACTCTCATCTGGTGTCCTCTTCATTCATTAAAATATAATGCCTACTACTGCTAAGTCCACAAAAAATGTTATTTTATTTACTTCTTGTCCAACATTGCTTCTGACGCTCTACCTTGCTCTTTTAGCCTGTGTTGGATAAAATGTGTCCTGACTAGAGGATACTAGAATGCCCCGATTTCAAAGTTAAGCAATTTTTATCTGATAGTTGGAAATCATACGAATTGTAGCCTGCTTGGTGTTATTCACTGCACATCTTCTAGTGTCACTGTTTAAAATCCAGGCACATGATGTCATTTCTTTAACATAAATATGCAGCAGCATTTGCAACTTGAGGCACAGAGCAAACATTGATTATGCATCTTTGCCATGTCAAGAATTTTGCTAGAAGCTATGTGGCCTACATAAAGGATCCAGATGACATTGTTCCTATGTGCAAGGAGCTCTGAGGCTTAATTGGAAGGTAAGACAAAGATAACACGAGCCATTTGGAAGACAAAGAGCTCAGACAGTATTTCAAGTGCTAAAGTTGTGCTACAGACATTGTCTGGGTGACTTGTGCTATGGGGATTCAGAGTAGGAAGGAATCTCCTCCTGGGATCCTTGGAACTCGGACTAATGAACCTTAAGTGAAGGGATTGACTCTCTGAATCTGTGAGCTCAATTATATTCCATAGCCATGGGCTATATCCTGAACTCCCCAGCTATTTTGTAAAGTATTATGTTAATGATGAAGATAGATAGATACAGAAGGATAAAGCCTCCTTGCTAGTTAATTCAATAAATGTACTTCAGGTTGCTGTTCAGTGTAATGCTAATTCTAAGGAGGATAATAAGAACATTTGTATTTGTGTCCTTAAGGAATTAGTGAGGTTTATGGTTATGGAAATAACCAATGCACTTCAATGATAATTGTTCTCTTATTCAAAACCAGCACTTTTTTCAAATGTCAGCTCCAGTGGAAGTTTTCTATTACTTCCACCTCTGAATTTCTGTCTTTTTAGAATTTGCATTATGTGTGCCGCATTTTGAGACTCACAAAGTGTTCTTAAAATGTAAGCATTATTTATGTGACTAACTCCCAATTTGGCTCACTTTGGAAATGCCTATTATATATCTAGCATATAATATGTTCTTAGAGTTCCTATAATGCCTCGTATACTTTGGTTATTAGATAAATATTTCTTAAGTAGTTGACATTAATCAAATGTCAGATTGTATCAATGCTATGGTAATTCAGATATTAACATGTGCCCTCCCCTCAAAAGCACATGGACTTTCATCCTAAAGAAGTTAAAGAAACCATAATCTTTCTGTTTTTTACTTTCAATTTAGGGACATCTGGGGCGTTTTGTTTCAGTTGAAAAATTGAGGCATTACTGTAATGACTATTTCCTTTTTTACTTTGAAGTAGTACCATAAATATTCTTTAATTTCTGAGCTTTGTATTTTCTTTTTGAATATTTATTTATTTATACAAGCACTGGGTATAGCCAGAAGCGTGGGAGGGTGGGAGAATTACCAGCCAGAGCAGGAAACAGAACAGGCAGAGTGACGAAATACACTGCTGAGGGGAGCAGCGGGCGCGGCAGGAGAGGTCTGCGCACCATATGGGATCCTCACCAGCGGCCAGGGATGGAACCTGCGCTGCAGGGGCTGCGGGCAGCTTCATAGCCAGGTGCTCAACCACTGCACCACCAGGGAAGGAGGCTCACTGAGCTTTGTAGTTTCCTTTTCAAGGACACACACTTACAACATTAACTTTCTTAAAAATACCGAAACAGAAACAAGAAAATTAGTTTGCCATTGCCCAAAGACAGACACAAAGTCAGAGACAGGACTAACTTGTATTTAATTAATCTGTTCTCTCTATATCTTCCTTGCCTGTTTTATTCATTTGCTTCTCTTTTTAAAGGAAGAAACAATGCAGTTTTTAATTTTTTCTGACAACCTCATATTGCATATTAGCCTATGAAAAACAAAATAGCAGTGGACCTGTAGCAAAGGATTGCTTTGGGAGTTCTTTTAAAAGACAAGATCATAAGGTGTGCACAAAGCAAATAATTAATTCCCTAGGTAGCTGTGTTATCTGCATGCAGAGAATAAGTTCAGTGTTCCATCAGTTTTCTAAAATAAGGCAGAATAAGTAATGTTCTCTCTACTCATTTACCCAAGTAATTTTGACATAGGCAAATGGAGTTAAGCTCTCTGTATGCTTTCTTAATACCAGACACATCTTTTTGTGTCTGTCAACTGGAAACCATCCTTCTTCTATCACTATGGAAACATTAATGATCGAGAAGGATCTTTGAGGTAAAATAATAATGTGGAAAAACCAAAGATGAAAAAACAGATATGGTCAGATCTCACTCTGGACAGTATTATTGGTAACTGACTGACTTCTCCTCCCTCCCTGACCACTGCTGCTGTCACTCTGAAATCAAAGGTCACTTAAGGTTCTTCCAGAAAAAAATTTCTTTTGTTCCCAGTGATCTCACACTCAGAGCTCCAACCTTGTACTTAACGTTGTGGCAGTTGTAGTTCATACATTTTTTTAAAGATTTATTTATTTATGTATACAAGAATGGGGTACAGGCCCCATTCACCAGAGACAGAGTGGGGAACAGAACAGGTGGACTGACCAACATGCACTGCTGAGGGGAACAGCGGGCAAGTCAGGAGAGGTCTGCAACGCCATGTGGGTATCTCCCTGGCCAGGGATCGAACTCGTGCTGCAGTGGCTGCAGATAGCTTCATAGGTTGTGTCTTAACCCCTTGCACCATCAGGGAGGCCCTGTAGTTCATACATTTAAATGGAAATAACACTGTCCATTCAAGAATGGTTGGAAACCTGTGGAGTCTCTGAGTTCAAAACTCTTCCTCAAAACTGTATCTTTATGTGACCATTTTCCTATTTTTAACTTACTCCTCTAATGCAGTTGAAGACAGTAAGAACTAATGTAAGCCTAGATAAAGTATTTTTAAATGTGTTATGTTAGCTTTCATGATTCCTGCAAAGAATGCTTACTTGTTAAGTGTGAATGAGTGTGGTGAGGTTGACATATTATGATGGGCAGATGACCTTTTTGGTATTGTATCCACATATCACCTCTGATTTTTTACAAGTGGAAAACTTCAACCTTTTATAGGAAAATAATCCCTTGTTTTTATTATAAAATTTCTATAACAGCTTGATATTCAAGTGTGCTGTTGTGAAATCGCCTTTTCAGTTGTTTTGGTTATATCAGTCTTTATTTTAAAATAATGGATACCTGAAAAGTTTTTTTTTTTTTTTTTTTTTTGGTATTGGGTGCTATATTTCTCCTCATCACTTATTCCTATTGGAATCAGAAGCAGAGTCTTGTGCATTCTCTCTAGGAAATTATACCTCATATTTTATGTGGTAGAAGTATCCAGGACTGAAGTGTCATTATTTAATCATGTTGGAGTTTGTGATATAGGAGACTGCAGTGTAGCACTCAGTCCCTCCTTCATGGGGAGCCTGGAGACTAGTTTCTTCCAATTCATTCCTACATTACATAGAGAAAGGTTTACTTTATCATACCTGCTCTTTTCTGAGTCTCTGGACTTACTAAGGTGAATTATAGGATGTTGTTTGTTTCTAGGAATTCAAAAAGCAGATCAGAGAACATTTTGTTTTTCAGTATTTGTTTCCAATCACCCAAGTCTTTTCTACTCGAGGGGAAATTTACCACCAATATAAACCTAGAACTGGTAAGTTCATCTTTTTCTAGCTTAAATTCCATAGAAATGAAAACATCATTTACCACTTTATATGACAATATTAAGTCCATCTACATTGAATATCTTTGAGAAAAGAAAAATAGCTGATATGAAAAACTTTAACTCTTTCATAGGAGATATATATTAGTTTGGTAATATTTTTTGCAGGCAATTTTTGGGATAGTTTCAGCCTAGATATTTAGTTTCTTCTAAAACCATTACTAAATTATAAATGATTGGTATATCTCATCAATTGTCATTGTTCTCCTTCTCTTTTTTTTTTTTTCTTGAGATGTGGCACCCCAAACTTCTGCTGGTTCTGCTGATGGTATTTTCCAAGGAAAATAGATGGATGATCTTGATATGAGAGTGATTGATGGTCTTGTTCCCACTTATCTCCAAAGACAGAAGCCTTAAAAGATAACGCTAGTGAAATTCTCCCATAGTGTTCACCCAATCATGTGTACAGTACACTCAAAATCTGTTAAGAAAATTGAAATGTAACTCTGCTCTAATGTTCTAGGGGAGTTTCTTTATTTCACTGTATCATTCAGGGAAATCATCCTTTTGCTGGAGTACACTACAGTTTTCTCATTAACCTGCTTGCATTGATTTATTATTATTAATGTTTCTTTTTTATTCCTATTGGTTACTTCTTACTGCTGATGGGAATGCCTGATAATTTCTTTTTGTTTCTGCACCTTCCTGACTGTAATTTACCTTCTTTCACAATGATTGCTTTGTCATTTATCTGGTTTTGAATCTTGCTTTGAAAATGCTTTCTTTTTTTTAGGAAGGCTAGTTTCTGCAGATGTGAAATGTTAATGGATCTCTGGAGTCCTACTGACTATTCTATAATTTTATCTTTTCTGTTTGTGTGTATATGTGTGTGCATTCTATTGTGTTGAATTTTCTTTTATTTTAATCACTAGGGATTTTTTTTTTTCATTCCTTTTCTTTAAAGAAAAGATGCATCTGGTTTTGTTGAAAAACCAGTTTCAATATATACCTTACTGCCATATTATCATTAATTCAGAAATCTGTTAGTTGTTACAATTGCCTACTAATAAGGTATTATAGGCACATCTCACAGATAATTGTGGGTTCAGTTCCAGACTACCATAAAAATGTAGATAGCTCAATAAAGCAAGTCATGCGATTTTTTGTTTTGCTTTTCAGCACATATAAAAGGTATATTTACAAAATACTATATTAAGTATGCAAATGCATTATGTCTTATACAATGCACATGCCTTAATTAATAATAGTTTACTGTTAAAAGTGCTAGACATCATCAGAAGCTTCAATGAATTGTAATCTTTCTGCTTGTGGAGGGTCCTGCTGTTGACTGATCAAGGTAGTTGTTGAAGTTAGGATAGCTGTGACAATTTCTTAAAGTAGAACAACAATTAAGTTAGCTGCACCTATAGCTCTTCTCTTAGATGCATTTGCCTCATGTCTTGCTATTTAAGAGCATTTTACCCAGAGTAGGACTTCTTTCTTTTTTTTTTTTTTTAAGATTTATTTATTATTTATACAAGCACTGGGTACAGTCAGAAGCGCGGGAGGGTGAGAGAATTCACCAGAGCCAGAGCAGGGAGCAGAGCAGGCAGAAGGATGGAAGTACACTGCTGAGGGGAGCAGCGGGCAGCAGGAGAGTTCTGCCAAGCACCATATGGGACACTCCTCCGGTGGCCCGGGATCAAACCAGTGCTGCAGAGGCTGCGGGCAGCTTCACAACCCAGCGCTCAACCTCTGCACCACCTGGGAGGCCCCAGGACTTCTTTCAAAATTTTAAGTCAGGGCCTCCCTGCTGGCGCAGTGGTTGAGCGCTGGGTTGCGAAGCTGCCCACAGCCTCTGCAGTGCCCGTTTGATCCCCGGCTGCTCCCGGCCACCAGAGGAGGGTCCCGCATGGTGTGCAGACCTCTCCTGCCGCCCGCTGTCCCCTCAGCAGTGTACTTTGGTCCTTCTGCCTGCTCTGCTCCCTGGTCTGGCTCTGGTGAATTCTCTCACCCTCCCATGCTTCTGACTGTACCCAGTGCTTGTATAAATAAAATAAATAAATAAATAAAGATAAATCTTTAAAAAAAAAATTGTAAGTCAGTCCTCTTAAACAAACCCTGCAGATGTTTTATCAGCTAAGTTTCTGTAATAAGCTGAATGCTTTGTTGTTATTTTAACAATGTTTACAGTGCTTTTATCAGGAGACGATTCCACCTTAGAAACCAGTTGCTTTTCTCATTCATACAGAGCATCTCCTCCTTCATTAAAGTTTTGTCATAAGATTGCAGCAATTCAGTTACATCTTCAGACTCCACTTCCAATTCTAGTTCTCCTGCTATTTCCACCAGCTGTATAGTTATTTACTTCTTCCACTGAAATCTTGAACCCCCTCAAAGTCAACCTTGATGGTTGTAATTTAGTTTTTCAAACTCCTGTTATTGTTGATATTTTTGACCACCTCCCATGAATAATATATTATTCATGGCATCTAGAATGGCGAGTTCTTTCCAGAGGATTTTCAATTGACATAGCCTCAATTCACCAGAGGAACAACTATTTATACCAATTGTAGCCTTAAGAAATATATTTATTTCGGGCCTCCCCGGTGGCGCAGTTGTTGAGTGCTGGGTTGCGAAGCTGCCCACAGCCTCTGCAGCACCAGTTTGATCCCCGGCTGCTCCCCGGCCACCAGAGGAGGGTCCCACATGGTGCACAGACTTCTCCTGCCGCCCACTGCTCCCCTCAGCAGTGTACCTAGGTCCTTCTGCCTGCTCTGCTCCCTACTTTGGCTCTGGTGAATTCTCTCACCCTCCCGCGCTTCTGATTGTACTCAGTGCTTGCATAAATAAATAAATAAATCTTTAAAAAAAAAGAAATGTATTTATTTCTTAAATGATCAGTCTTGAAAGTTGAAATTACTCCTTGATCCATGAGCTGCAGAATAGATGCTGTGTTAGTAGGCATGAACATTTACTTTGTACATCTCCATCACAACTCTTTGACCAATAAGCAGTAACTCCACTTCCAATTCTAGTTTTCTTTCTGTTTGCAGACCCTAATTTAGGGTCTTAATCTAGATTAGACTTTGGCTTAGGAAAATGCTATAGTAGGTTTGATCTTTTGTCCAGACCACTAAAACTTTCTTCATATCAAGCAGTAAAGCAGTTTTTCTTTTTTGCCATTCATGTGTTCAGGGGAGTAGCACTTTTAATTTCTTTCAATAACTTTTTCTTTGCATTCACAGCTCGACTACCTGCTCAAGAGGTCTACCTTTTGACTTATCTGGATTGTCACATGTATTCCTCACTAAGCTTAATTGTTAACAGCTTTAAAATGAGAGGCATGTGACATTCCCTTTCTATTGAACCCTTGTCAGGATATTAATTGGCTTAATTTTAATATTGTGTCTGGGTGGATAGGGATGCCCAAAGGGAGGGAGAATGCTAGGGGAATGAATGGAGGGTTAGTGAAGCAGTCAGACCACATACAATATTTATTTGAGTTCATTGCCCTATAAGAATGTGATTTGTGATACCCCAGAACAATTGCAGGAGTAATATCAAAGATTTCTGATAACATATCACCACAACAGATATAATAATGGAAAAGTTTGCATTATTATGGAAATTCCCAAAATGTGACACAGTGACACAAAGTGAATAGATTCTGCAGGGGAAAAAAAAAAACAAAAAAAAAAAACATCATGCCAATATGCCTGTTTGACACAGGGTCTCAACAAAATCTTCCATTTGTTGCAGTATTTATAAAGCACAATCTAGCAAAGTGCAACAAAATGAGGCAAGTCTATTCTCATTTCCCATACAAACCATTTAGTGCATTAGAAGAAATATAGCAGATTGAAAACTTCACTCAGTGGACTAGGCTCATTAAATCTTAAGGACCCTTATGATATTGAACTTGAGAAAGATGAAAGCAGTAACTGTACATTGATTTTACACAATGTCACTTGCTAAATGGTCTCAAAACAAGAGGAACCTTTAGACCACTTCTGGTCTGTGCTGGTCCCAAGCCAAATACACAATCAATAGTGTGATGCAAAATTAAGTCAATGTCTGAGGGTGTAGCCTGCACCCTAAACAGGCTGCACTGTTGAACCGGCTATGAGATACTGGCTGAGACAGCTTGGAGACTTAGAGAAGGATACATGCTCTGATTTCTTAGTCCAATGTTACTACTCTTATTTTTCACTTTACTTTTCTCTTTATTTCTTTTCTTTCTCAGTAGCCAAAGCATTTAAAATTTACTTTCCCTGTTCCTTTCTTCTTCGTGTTTTTGCTTTTCACAATTTTTCCAGCATATCAATTTATTTAATCACAAACTTTAACTGTTATGTATAACTATAAATGTCCCAAATGAGAACTGTCTATATGTGTTTGAAGAACTAACAGTTACCTGAATAGTTGACTATAATGATTGGCTTCATTTGTAGTCTTTGAGTAAATAATAATGGAGTGTGCCCTTGATTCATTCAGTGAACATTTGTGGAGTGTACACATGGTGCCATATCACAAGAACTGTATTATTTTTCATTGATTTAATATGGAACAGTTACATGAATTACCTGAGAAATAAATCACTGAAGAGATTACTAAGTGTTACTCATGTTCAATAATTTTATGACCTAGGACAGATAATCTGTTGTGTTTCTCAATTTCCTTGGTAAAAAGGGTCATCCCCTTGCCAATTAGATCCCAAAAGATGCTTGAAAGAATAGGCAATATATATATATATAATAGCTGAAATTCAACCAGTGATACCACAGTGTCTTGCTACCCAGAAGGAAACATGGTTTTCTCCCTCTGATGGGAAAGGTTTAAAGCATTTCAAACGGTACTATTAATCCGCTAGGGAATGAACACTGTGTGTTTTAACTGGGTATCTATAAAGGATTTTAATTTTTTTCTCTAACACCTCAAAACACATAATGCTGCAGGAGGCTTGTTGCTCCAGCCAGATAGGATACTGACAAGCAGCTAAGAGAAAAGGCCTCACACCGTGGGGCTGAAAATCTGGCATCCCTTTGCTTTTTGTTCTTGGTCATAGAGAGAAAAAAATTTATCAAAAAGGTACATTGGGCTATAAATTATATGTATCAGCGGACTGCAAGCAATTGGCACAGAAAATTACCTGTTTAGAAATTAGTTACAATTCGGCCCAATTAACAATGGGAGACAATTTATTGTATATATCTGACAAGCAATCTAGCATAACAATTATAGTATATCCTTGTTTTGATTTTTAGAAGTTTCCTTTTTATTTAGAAGTTTCTTAGGAAAGTTTTTAAATGAAGTTAACTGTGTTAAGAAGTTTGTAGGTAGAAAAAGTTCTGATAACTGAGCACAGCTGGTCTCTGGCTGAAGGTCATGTAAATAGAATAGTCCTTTGATGCTTAGGCTTTAGCTGATAGGGATGCACTGGCGGTTATTCACTGTTTTAAATAATTATCTAAATGAAAAAATAAGTAGCTTTAATGTTAGGTCTGGTTTATTATCTATTAACCTTGAAAGCTGCCGTCTAGCTGAGACCTGTAGGGGCCAGTAGTCTATGGGAAACATAATATACTAATTGTTTTTGCTTTACACATGATAATGTATTTCCTTATTATTATTACTAATAATGAATAAAAAAAAGACCTGCTGAGTCTCTCGGCAGAAGATACTAGCACCTCACCAAGTGTCAGTGTCTCCTCATTCTACCTCATCCCCTTCCCCTCAGCCCCTAAGTTTCAGATCTTTCGTTTTCGCCGACGCTGTCTCATCCTTTCAGGAACCCCTGACACGACATTTTGCCGGAGGCTGGTCCCCGGCAGTTTTCTCCCTCTGATGGGAAAGGTTTAAAGCATTTCAAACGGTACTATTAATCCACTAGGGAATGAACACTGTGTGTTTTAACTGGGTATCTATAAAGGATTTTAATTTTTTTCTCTAACACCTCAAAACACATAAAAATAAGCAAACAAATGAATATCTATGGCCTTGGTGAACATATGCAGTCTTATTTTACGTAAGAATTAATAAGTTTTGTACTAGACTACTGAGTTTATGCCTAGTATTCCTCAACTAGAATTATGGAAAAATGATACCAGAGCATCTACATTTATAGAGAGAATGTGCTTTTATGTTCCCTAGTATTTTCTCAACTTAAATTGACTGCTGAAATAGGATAATGAATCCTTTTCTGGATCTGAGTCATATTTGTGACAATAGAACCTACCAAGACTCATAATCATTCCAGCTTGGAGTGATTCTGTTCTTCTAAGTAGAAATTATCTTAACATGTATTCACAAAACAAATCAGCCAGGGTGGTTTTTGCTTAATAACATTTAACCCAACCTTTTTAGTAGTAACTGCAGTAATTATAGATTTTACACCAAGAAGACCTCTGTAATTACATAACTTGATTTTAGTAAACCTTAGGCTCATTTTAGACTGTCATGTTTGTAGATTTTATATTGTACTGATTTTGGGTGGAGTTGCCAGGCCAGTCATATGGGGTATATCATTTCAGGAAATAAAAACATTAACTGCTAAAAATGCTCAGCCAATACTGTGCTCATTTATTCTCTGTATTTATTTCTTAGCTTTCCACAATCATAAAAAGAATTCCTACATGAAATAAAATGTCCTCCACTGTATCATTTCACAATCATAGAATATAGCAAACTCTAAACAATTATTGTTGAAATTCAAATAAGGAGGAAACAGAATATTTTGCAAATCATTGCATGTTATTGGACTCAGTGTCTCACTGGTAAACATATCTCACTACTTCAAGCTCAGGGTAGCTAGACAATTAATTCAGTGTATTCTGGGATCAAGTTCAAAGTTAGTGACTGTTTTAGAGAAGTGATATTTTAACCTCAGAGGTTAATAATGGAAATTAGTAGAGGGGTTACCTGTAGCAATCCCCTCATTTTCAGAAGACAAAAATGAGAATGGTACAGTTTTGATAACTTTGATGAAGTGACAAAGTATGATTTAGGACTAGAATCATACTTTTCTGACTCAAGATTGACGGTCTCTATATTATATGATGGCTTTTAAACTGTGCTCATTTGCAAATCTTATTTTCACTCCTTTAAACATAGAAGTAGATTTTACTAATTAATTCAGAGTGCAGAAATTGCTTTGATGAGTGAGATAAAGGATGTAACTTATGTATATAAAAAATACCATATTTTACATTTTCTGTTGTTAGCATGACTTCCCAAAATTAACAAAATCTATAAGTTTTGAGACTGAATTTGCTGCCTTTTTGTTTGTTTGTTTAAAATTTTACCACATGTATCCCGTTTAGACATAACATAAGGGATATTCCAGTTTCATGAATATATTTGTGTCTTGCAACTTAAGTCTGTGGAATTCAGCACACTTACTCCAATTTTGCCTGAACTTTATTCTTTGTCAATGTCATGTTCCATTGGCTAGAAAGTAATCTCATTGCTTTCACAAGTGGCATCAAGAAACTTTCATATTTGTCAGCTTTTAATTTAACACTGGAAAAAAAAATGAAACTCTCTAGGCATACCTGGGTGGTTTTCCAAGTTACATAAATTTGTTAAAGTCTGGGAAAGTCAGTAAATATTTTGAGAACTAGTGCTTATGACTTCATTTGCAGTGCCAAATTTGTCTTAGGGGAATGAGTGTGTAACGAACACTCCTGGATACTCTGTAGAAAATACATTTCTTTCAGTGCTTCAGAGTGGGAGTGACTTCTACAATATAAATGCTGAAGTCTTTGCAAGTTAGAAAGAAAAGTAAATAGTTTAATTAGTAGTCTGCTTGCCTTAACCATGTCCTGAAATCAATCTGGGCTAGGAATAGGGCTGGGTTGGTGAAAAGACTTTAATACTCATCAAATCTTTTTGAGGATTTTCTTCTTTTTAATTGAGAATAAAGAAGATTGTACAAAATTCATTAACCATATATTCCCACTTGGTCTCCCAATTTAACCTGCCTCAAAATTGAATCAGTACTTTGAAGCATCCATCTAGGAATAGGTAAAGAGACTGATCTCCTGAGGACCCCAAGTCTTGTTTTTAAAACTCACAGTTTTGTCTTGCTGAAACTGTACTTCAAATATATGGCTTTAAATGCTATTGCTTTATTCTTTATCTGTCTTAACATAGCCCTAATCTGAAATTGTCTTTCTTCAGGAATTTCATTTTCACTAGTTAGATCTGTGTCTGATCTTATTTCAATTGTGTACAACTGCTTCTTTCCAAGAAAAAAGCTTGAACTTCTTTTACCATTGGTGTTCACTAAACATTAGAGGAAGTGGCTGAATAGGAATTATGGTTTGTTTTTGTGTATCTTAAATTTCTCTCCCCTTGTGGTACATTATGATGTTGTACAGAACAAGATAAGTTGAATTTTCCTTATGGACCAAACCCTAATGCTTCCCCTCTCATTAAACAGATGGCATGTATATTTGTGAAAGATGTATACTTTTGAAGGTTATTCCTTCTTTGTTACTTCTTTGGAGCTGTATATTTAATATAAAATTTTAGGAAATGCGAAGCAAATAGCTTGTTCTGACAAAAAGCAATAAGATATAATGTTTTTCCAATAGGTGAAACTATTTGAGAAAGATTTTATTTTTCTAATTTACCTAAAGATATCATATAAGCTGCTATTAACCATTCCATTGTGTTCTTGGATAATATAAATCAAAGTTATGATTATGATATAGAATGTCTAGGTTTATTCTTTAGGGAGTTTTAAAATATTTTATAGTAAGTTTGAATAAAGTTAGAAAGTACAAAACATACTTTCAAAGAAGTATTGGATTCCACCACTGCCTTACTCCTTGTACTATCAAAGGGTACCTGGTGACACAAGGGGTTCAGTCTCAGTGCTATCAAGATATCACCAGCCACTGCATAACCGGTTCTATCCCCAGCCAGGGAGCTAACCCACATGGCTCAGCAGACCTCCTGTCTCAATCACTGCTCCCTCAGCAGTGTATTTCAATGGATCTGCCTGTTCTGCTCCCTACTCTGTCTCTGGTAGATCCTCTCACTTCCCACACCTCTGGCCTACACTTCAGTTCTTGTATGTATACATAAGTAAATCTTTAAAAAAGTTACAAAAAATGCAGATAACTCTACTCCATTTATGGAATTTGAACTAATATTGTCACATTTGACCTTATTGCTCATCTGTGTAGCCTAGTTAATAAGCTAAAAATTCTAACTGACTAAGTGCGCTGCATACTGAAAAGTTAAAATTTTGATCAGCAGAGGAAGCAAATCAGCTAGGCATAATAAGTTAAGCAAACAATTAAATGCAGAGAACCAAACAGCAATCAAGCCAATGGCATGCTGAGACAATATTTTATAGTTAAACCTTTTCCATAAAACAATTTCCTAATTATTGCAAGAATACCACAAGTGTTCAGATATCAAATGTAGCCTATTCAGGTGGGTTCCATGGAAATGTCTTTTTAAAAGCTAAGTGTTACATGCAGAGAAAATTTTAAAGGAAATGAAGAGATGCAAGTTTGTATGTTTTACAAAAAATTATTTTAAAAGACTACTAAAAGCTAAGTATTACATCTGGATAGTATTTTAAGTAAATTAAGAGGTGCAAGTAAGCTATTTCTTGAAAAACTTGTTTTAAGAAAAAAATATAATAGTTAATAATAGTAGTTTTCATTAGACCACCCCTTCTAACTTACATCCATAGTCCATTATGGGAATAATGGAAAACATTTTCCAAGTACACAGTAAAGATGACACATCACTTTTTCACACGGAAGAAGATTATTGAATTCAAACACATGAAATTCAATATATTCCTCACTCACCCTTTGACTCCTCTGATGCTTGCTACTTCAATGAATGAGTGACAGGACACCTTTTTCAAGTCAGATACCTAGGACCAACCTTTGATTTCTTCTTCTCTCCACATCCAATCAGTCATCAAAGGTTCTTACTATATTGCCTCATTTATGCTTTTCATATCTCTTCTTCTTTCTTCTTTTTTTGTGAAATAACCTTCTGCTGGGCCTTCTTGTCTTAGCTTCTTCCCACTTGTCACATTTTCTACTGATCTTCAAACTGATCATATCATTCCCCCAATGAAAATTCTCCATATGAGTCCTCTTTTGCATTAATGTAAATTCTGTCCTCCTTGGCATGCATCTTTTTAACTTATTGAACACTATCTGGGAAGAGTATGGGCAGGTGACAGTCAAAAGCATGATAATGTTTCTCCAGGCTGAGAGACCAGGCAACTTGTGAAAGGGACACTGCTGTTCTGTACCTTTCCCTCTACAAGTATTCCGGCATGCTATCACTTCTTAATGGTCACAGAAACATTTGATCAGCTGATGGGTCAATGCCTTACAAAGTTATAGAGACAACCGTGATTTCTGATTCTGAATCGGTTCCATATATCTTACTCATGGATGTGGACAGTGTGGATTTTATGGTTTCATATTGTTAGTGGGATTGAAAGGGAAATTGGCTATGCTATTTTGGGAATCTATACCCAAGTGTGTATTATCTAGTACTTGCAAGAGAAATGGTGTTTGTCAAACAGATAAGGACAAGGTAAATGAATATGGAAAGTAACAGCAGTTTACAAATATTAAAATGACAGAATAAAAAATGTTGGAACTTTCCTTGATAGGAAGTTTTTCACATTGCTTGAAAAACTAGTAACATTTTGTGGAATAAGCAATGCTTTTCTACACTTTAAAATGCCCCTTCCTAACTATTTTAGTTTTTTTAATCTGCATAACTATAAATGAAATCTGAGTTTGAAAAGTTTGCTTTGATTTAGAACCTGCTTCTTTTAGTTTCAAAGACTTAATTTGAGCAACAAAAAAGATATTTGTGAAGTACGTACTGGTATGCTAGGCTCTGAGATATACACAAGGAATCATGAGAACTAGATATTTTGCTTAAGATATCATATTAGTGACAGACAATATAAAACAATCAATAGCTAGAATTTACTTCTATATGTATAGCTATGTATTTAATTTTTGCTGTGATTAGTCTCAAAAAATAGAAGGAGATTGCTCATTGCTAGAGTTGTGTCTCCTGTAATTTTCAATCTGTGGTGATTATTCCTCAAAATGTTGCTATAAAATATTATTTAGCATTTTTATTAGTGTATAAAAACACATCTAAATAAATTTTCTACAACTTCTTATTACTGAACTTCCCAGGTAATACTTTGTTTACTTTCTATAGAAAAAAGAAATTTTTCTTGGAGAATGAGGAAGTAAAATTCAGATGAAGAAATATTTCCCCACCTCCTTTTTAAAGATTTATTTATTTATGTACACAACAACTGGGGTACAGGCCAGAGGTGTGGAGTGTAAGAGGATTCATCAGAGACAGAGTGGGGAACAGAACAGGCAGATTGACTGAAATACACTGCTGAGGGGAGCAGGGGTCGAGACAGGAGAGGTCTGCTGTGCCATGTGGGTAGCATACTGGCCGGGGATCCAACTTGTGCTGCAGTGGCTGCAGATAGCTTCATAGGTTGTGTCTTACCCCCTTGTGCACCAGGGAAGCCCCTCATTTTCCCACTTTTATCATTGATTGGGTTGTTGTATCTCTTTTTGAGTCTGATTAGCTTAGTTGACAGAATAGTATGATAAATATGAATAATGGGCCATGGATATCAAAGAAAAACTGAAAAAAGGAAGATTTTAGAAAGAGACCTTTGTAATAGGGGAGAAAGATAGAATTTAATGCCAAAGGAGAAAAAAGGCTCAAGTATTCCTAAGCTCTGGCTTGAACTACTGGCAAAATACTGCGGGACACTTGGGGTGGGAACAGGAGGTTGGTCAGTTCATCGGTTCTGCATGTTTGCTGATTCATGCTCATCCAAGTTAAGCTTCTGTAAGCTCAGAGGTCTCCATTTACCTCTGTATATGATTCAAACAATAGAAACTTCTCACTATCTTTCTTGATGGTTGATTTCAAGGAGATGTCTCTCAGACCCCTGAGGAGATATTCTTGAGTTGCGAAACTGTTAAGAAACTGGGAAAAGATTTATGTATCTAAGGAGCAGAGAAAGAACTTACAAATTTTTTCTTTTTTTTAAGATTTATTTATTCATGCATACAAGAACTGGGGTACAGGACAGAGGTACGGGGTGGGGTGGTGAGAAGATTCACCAAAGACAGCGTGGGGAAAAGAACAGTCAGACTGACTGACTGAAATAGACTGCTGATGGGAGCAGCAGGTGAGACAGGAGAGGTCCCTGCACCATTTGGGTGGCTCATTGGCTGTCAGGGGATCAAACTCATGATGCAGAGGCTGAGGATAGATTCATAGTGCTGTGCTTACCCTTTGTGCCACCCGGGAAACCCCCAATTTTTTTTTTAAATGAATGCTCTGTATTCAAAGTGAGGCAGTAGTGTGAGTATTAATTTCACTTTGCTTTAGGGTCACAGACAACATTCTTTGCCACATTTTGTAAATGTGTGCCATTTCGGTTTTATAAAGGAGAAAATAATTTGGGAATGGGGTATATTTATAAAAATTATGACCCAGTATAAAATCTTCCAAAGTTGAATAACTTTGGCTAATTCTAAAATGGAATAAAATATTAATAGCTCTCTATTAAAGGTTTTAATAAGAAAAGATTCACATTAATTTGTCACCATGGACAAATCATTTTACCTCTGTGAACACCAATGTATTTAAAATTTGTAAAAATAAAAAAAAATTGTAAAAATAGAAATAATTATAGTTTCCCCTTAGTATCAAATGTGCTTGATTGTCATAACTAGAGAAGTATACATCAGAATGTTTGTCATTCTGTTTTAAAGTCTATATAAACACTGTTGTAAAAATGAGACAAAAATTGCACAGGTATGAACAAAATCATTTTTTTCTTACACAATAGTTACAGTTTAGTGGCCCCACCCTAGGAGGATACAATTTTCAACTTGTTGCTTTCATCTCTAGGTCTCAAGTAACTGGCACAGTTTTTGTGATCACTGAGCAAGAAATAAAAGAACTCCTGATAGGAGTGCACAAGGAAATTTCAGGTCCTAAAGTGGCAGAATCAATCACATGTCATTTTGCCCACACATCATAATTGACCAAAGCTTAGGTAAATGGCCTCTTGAAACTGAAAGGGAGTGTAACTGGATGGTCCCCAGTAAAGGGGGAAGTTCCAGGTTTCCTGCCCCTCCCAAAAGGAGGGTGGAGCTGAGCAGAGAGAGAAGAAGCTACAGAGGAGACTTAGGAAGGAAGGAAGCAGGATGGAGAGCCAGGAGGAGACCTGGATGAGGCACATGGAGCCGAGAGACACGTGAAGTAACTGCGCTTGCCTTTTGGTAGTGCACTGGGTGACACAGATGTGGATGAGACCCGTGGGGAGGTGACAATGGCAGCTTTCATATTGGTTTTGATTTTGCTCTTTTCCTCCCAGATTGTCTGGTTGTTTCTGATCCTTTTCTGTGGGTCCTCACTGGAAGCTGCTTTAGACTTGTGGCAGGCTTTCAGGTCTTGCTCTGGGCTTTGCTCTGGGCCACCCTGCTTGGGTGGACTTTTACCCATGAGGGGATGGGTAACTTTGTGTGCTTGATTTAAAAAACTGAATTCTTTGCATTTCCTGTATTGTTAACTAATTGTATTCAAGTTTCTTTTTCATTAAAGTCTCATATGTTTTGTGTTGATGGGGCAGATGGCAGAACCTATTTAGAGCGGGCAGGTTTGCAGGGTCTGGGCTGCTCCTCTCCCTGCCCTGTAATAGGAGCTTGGGAAATGTAAGCTCTTGCTGTAATCCAATTTATACAATTTATCTATACACCCAGCTTCACGGTGTATTATTTAAAAAGGTGAAATAGATAGTAGTGAACATTAGCAGTCGATGTCACAGAAATAAATGGAGAAAATGATAAATACAGTGGAAACTTAAAAGGTTCTATTTGGGTAGTAACAAACTCCTCAAGATAATGCAATATTAAAGTACTAAAATTTAGACAAATTGAGAGCTAATTCATTCTAAAAAGACAAAGTATTCCCATTTTTCTCCTTTTTTTTTTTTTTTTAATGCCTCCTGGTGTCTGATATACACAATTCTATTGATAGTGTCCAAACAATGGTTACAAAATCATACTGTGTTAAAAGCCCATGTAGCCATCTACTATTTTATTTAATGCTAAGTATGTTTAATGGGTAACCATGTTTGATGCATGGTCTGTGCCCCTAGTAGCGTCATTTGTCTCTTGATATTGTTGAATTTTCAGTAAGCTCTCTATGTTATGTTTTAATTCTTGCAAATTGCTTGCCAATTTAATACTAGCTGCATCTAAACAGTAAGTAATTGCTTATGATAATGAGTGCAAACTAATTTGCTAGAATATGTTAATATTCACAAAGCACTTTTATACTGCCTGCTGTTCCAAAAATACTGCTCTCTTGGTTAAATGTGGCTTTTAGATGACATTATTGTTACACATCTGACTAAAATCATCACTTCAGTCGCATCTATCCAAAAGGCATACGATTATGACTTCAGTACACCAACGAAGGAACAAGTCATGACATCCTTTGATTAATGATTTAGAACACTTGAGAAAGGAATCATGTTCTTAATAATTAATTCTAATTAGTGATTGATAGTAGTAAGCGACTATACTGAGTTAGAAATGGCCTCTCTTTCCCACAAGAGTAATAAAACTTAATTTAAATGACTTCAAAGACAGATGGTATCAAACTTCACTTGAATACAATAACCAATTTAAAATGAATTAAACCTTTAAGAATAATTTGGGTGTTTTTAAGTTTGAAACCTTTTCTTCACCTCTGAATAGTGTCCTTCCCTCTTGGTACCATACCTCTTTGTCAGTGATTTTCAGAGATGCTATTTGAAGACTTAAGTCTTCAACAATTTGAATTTTAAACCTGAGGGACCTGTGAGATTAAGAATCTCAGTGTTCAAGAATCTTAAGGTGCAGATCAGAACTGACTTGTAATTTTAGCCAAGGAAGATAGAATTTTATGAACCAAACACAAAAGCAGAAATGTTGGACACTTTACTGCTCTAGAACTGATTTGGCACTTTACTTCCCCTCTAATGTTTCAATTATTTCTACTTCAAAACTCAGTCTCACAAATAGGTATATATTTTCACTTGGGTGATGAACTAGGAATGTCTCTGTAGGGATTTTTTTTTTTCCTGAAGTCCTTTTTGGAGTTGTTGGGGTCACAGAGTGGGGTCGTTGGTTTCTCTCTTGGAAAAGTTTCACCAGAGCTTCCCTTTCAGAGGCACCAGTTAGTTTCCCAGCTAAGTTTCTCCACAACAGAGAAGTTAGTTGTATCCAAAAGGGCGTGTTCATTATAAAAGGGAGAGAAGAATTAAGGACACTTGCATAGACACAAGCGGGAAGAAAGGGCTGCCGTGAAAGGGACAGATTTGCTGAGAGAGGCCTGCATGGTTGCCAGCCAGCAGCCTTGTGAAGAACTGCCTCTGCTGAGGGAGGTCAGTGAAGAAAAACCCTGGCATGGTATTAGTCATGGACAGGCAGGAAAGCTGCTGCCCTGTGGAGAGAGAGTTGGTGAAAAGAAGCACCTGCATAGTCACAGGTGGGCAGAAAGACTGCTGCCTCAGGCCAGTTCAGTGATTTGCACTGAGAAGTCTTCTCTTTGAGAGGGGCTCATTCCTTTGTGGAGTGGCCTGTTTGCTATTGATTCTGAATAGCTTTGTAGAATTTGAAAGGGACCATAGATTCCACAATGGCCCTCAATCCCCATATCTTTACCCCCAGTCCATGCCCTACCCTAGGACACTAATAGCATCTGAAACTGCTTGGGTCTGTGCCTTGGCACCTAAGGATTTTTAGTTCGTGTAGCTGGTTTAAGGACAAGGTTAGTCACTTCTGTCCACACCTCCAACTCCTGGCATTGTGTGAACCAGGTTTCTGGTCTTGTGGCACCTTCTTTCCAACTTTTTTATCCTTATCCTCCATCATTTCCATCATTTTCAAAATCCATTTCCTTTGTTGAATTCCATTGGCTAAATATTTTAATGGGTTAAAAAAATTCCATCTTTGTATGTAAATACCCACTATAACTGATCATAGTAAGTGACTCACCTCTTTTATTATAACTTTTATTATGAAAATATGTGGATTGATACATCTCACAAATGGCTAGCAGAATTTATTTTTTTTTTGTCACCTTCATAAGCTACTTCAAAAAGCCTGAGATTAGGAATGCTAAACCAAAGTTATCTGTGTTGTATTTTAATTTTCAGTTACTATTGCTGTGGCTTCTTTTACTGTTATACATAGAACAGGACTTTAGAAAATGAGAAGTGGTTTCATTTATGTTAAAGATAGAATAAAAGGTTTGTGATAACAGAAAATATCTCCAAATCACTTATTAAATTTGATTTCTTTCTTGTGACAGCACTATCGCATTTTTGTACATTTGTGAAGTTACGTGACTCTTGGTTAAAAGGTATTTGCATTTCATAAAATTATTAATATACCACAATGTTAGATTTGTGATTGAATCCCTTTTTAACACTTAACTTGAACAGTCCCAATTTCTGCTTTGAAATTTGTACTCTGCATTTATCTAGAGATTTCATTCTGGTGATAAAGAGATAAGAACAATTGTGCTTAAAATGCATCAGTTTCTTTTTAAAAAATGTAACTTCCTATTAGTATAGTGGATCTCCTCCTTATTCCTGGAATCCATTTTGTGTCTCTTTGCCTTTTCTCTTGAAAACCATTTGTTCTTATTTTTGCACAGAAACACATTTGCTCTCATTTTTCCAGAACCACGTTAAATTTTATCTTCTCCAAAAAGAACTTGTGGATATTTCAGGAGCCTAAGTGAATTTTCCAGTTTGGTTGAAGTTAAGGGTTGGTTTGTATGGAGGATATTCAAAGTTAATTTAAGGGCTTTTCTCTTAATTTGGTAGACAGTGATTTAATCAGTAATTTGTTCTTTGAATTAAGGAGTAAATAAAAATACCACTTCAAAAATTGAATCTGATGTTAGCTTGTAAGGTAGATTTAAATTAAGGAGAGATGGGAAGATACCAAATCAGTAAAAATGAGTACTTATTACAACATCTAAGATTAAAGGTAATACTATATGAACAGTGACTCTAAGAATAGAAATATGCACCAAAACTCAGAAATTATCATGATTGAATGGATAGTGAAAGCTGGGGAAAAACTGGATTCTAGGGCTATGTGATACATAACTTTGTGTTGTATCTATCTATCATCTACCTATCTATATGAGTATATTAATTTTTATTGAATATATAGATATTTTGATTTTGGATTATGTTTTGTTGCCTTTCTTTTTTTCAGCAGCATCCTCCTGCTCTTGTCTTAGAACTGCGCTTTGTTTTTGTCAAAAATACCAACTCCTTATATTCAGTTAGTGCCTTTCCTTTCTACTTCACTGAGCCATCTGGCTGTCAGTCTCTCAAGCAACTTTGAAAATATTCTCACACAGGATTTTTTCCCTTATGTTGTTAAAAGAAATATGAATCTTTCCTTCGTTATGACCATTATTCTTTCAACTCACCTCTTTTATCACAACTATAGTATTTATCAAGTCCTACATATATACCTATTGATAATACATTAGAAAAACTATATTAACATTTTTGTCTCTTGATGACAGTAGTGTCCCTCATAGTTTCCAGATTTATGGAAAGAATTAGCACACACTAATTTGTGTGTGTTCCAATAAGGTTGGACAAATTGATACTGTCTCAAGACTATATATGTACATTTGGGGGGGGATTTAAAACAGTTTCATAAAAACTTCAGTTGATGTCTACAATAATCCACCCAGATAAGTGAGTGAATAATTGGATGAATGAGTACATAGCTTATTTGGTTACCTCATCTCAGATATAGCTTCTCTATTGGCCAATTTTTATTTGAATATGAATTTCCCATTTATCTTCACCACAATGGTGTAAAGATTGTTTCTTTACAATGAGCTATATTTTAAGAAAAATATTTAATATAGAAGAAAAATTAATTCGTCTGCGTATTCTAAATGATCTCAAGTCCTTATAGCTAAACAAATCTTGAGCTACATATCCAGAACTAGGGATGTTTGAAACTACCCCTATTGCATATATTTGCTTGGTCATTGTTCTTATTTGAGATTCTGAATTGCTCTTCATGAAAAATTCACAAATTTTTGAAAATTATTTGTGAAATAATTTTAGATTTAAGAAATGATACACGAATTGGACATTTTATTCTTTCAGCTACCTACCCCAAAGTTAACATTGTATATGACCATAGTTCAATGATTAAAACTAGGAAATTAACATTGATACAAGGGTGTTAGCTAACCTGCAGACCTTATTTAAACATTACCAATTCTCCTACTATTGACCTTTTCTGTGGTCCAAGATCTAAATCAGGATCACTTTGCTTCTAATTCTCCTGCCTCCTTTATCCCCTCCAATTTGGCACACTTTCTTGGTCTTATTTATTTCCTAATCTTGGTTCTTTTGAAGAATGCTGCCAGTTATTTTGTAGAATGTACTTCAACTTGAGTTTCTTGGATGTTTTCTTATGACTAGATTGATGCAATGCATTTTTGGCAAGAACAGTACAGAATGTACTTCTCATCATATCATGTTTGGAGGAACTGGATTTGATATGAAGTCTTACAAGTGGCAGTTATGATCATCTGGTTATTGTACTTTCTCCTGGGCTTCCTTGATTATTAATAAATAATAGCCTGGGGATCTATTTGTTCCCAGTAAACTATGGAGAATATTGGGGCAAGTTATTCTAGCAAAATGTGGGATATGGTACTGATACTCTTGTGACCATCATTATTTGTTTGAAGAGTCTCATGATTTTTTTTTTTTTTTAATCACAGTTGTTCCTTCCACAGACAAAACACCTTCCTTCCGCATAGAGAATAATGTCCATTATCAGGGTAATCTAGGCAATCTTTCCCCTCAAGGGAGTTTGTTATATTTGACTGTGAAATTTTTCAGGTCTCATACAGCTTATAGATATTCCATTTTGCTAATGAATGTAGGCATGGAATGGATCACAAATAAATCTTTGTTATACTCATCTGGAAGTCAGGAACCTTATTATTTACCATTTATCAAAAGTCTTGATTTAGTTAAAGAATTATGTTCTTATTAATGACTGAATAAAAGTACATAATTCTGGTGAGTATACCACTAAAGCAAGGCCCCTACCTCCAGTATGCTTGCTTTAAAGATGGAATTTTCAATAAAAGACATTTGACACATATTACACAATGGTTCACAATTTGACAATTAGTACCATAGATAATAATGGGAGAGAATTCACTTTGGCTGGAATGAGTCAGAAGGACTGAAAAGAAAACCAGACACAAGAGAAGTAGAAGTCACCTTGGAACAAAAATGATTTCCATTGTGAGTTTCTAGGTGATAGAGTTAAAGCTTAGTTTGACGTGACTTCTGAGTCACAAACTAATATCAAGTTCTAGTCTAAAATAACTAGTAAGTAGTTTTAATTAGAAATTAGTAAGGTAGAAATAAATAAATCTTTAAAAAAAAAGAAATTAGTAAGGTGGAAAATGACTTTATGGCAGCCAGGCAGAAAAATGATGAATGAGAGAAACTAAAATTAGAAAGAAACAAAAGGATAACTTCTGGTTTAGCCTAAAATTTTTATGAAGTTTATTGTTTGTATAGTGATCTTTATGTTAAGTATATAATGCAAATAGTTCAAAATAGCACATGTAGTTTTGTTTTCACAATTTAATTCTACTTCTAAGGATGAGATGGTATCACTGACCAAGAAAATGAAAAATGACAAGACCTGTCTGGTGTAGGATAAAAGTGATTATAGTATTAATAAAAAAGATTTGTCTTCTGGTCTTCTGCATCTCTGTTTAGCAATTTGCAAGTCTCAGAAATGTTCCACAAACTGAGATAGCTGCTGAAGCAGGAGGCTTAACAATAAAGCCTTGCAAAGACCTCACATCTTTTAAAGATTCAGGTTACACGAAAATGTCAGAATGTGAATGAATTATTTCTGCTAAGTGTCATTACAGAAACTTTAACTCCTAAAACCAGACCAGGGAAGTATTGTTAGAACACTCTAGAGAAAATTGAAGTCAGATTTTGACTTGTGAATTTTTAGCTTATTTTTCTAAATAAGAAAAAGTCATTTGATCTTAGTTCCTCATTCTATAGGGAAAAATACTAGAAATATAATTGAGCACAGCCTCCAACCATCTGTGTGACATTGAGAAGCCTCTTGATTTCTCTGGGCCTCCACTTTGTCACTTGTAAAAGGAAAAGTTCACTCATTTATCTCCCAGAGCATTTCAGCATAGTTTTATGTTTATATCAGGGTTTTTTTTTTTTAATGACCTATGAATTTTTTAAACCATAATTTTAGTAAATTATTCAGTCTGAAAGTCTGATCAAAGCCATTTTCACAATTGTGAAAACAAAAGATATTACTGGGCAACTGCAACTTTCACTGACTAGCTAATAATTTTAAGAATTTCTGGGAACTTACACAACCGCTTATATGCTCTTTAAAAGAAGATTTTTCTTGAACTACTGGAAAGTGTGGTTTTTTTTTTCTCTCTCCATCCCTGCTGCCTATAGCTCTAATGCAAATTGATTACTGCTTTACTTGGCAAAGACTTTTTAATAAAGTTCACTTGCTGCTTGAGGGAGTATAGTTTTAGAAGGAAAGACTTTGAGCTTTTGATATTCTTAGGGTTATTGGTTGTGGGATTGTTTTACATGGTTTTATTTTTAACTCTAGATCACTCTGCTGTGTCTTTGTGAAGTTTTTTCTAGTATGACTGACAGGAGGTCTTCTACTAACTTGTTTTTCTTCTGAGCCATATCACTTAGATTCCCAAAGTCTTTTAAAAGGTATGGGGCTTTGAATTTGACCTCACAACAAATTTGTCTCACTGAGCAGCTCAAACAATTGAACCTACGTATTTCTGGAGTATATTTTCTAAGTGACATATTTAGAGCAGGAAATAATTTGTAGTGTTTTTTTTTTTTAAAGAAAAACATATTACAAATAAACTACTAAGTGAAAGAGTAGTTATTGCATAGATTTTCTAAAATAATAGTCATAGCTTGACAATTCAGTCTTTTCAATAATTTACATGGCTTTGGCTGAACGAATATAAATAAAATTATTTTTACTTATTTTTTGCCCAGTTTTTAAGATCACCATTGATTGGTACCTTTAATACTGCCACCTTTTCAAAGATTTAAAAAAAAAAATCCAAAATACATGGTGACATAGCTGAATACGATTTATCTGATACCTTTCATAAACTCTCTTTCCCTGATATTATTCTCTAATACACAGTCTGTACCTGCTTGAAAAAAAGGGACAACTGTATTTCATTTTAATATTCCTGGTTTTCTTCACATAGTTAGCAATTATCAGAAAACCAACAGATAGGTCAACTTAGAATGTTTTCTTACTCCAATTTCCTTGTAAGACAGAAAAAGAAAATGACTTATCTAAATGACTACAGTTACATCAGTAATTGATTATGTAGTCAGTCATGAACTCCATTATATTTTAAATACTAAGTCATTAAAGAGGATCATGTATGTTACAAAAGAATGAATATTATTTCTATGAAGTATTCTTTTATTAAATAATCTGAAAATGTCAAATATCAAAATGAAAAATATACATAATGCATTTGTAAGTATGTTTTCTAAGATCACAAGAATATAGAATTTTTATTATAGATAATAGAGATTATAACATATAGAATATTAAAGAATAAATTGAGAATATTTATTATATTCTCTATTAGATAATATTTATTAGAGAAAAGTTTTGAGCCAATAGGCAAACGGGAAATTCTCTTTTCCACTGGAGTGCATAATTACTATTGACATTATGTCTGAAAGAAATTATTCCAAATCTTATAGGAATTATGATAGCTTTTTTTGCTGTTCCATTTTCTAAATAATTTTATTTTAATTAAAATTTAGGATTGAATAAGCACTTGTCCTTTTTCATTTTAAAATGTATCTTGGTGGAGTCATAACTGAATCTCATATAGACTGGCCTAAAGGAGAGAATTTTTGTTTTCAATTCTTCCCAGATTTGGAGTCTAAGTAGTTTTATCCTCTTTCGATTCCATTGAATGTTTGGAAATCATTATTTATTAATACCTAGTGACTCCTCATGAACCCTGAAAGTCTAACAATATGTCTGATTTTCAAGGGATTCAAGAATATCTGTGAAAGAACTTAAACTGAGTTCACAAGTTGGGGTAGTATATGCAGTGACTCTGACCTGTTTCTCTCAGGAAATTTACACAACAAGGTGCTTACAATTTTGACTATCTCTTTCTCAGTTTGCATTCGATAAATGTTCAACAAACTATTTTTAAAAAATTGTAGGATATTTATGAAACATGCCACTTGCTACATATGAAAAACCTTCCATTGTTCCTTCTAATTTGAGTGTCATTATCGACTATTTTGATAAAACTTTTGTTATAGGACAGGGAGAGGGGCAACCCAGACCCCTTAAACCTGCCTACTTTATATGGGTTCTGCCATCTGCTGCATCAACACAAAACATGAGACTTTAATGGGAAGGAACTTTAATACAATTAGGAAACAATACAGGAAAGGCAAAGAATCTTGTTTCTAAATCAAGCACCCAAAGTCACCTGTCCCCTCGTGGGTAAAACTCCATTTAAATGGGATTGGCCCAGAGCAAGGCCCCAAAGCCTGCCACAAGTCTAAAGCATCTTCCAGTGAGGACCCACAGAAAAGGATGAAAAACAATCAGACAAGTCCGGAGGGAAAAGGGCAAAATTAAAATCAAGACCAAAACCGCCATTGTCACCTCCCCACGGGTCTCTCACCCACATCTGTGTCACCCAGTCCACGACCAAAAGGCAAGCACAGTTTCTTCACATGTCTCTTGGCTCCATGTGCCTCCTACAGGTCTTCTCCTGGCTCCCCATCCTGCTTCCTTACTTCCTCAGCCTCCTCTGCAGCTTCTTTGGTCCCTGCTCAGCTCCACCCTCCTTTGGGTGGGGAAGGAAACCTGGAACCTTCCCCTTTCCTGGGGACCACCCTGTTACACTTTGATTTGGGGAACTATAAGAATTCCCTTGGATTTTCTTTGCTTTGGTCTGATTTAGAGTGTGGGGCCATCTTCTAAGCCATTTTGGTGACATGCCATTTTATTTATCAAGAAACTATTTGTTTTCTTTTTCAGTGTTGTATGGGCAAAACCTTTGGCTCAATTTCTAGTGCCTTTAGCTAATTATGCTGAATTTGTCAGTTCCACAAAATCTGCCTCTTTCGAGTTGTGGAAGACTGCGTAGTCTTATTTTCCTTTACTTGTATTTTTTAACCCTGAAAATGCATAGATAGCACAGAGGGGTGTCTTTTATTTTTAATATTAGTAATTATTGTGACTACTTTTTAAATTTAGAGTTGATTACATATTTTAGGTAGGGATTGTCTTTACTTTGACTCCATCTATCCTAATATAATGCCAACCTTTCTGGAGTTTTTAATACTTTCATATGAAATTTTAAGAATTAGTTAACTGTAGTGCTCAGTTTAATGAAAGAATTCCTTATGATCTTACAAAGAATTTACAATAACCTAGAAAGACAATGAGTTGTAATAAATTTTTGCTTTAGTGTGCACGTGGGATTGTTAAGATTTAATTATTAATTTTTGAAATTTCACAAGTTCAGAAATTTTACCATGGTCCCACACTTTTTCTTTCCATACTGACTGGCCTTCTCTGATTTTTTTTTTTTTTAATGAACTTTACCAAAAAGCATGTCTGCACATAGGTTGGGTAGTTTAGAAATTTTAAATTTAACAACAGTCTCTTGACAAGGCTGTAGGAGGAATAAAAGCACCTCTTATTTATAATTGTTTTATTTTTAATTTCCATCTGACTGCCTGGCAAATTTTCACTGGAAAAAGTGTTATATCCCTGTTACATTTAATAGAATCATAATATCCTGAATGTTTCATGTTGGCTGCACAATGACATTTGAAGAATCATGGGCTTTCAGAAAAGAACCTTTTATTCATATGCTTATGTTATGAGTTAGAAGCTGATCTATTCAGAAGTTAATTATATTATTGTTCATGTAGCAAGGATCCAGAGCAACCAATAATGGAGCAGACCTGTACATGCTGATTGGTTTTCTTTTTCAGAAAAGTGCAGGCCATGTGGGGAACATGCAAGCTTTTACAGAAGCAAATGAGGTTCGAGGGGTGTGTTTCAGAGGGGAAATGGTTGACAAAAAAAGAGGAGAGCAAATCTTTTATGTAAATAGATGTTGAAATATAAAAATATTTTTATTATAACATCACAGGTAATTCAAACATTAGAAATAAAAGCTCCTGTATAATTTTTACAAACATTTATTGCAGTGTAAAGTATGTTGACACTGCTAGATTTGCATCTGATGGAGCCAGCTTTGTTAATGAATTTAGAGTGAGTAATGTAGACTTGCTGCTCCACTTAAATTTACTGATTGCTGAAAACCACTTTTAGTTTGAATCATCCATACATTCAGTGATGTGATGGATGTCAAGGTTTATTTGCAATAAATCCATTAGTAGTCATGGCACTGATGTGTCAGTGCTTGCCATATAGAAGGATGCATAAATAATAAAAGTAATATGTTCCTCCATGTTTCTCTATAGTGATAAAATGCTTGCTACAGTGATTAAGATGTGCTATTCCTACATACTAAACTCAGTTATGTAATAAAAATCTAACCTACTTCGGTAAAAATAAAATAAGAGAGCAGTTCATTTTTTGTGGATTTGTAGATTTGCTCCTTTTTTTAATGGTCAGAGTGATCATTTCTTTTGCATTGTGCTGGAAATATAGCATGTTAGATGTTTTATAGTGACAAAATAATATTCTCTTTCTTCTGAAAGCTCCCGTGTGATACAATTTAATATCCTTTCTATTGTCAACTCTTAGTGAACATAAACAATAATATAATGGTTTATGTGAAAAATGGGCTAGTGTAAAGAATGAAATACTGAAAGGAGTAACAAAAGCTGAGATAAAGGATAGTAATTTCTTTAAAGGCATTTGAATTAAAACTATTGAATAAAAATATTGCAGTGTTATTTTTTATATTTTTATAAAATATACATAAATCATCTCTCCAAAATTTATTGGATACTTAACCATGTTACCATTTACCAGACATTTGACTAAGGTGTTTCTGTGTAATAGCTGGTTGAATCCTGAAACCCAAAACTTAGAATAAATAGCTTGGTCAAGGTATAGCTAGTAAATATTTAGCTAATAAATATTTTAGTTGGAATTTGAACCCAAGTCTAAGTCCAGAACTTTCTTAATTTTGGTAATCTGCTACATTAAGAATATGAAATGTTTGGCTCAGAAAGACACAAGTTAAATGAAATATATTTTGAAACAGTCATCTGACCTATTATATTTTATTATGGTAGTATTCTCATAGTTTTAAAAAAGATTTTATTTATTTACTTTTGCATAGAAGAACTGGAATGTAGTCTATAGGTGCAGGGAGTGGGGTGGGAGGGGAATGAGAGGATTCACCAGAGACAGAGTGGGGAGCAGAACAGGCAGATGTACTGAAAGACACTGCTGAGGCAAGCAACAAATGAGACAGGAGAGGTGTGCTGAGCTATGTGGGCTAGGTCCCTGGCTGGGGATCAAACTCAGGCCACCACACTGGGCCATCATGGTAATAGCACTGAGATTTAACCCCTAGGTCACAAGGGAGGCCCTTATTCTCATATTATTTAAGGTTACCAAACTATTGTAATTTTCTGTCTAATGCAGAGAGGGCTTTAAGAACAGGAGATTTTGTACAATTTGTGTCAGTGTTTTTGTTTTTGTTTTTGTTTTTTTCTTTCAGAAAGGCATGATGCTTTTAGTAGAAGAGAGCTGTGTGGGGACTGGATATCTCATTCTCTTGCTTTTTATAGAATTGTGCTACTGAGCATGATACAATGCACTATTGTACATATAGAAGTAAAAGAAAGGTAGATCGGTCTCCAGATATATCTTGTGAAAAAAGAACATTAGAAATAATTGCATTGTTTGGCAAACAGTAGTGCAACTGTTTTTGCTTTGTTTTGGTGAAACCTAAGGAACTGGAAAGTCATTGTAAAGACAGAGTAGCTAATGGCATACCAGTTTCCAAGTCTTAACTCTATTGGAAAAGTTGAAATAGGAGATGAAATCAAATCTTGAATAATGTTATTTGTGTTGCATCATTTATCTTTCTGAAAATGCAAACCTTCAGATTATTATCATCAAGATCTATTACTGTGCAACTAGAAACATTCGTTGTTCCACAAGTTTTAGAAGTGTACTCTAAACTAAATGTTAATCTACATATATTAAATGTTCTGTCATTTCACATTTACATGTTATTTTTATTTTTTTAAAGCACTGTGAGGTGAAAGGACAGTATATGATCATAAGGTACAAATGTCACTTTATGGATATGAGACATTAGAATATGATAACAGTTGGCCTCGATAACTTCAGCCTGGCATATTCAATTAACTTTTTCTTGACTGTCTTATTATGATAATAGAAACATTTCTGTAATAAATAAAAATACAGGAGTGAGAGTGTGAATACTAGACTTCCACCAGCTCTCCCACTTACCCATGTTTGCAACTTCAGATAAGTCTGTCCTTAGGACTAAATTTCCTTCAGTATATCATGAGCATGACGTTTGCTCTACTTTCCTTACACAAGTGGAAGAAATGAAAAAACTTAATGAGAAAGTGGTTTTAAATGTTAAAAATGTACGGTATTTTTGCTTTGTAATTCTATTACTCTGGTGATTCTGCAAAACATCTGAATTCTTAGCAATGTTTTAACTGTTAAATAGCATCTCTGATTTTGAATATTTTATTAATTAATGTGAAATACATAATCATTTGAGAGCAAAGTTAATTGAAAGGAGAAAAAAAATAAAATTCATTAAGTACCAGCACTCAGAAGTCAACACTGTTTCCTCCTTTTAAATAAATCTTCACTTTAAATGTTCTTGTCCTATTTTTATCAATGTAGGCATTAATGAAGCATTTATGCTTAGTCATCTGCAACAATTACTAAGCAGAACAATATTTATCAAAATGGTCTTGCTTATTAATATCCTGATGAACAGGCTTCCGATCATGTGGGATATAATTGGCAGTAGAAGGCTCTGGCATTTCTGAGATACAATTTGTGTGTTCTAAATTTTCTTTGTCTGCACACTGATTGGTTTCTTTAAAATATGCGTTACCTATACTCACATGAGAGAGGTAAACTATTTTCATGTATTGATACTCAAAATTAATAGAGAAGCTCACAACCCCCTAGCATTGCATTGGAACAAAATTCAGTTTTAACCCATTTGCAGTCAGCATCATCCTGGCATATTTCTGGGGGCAGGCTGACATACCAAGGTCTTTCTAACCATCAGGCAAAATAGGAATATTGCAGAAATCTTTGGGGTTTGTCAAGGGCCTATGGAAATATATGTGGAATATAAATAATGGTTGACTTCAAAAAAATGAGAAAAAGAACTGTTATCAGCTATTTAATTAAATGGGGCAGTAAGTCCCTTTGATTTAATTGGTAATTTAATTTGGTATCCATAGGAATTTATTGTGTAGATCTCATGAAAGCATGCAGTTATACATATAACTTAAACATAAGCCTCACTATTGGTAGAAACTGTTTTTCCATTAAAAAAACACACAAGATGCTCTCTGAACTAACTTTTAATATTATCTTCCTCTTATTTTTCCTTATATTAATATGCACACACATTTTAAGTATGCAATGAGTATCTTGTTGAAAAACTCACTGTCCTATGTAAATTGTATTCTAAGGTCTATTCCTAAAATAATAAATATTAATAATTATGTGTTCCCCTTTAGTGTGGAGAGATAATGTTTATAAGATAAATGAGATAATTTTTACCTGTCTCATACCAATTCTGACTGAAAGAATTCACTTTATTTTAGTCAATGTGATTGATGCCAGTGTTCAATGTTTAGTGAAATAATGTTCATCATTGCATTGATGATGGTTAGTAAACATTTTTTGGAACAAATTTCTTTTAAAGTAGGATGGATAATTTTATGATATTGAAGTAAAATTTGAAGACTTACCAAAAGAGGCCATGACATTATTCTTAATTCTTGAAGACAAGCATTCACAATGGGGAAAAAATGGATCTTTTTATGATGCTGGATAGTTTGACAGCTACTAGATGTTGCTTGTTAAATAAGACCTGACTTCTATGGGTGGGATCTATTATCTGTATTTTCTTGACATGACTACTGGAGCTTATGGCTGTTCATCCATTAGTTATCATCTGTCATATGTGAATAAACCCTTCCCCTATAAAAGTTGATTTGTAGAGTATTTGTTGTGATTTACTTCACTGTGCTGTATGGCCCTGTCACATCTCCATGCAACTCTTGTTTCAAAAACAAGTTGATATATGTTTCTTCTCCTTTTGGAAATAATCCAAAGACAATGTTTCCTACTAAAGAATTACTTAAAACTGGTAGAAAAAAATAATACCCCATTACAATCCATGTTCATTCAACTCAGTGGAAAAGGAAGTAATCTCCTGTTTGTTCTGAAATACCTGCTGGTAAATTTAATGAATATATTAAAAGTTAAGCTGCCTAGATATTTCTTTTCCTTTAAAAAACTCTGCATTCTTCTTTAGCATGCTTGATTGAAATTTGTTATTTGCTTTGTCATATTTTTTTTTGCCATAGTGTAAAGTTAATACTTCAATCTATCAACATAACACATATAAGAAATATGGGCTGGGTATGTTTGGACTAATTGTTTTTTTTTTTTGTTGTTGTTTTTGTTTTTCAGCTGGGACAACATATATCTTTAGCAAAGGTGGTGGACAAATCACGTATAAGTGGCCTCCTAATGACCGGCCAAGTACACGAGCAGACAGACTGGCCATAGGGTTTAGCACTGTTCAGAAAGAAGCTGTACTGGTGAGAGTGGACAGTTCTTCTGGCCTGGGTGACTACTTAGAACTGCATATAGTAAGTACTATTGAAATAATACTCAGTTTTTACTTTTTACTGTTAGTTTGTTTCTAAGTAGCTTATAAGTCTGCCTTTGGAAGTTTCTTTCCATTGCAACCATAAATATAATTATACTGGAGGTAGTAAGATTGTGTACCTATTGTTGTTGTTAGGTGTATCCTTAAATGAAACATTTTTCTTTTAAGTGTGAATTCCTTTCAATTCTCACAAAATTGTTTGTATTTTTTAATGTGTTTTTAGTGACTCTAGGCAGCTTTGCAAATTAATAAAATAAGTTACTGCCCGGTAGATATTATTCCTTCTGGCTGGAAGTAGTGGTTTACAAAACTGATGACACCAAACATCTGTATCCATTGTCCATATTTCTTTTCTCACCCAAGAAAAGAATTATCTGAATTTCATGCAATGGAAGGAAGAAAGGAAACTTTAAGGAATTTTGAGAACATGAAAGAAAATGGCCAAAGATTGTTGCTATGTGGTCATGCTCATTTTGATACCTAAATGTCAAGGAAATACCAGGAATTCTTGCCTTTTAAATACTGGAACCATTCTTTGTTCTCTGAGTTCTAAGCTTCCCACAAGAATTTGGTCAGCACATAGTAAGTGGCAAATAATAGTTCATGAATGAAAAGTGTGTTTACCATTTAAAGTTGCTATAACTGACTAGTATAGTATGGGAATTTTTCCCTATCTTCTGAAAATCTCTTTTCTGAAAGATTCCATAAGCATCTGAAACTCTAGACCCCCTTTTTATTTTTGAGGTATAGTTTATATCTCTAGTCTCAATCAGGTAAATGTGTTTTGTTTTGTTTCTATCTCTGTAAGTGTTCCCTTTATACCAGCATGTATGTCTCACAGGACTTTTGATTAGATCAACATGGTGGTTTCTATTGGAGACTGGCCTTCAGGTTTTCATACTGAAAAGATTAGGAAATCACCAGTCACCAAAATGCAGTATCTTAATTCTCAAAGTTTTATTAACTTATTTCCTTAATCTTAGTTTCTCTTTAGACTTCTAGAATATCCAATAAGCTTAGTAGGACTTTGCATTGACCACAAGAGTTGACTTTACTGCTTATCTTGGAAAAAAAAAATACACCTCAGCACAACCATTATTGAACTGTTGTAAATTTTCAATTCAAAATGTAGTTGTCAAAATGGAAACCCTGAGAAAGTAATTTCAGCTGCCTTTCAGCAAATATCTAACAGTCAAAATTGAAAGCATCTGAATTTTTATGTCATTATAAATAAATAATCAGTTGAGATAAACTTGACTAGTACAATAAAGAATCTTGTTGTTTAGAGTAATCTGAGCTTTCTAAATGTATTTGCCCTGTTCTGATTTAAGAGCCTTGCTACTTTAGGAATAAAAAAGGGCATTTCCTCTTGAAAGAAATTACTTATTGATCTATAACCAATTACACATTTACCCGGAGAAAAGGTTCTACAATGATCACTTTGAAATTATAAGGGGCCATGTTATTGAATTACTCAAACCACTGTTGTTTATTTTATGGTCTGGTCAAAGGGTTTTAGCCTACAAGAAAGGGTATTTGTTTCAAATTCTAATCAAATGTGGACTTATGGTCCTTTTATAAGCAAAAGATTAACTTTCTAGATGTCCATACCAGCTCAGTACCTCCTAAGTCTCCTTTACTGGTCATGAATTTCTGATAGCTGTTTTATTAGAGTCTCCTCCTTTCTGGATCTCCTGTCTTGGTCTTGACTAGTGATTCACTTTGGATTTAGTACTTCTCTCTCTATATCTTCCTGTTTAGATTTGATATATCAAACTGCTTGATTCCAGAGGCTGTCCTTGTTTGGGAAATAGGAAGTAGACACTGGTTGCTTAGGCATACCAAGTACTACTATTGGTCAGCATTGTGCACTACTATGTCAACTCCTAGGACACAGATTAAGCCCTGATCTGTAGAAAAAGTGTTCTATCAACCTACCTTTATCCCCATTGCTTAAAAGCAGTAATAAGTCATTAGTGACTCATAAGTTGCTTTTATGGAGATGCTATTCATTTCTGTGTTTTAAACATGCAATCAATATTAAATTAAGGCTAGTGACGTCCTTGTAACTATTGAAGAGAAGAGGAAGAGAAGTTATGTATTAAAAAAAAGGGGGGAGAAAAAGAGTGGGACAGAGAAAATAATGAGGAGGAGGATGAAGCAAGGGAGGGAGAAAGGAGAAAAGGAAAATCTTTAGGAACTAGAATTGGTGCTCACAGGTGTTAGACACAGAGGTGTTCTTAATAATACTTACCTTTGAGAATATTCAAAGACTGTTTTATCAAATCATTTGTGTACCTTTGAGTACACCTGATTTTTCCAAATAATTTGAAAACATAAATGGAAAATGAGATTTGTAGAATTATGGATTACCACAGTTGTTTGATTTATGAATATAACTGACTTTAAAATTAAATTGACTGCTATCATAAATCATATGTTTTATTTATAAAAGTTAGAAACTTCAGTTATCCATTAAACTATCAGGAAAATTTATGTAAACCTTCAAAGTCAGCCAAGTATTAACTATGTACTGATCTTTACATTAAAAAGATCATATTTCTTCCCTTAATTGACAGTTATCCAATAAGCTGAAAAGTTGACTCTTACATTAAAAGGTGCCCCAGTCTTGCAGAAATGTATAATGCCATTTCAATTAGATAACCTTTAAATTCTGATTGGCATGTAATTTCAATAAGGTTATGAATATTTGACATATCATATCATCCGATTTTATCAGAATGTTTATGTTAGACTTTACTAGAAAATATAATCATATTTAAATTTTGACTAACTCTACACTGAAAAATAAAACAACTTGGAATCAAGTGTTTTTGACTCAGATGACCTAGTTTTTATAGATGGGCTTATTTTGATCATACTAATATTAATGCTTTTCACTGTTAATCTCATGTCATATACTATTGTTACTAAAATTTCTAAGGTTTTTGGAGGGGAAGAAGGGAAGATTAAAAACATGAAGTGAGGAACAGTTAATTAGCAGACTGCCTAGCAATAAGTGTTTAAGAAATGTTTTCTGAAGTAATAACTGAATTCATGAATGATATATTGAAAATATTATGGTTAAGGTCATTTATAGCCTCTCTGGTCTTCAATAGTCAATGTTAAGTAATACATGCAGTTTATTTTCTACATTACACTGAGAAAGTCATCTAACTTCTTGCTATAATACAGAAAAAGTGTTGTCATTGCTATGCAGTTGCTATAGTATTGAAAAGTTGTGTAATTCTATTGATACTGTTTTCAGAATACATAAGGTATTTGGTTGTTTAAAGAAAGTCTATGAGAATTTTTGCCTCATGATTATTTCTTCTTAATAATTATCTTATTAATTGTAACTCACTTTTATTATGAAGTATTACCTATCATTTGATAACATTATTTCCAAATAGGGGTAAACTTTTTCTCGGGAGAGTATATAATTTATGCTAATGATGATAACTAAGAAGAAAAATAATATAGAAATGTGGTTTTGATAATTTATTTTAGTAAAAGTAATTAGCCAGTCCATCGATATTTTTTTGAGCAACTATATGATATGACCCAGATATATGTTAGACTCTGTGGAAACAAAAATATGTGAGTTTATCCCTTAGTACTCAGTATGTGTTTTTAAGATGAATGAATGAACAGCTAGCTGGGCTCCTTGGGAAACAAACTAAATTACAGTAAGTAGACTTTATCCCAAAGTGACTTCTGCTTCTGTTATTTCACAATCTTGGTATATCACCATTTCTACCTCTTTTAATTCTTTCTTATCTGTATAGTAGAACAGAGACATGTGGTAGGTTTTTAAGATAAAATATACAAAGAACAGACTCATAAGCTGTAAAGTATTGTATATATTAAAATTAGATATGTTGGGCCTCCTTGGTGGTGCAACCAGTTAAGATGCAACCTATGAAGCTGTCCGCGGTCTCTGTGGCATGAGTTCGATCCCTGGCCAGGTAGCTTCTCACATGGCACAGCAGACCTCTCCTGGCTTGCCCGCTGCTCCCCTCAGCAGTGTACTTCTGTTGATCTGCCTGTTCTGCTCCCCACTCTGTCTCTGGTCAGTCCTCTCACCCCCCACACCTCTGGCCTGTGCCACAGCTCTTATATGCATAAATAAATGAATCTTAAAAAAAATTAGATATGTTGTGGATTAATCAATACTGAATAAAATAATTTCTACAATCAATAAGCAAAATTTAAATTGATATAAAATTTATTATTCAAAATTTTATAGATGTCACTCTAGGGAAAACATCTTTTATAAATTAGTCTGGTAACATTTATTAGAGATTACTTTAACCTTCTTTGACTTACAGAGAAAGTCACTGTAAATGTGTGCTAACTCACTGCCATTAATATTAACATGTGCATTGGTTCTAACAAGAGGAAATGTGTAGAAGATGGAGGAAAGGTTGAGTGAAGACTGTTCTTTGAAATTCTTTGATCTTGGGAGCATGAAAGAGCATTACAAATTTGATTAGTGAATTGTTATACATATTTGCCTTAAGTGTTTCTCCTTTGTACTTTGCTGGCCTGGAAGACTTATTTTTCAGACCAAGCTCTTAATTGATTTTGATTTAGAAATACACCTTTTGATCAGCAGTTTTAATATAGATTAGAAGCATTGTGTATTTACCGCATATATTATGTGTCCTAAAATAACTTATCAATATTGCCAAATCTTTCTCATCTTTTTTTGCTTCACTACATTTTACACTACTTATCTTATTGCTCTATTAAAGTTAAAATAAAACAATGTCAGGAATTATAATGTACACATACCTTTATCAGCAATGTAAAACCCAGTTATTCTCTCAGACTTTTCTTGAATTTGAAGTAAAGTCCAGCTGAAATGTTTTGTTCAATCAATGGAGTCACCTCTTTTAAGTTTGTGTTTGCCATGTAATATTTATTTATTTATTTTAAACAATTTTTTTAATTTTTTTTATAGAGGCATGTTTTATTTATTTTATTTGTTTGTTTGTTTTGTTTATACATGCACTGGGTACAGTCAGAAGCGCGGGAGGGTGAGAGAACTCACCAGAGCCAGAGCGGGGAGCAGAGCAGGCAGAAGGAGATAAGTACACTGCTGAGGGGAGCAGCGGGCGGCAGGAGAGGTCTGCGCGCCATGTGGGACCCTCCTCCAGTGGCCGGGGAGCAGCCTGGGATCGAACTGGCACCTCAGAGGCCGCGGGCAGCTTCGCAACCCAGCGCTCAACCGCTGCACCACCGGGGAGGCCCTATTTAAAACAATTTTTAATGATTTATTTATTGATTTATGCAAGCACCAGGTACAGTCACAAGCACAGGAGGGTGAGAGAATTCACCAGAGCCAGAGTGGGGAACAGAACAGGCAGATTGACAAAATACACTGCTGAGGGGAGCAGCGGGCACTGGCAGGAGAGGTCTGCCACACCATGTGTGACCCTCGCCAGCGGCCGGGGATTGAACCGGCACTGCAGAGGCTGCGGGCAGCTTCGCAGCCGAGCACTCAACCGTTGCACCACCAGGGGAGGCCCCACATAATATTTAAATTCAATCCTGTAAGACATTAATCGCTAGCTATTTGATTTGATTTTGTTTCCCTGTTTCTGGAGTAGATTGGCGAACATGTAATCTGTTTGACTAGAATTTTAAAATAAATACTAAAATAATGTCTTTTTACCATGTGTTCTAAAATTCTTGTCCAAGCTTTTAAGGTATGAAGGATGCAAATTATCTTTGGAGAAAAATGGGAGAAGTGATGGCCATATTTTTGTTGGCTTACATGCTATCCAGATATGTCGAAAGTTTCTGTTGGGGGGAAGGTTGGGATCAAGTCTGTCAGTACAAAGTCCTCTCAGTGTTTTCTCATTGATAATTCAATTCCTCATTTTCTAACTTACTCATCATCACCTTTGGTGCATCAGTCAATCTCTGAATTTATTCAATAATTTTGTAGAATTATCCCCTTCTGTGAAATTCTATCACTATGAAATTTTATAAAAGAGAAAACAACTATTAAGTACCTTCTTACTTCATGTACTTAACACACCTTGGTTATTTTTTTTAAAGATTTATTTATTTATTTATGCATACAAGAACTGGGGTACAGTCCAGAAGTGGGGAGTGGTGAGAGGATTCACTAGAGACAGAGTGGGAGCAGAACACGCAGCTACTGAAGTGCGCTGCTGAGGGGAGCAGTGGGTGAGATAGGTCTGCTGTGCCATGTGGGTTAGCTCCCTGACTGGGGATTGAACTTGAACTCGTGCTGAGTGGCTGCAAATAGCTTCATAGTGCTGAAACTTAACCCCTTGTGCCACTTGGTTATATTTTTGCGTCTATTCTGAATACTTTCCAGTACAGTTTATATGCTCTTTGAGGTTTATTTGCACAACTGCTTCTTTATTTCCATCATCCCTGTGTTTAAGCACACTGGTGCCACCCACATACGTACAGGTGAAGACACATTCTATGTCCAATATTTAATGTTCTCTTAATTCTGATCTTAATATCCCCCTTCCTAATTTTTTACAATTAGTTTGGGGGATTCATGCTGAGTAAGAAGTCATTTGTACACTGATCAGCAAAGCTCCTTTCATTGCACAAAAAAAAAAAAAAAAAAAAAAAGAATGAAAATCAAGCAAAAGGCATGATTGTTAAAAAATGCAAACTTCATAGCAAACAGGTCAGCCAGAGACCAGGAAACAAGATGAAAGTGACACTTTGGCATTGGAGTCCTATTAAAACTAATGGTGGGCCATTCAGGATAGGAGCAGTTCATTTAAACAAAAGAAGGAAATGATTTAAGTAAATATACTAGGGGCCATTCTAGTTAATAGTACACATAAGTAATCCACACCTTAAACTAGAAGCAAAGGATTAGAGATAATTGTTTCTAGATCTGAGAAAGTTGTTTTGGTGAAAGCATAAACATTTTTAGAGCTGTGAAATGCAATTTGTCTTGATTTCAGCCACTTACTTTAGGAGGTCTTATACTAGGCCTTGGAATTGTTAAGTCAACAAGGTAGAGGAGACCTCTACCCTCCTAGAGACCAGATGGATAAAGCAGTTTAACCTCTCTGCCAATAAAGCATAGACCTGGAAGAACATGTTGCAATTAGGCTTCAGAGAAGACACTGTAATGGTGGGCTGTTCCTATCAAGAACCATACTTCTTGAACTTATCCCTTAGAGTATTATGGACCCAACAAAGAGTAAAAAAGATAAGATTGATAGCCCAAAAAAAAGGCCCTTGTTGAAAGATAACATTTTATGTGATTATTAGGGTTTTGGGATCTGTGAAAGTAAGTTAATCTTTTATCCATAGAATTGTACTCTGAATTTAAGAGAGCGAATGCAAATTTCTCACACCTAAATACACATGTCCAGTCCTGACTTTTCCTCTGAACATGTCCCTTTTTCCCCCAAGTATTTACTCTGTATCTCATCTGGATGTCCTATAGGCATCTCAAACTTACTACATTAAAAACTGAACTCTTCATCCCAACCACATATCCATCTATACAATTATTATACAATTAGTCACAGTAAAACAGGAAAAACCAATCTCATTAATGCTAATGCATTTTATTTAACTCAGTATATACAAAGTTTTACCATTTTAACATATAATCAATATAAATTTTACTGCTTTACATATTGTCATACTAATATTTTGGTTTCCAATGTTTATTTTACACTTACAACACCTTTCAATTCAGAATCTGAATTTCCATTAGTAAAAGTAGATTCATGTATCTGAATTATTGTCAAGATACTTAAAAGTTTTTCATCATTGAATCAAATATTAATTTTAATTTTTAATCTAATTTACAGCTAAATAAATGTTCACTTCCTCAGTTCCAATAGCCAGATTTCAAATGCTCAATGTGTGGCTAGTGGCTAAGGTACTGAACAGCATTTATCTGCTTTCTTTGCATTCCATTAGGCACAGTTTAATGACCTCTTCTCAACCAATTGCAGTAACCTCCTAACTAATCTTTCTGCTTCTGATCCATTTCCTTTCTAATCTATTGCTGAATGAACACCAGAATAATTGTTGTGAAATAAAAACTTGGTTATTTCAATCCCTGGTTTTAAATGTGTCATGACAGAGATTCTCAAACTCTTTTAGTAAGAAACACATTTGATTGATAATAATGGTTCACCTCCATGAAAAATTTCACTCACTCCTTAGTGGAAAACAAAATAAAACAAAACTTGAAGCATAGGCCCTGACACTCTACCAGTAACTCTACATTTCTACCACTGCTTTGAAAAAGTGAGTCTCAACTCCTACCTGCTTACAAGCTTGGTTAGACATGGGCATGGACAATGCCTGGCTCTCAATTGGGCCTCTCCATAATATACTGTAAATATTTTTTCCAATGTTAATTTAATGCTGGGCAACAGGAAGTGTCAGAGGGCAAGGACTTTGATCTATTTTTGTGTATCTTTGTATTTTTTTAGTCCAGTTTGAGCCTGGAATTTAGCAATTGATTAGTAAACATTGAAATAATCATTTGATAATTTGTGCCTTTGAAAATAAACTAGTCAGTGCTGCTCTGGCCAAGAGTATTGTCTCCTTCAAATGTTAATTAATTAATTAATTAATTTTAAGATCTATTTATTTATTTATTTATTTATTTATTTATACAAGCACTGGGTACAGTCAGAAGCGCGGGAGGGTGAGAGAATTCACCAGAGCCAGAGCGGGGAACAGAACAGGCAGACTGATGAAATACACTGCTGAGGGGAGCAGCAGGTACGGCAGGAGAGGTTTGCATGCCATGTGGGACCCTCACTGGCAGCCGGGGATCAAACCTGCACTGCAGAGGCTGCAGGCAGCTTCGCAGCCCAGCGCTCAACTGCTGCGCCACCAGGGGAGGCCCAGATGTTAATTTATTTTTAATTTGTTAGGAGTGAGTTAAAGATGCAAATCAGAGCTAACCACTAGCGTGTTTCTAATTTATTGGGTTGTTGGAAAAGTCATGACGTATTTCCTGTTTTTCAAGCAAAAACCTGTCATGACTTTTCTGCCACCCCAATGTTTGTTACCTTTTCCTGGTTTAGAATTTTGAGGTAAACTGGTAAACTATACCTTAACCTTTGCTGTTGGAGAACCACTGGCCTACATTGCAAAGAGTCCAAAAGCCAAACTTCTTAGCTAGGTCTAACATGCAAAATGTGTACTTATATTCCAGCTTCACCTCTAGCTACTCCCCATTCTAACTCACACCTATTCTCTCTTTATCACATGCTTTTAACAAACCTTTTTTCCCTGCAATTACCTTTGAAAGCACTCAAAATACAGAGTCAGTGAGGCCTGGCTTTTGACCTCAAGCCATCTTACAATTTGGTGGATAAATTTCACTCTAGTGGCACATTAGACAAAAAACAGGCATGGCTGGTATTTCAAACCCTCATGCTACAAAAGTATAAATAAAGGTCTTAAACCATGAGAAGGTTATTTAAGGTAACTTATATAAAAGCCACCAAAAATCTCATAACTGTTCTGAGTTAGAATATGCTATCCCATCCAACACTGGAAAAGGCCCTACAAGTAAAAAAAAAAAAAAAAAAAGTTATCTTCATTAGTTAATTAATAAAATTGTATAAGTTGGGGCCTCCCTGGTTGTGCAGTGGGTTGAGCGCAGTGCTATGAAGCTATCCATAGCCTCTGCAGTGTGGGTTCGATTCCCGGCTGGCCAAAGAGCTACCCACATAACACAGTAGACCTCTCCTTTCTCACCCACTGCTCCCCTCAGCAGTGTTTCGTTCTGTTTGCCTGTTCTGCATCCCGCTCTGTATCTGGTTAATTCTGTCACCCTCCCTTACCTCTGGCCAATACCCCAGTTCTTGTATAAATAAATAAATCTTTAAAAAAATAGTTTAAGTAAAGGCATGATTTGAACTTATTCAGACACCTAACCCCATGTGCTTAACCTCTGTCCCTTATGTTTGTGGAGCAGGTAGAAAACAGAATGCAGCCCCTCATCAGGCCAAACATGACAACTCTGACTTTTGTCTGCTTAATGTAATTTTATAAAGTCAAACAATGCCAGCAGTTAGCTTAACATATATAATACAAATTACTGAGCATGCCAGATATCAGCTACATACACCATTTTCTCTTGTTAAATAAACAGAAAAAGTTATCTGATTGACTAGTTACCTCACACAATTTGTAGTTAGCTTTTACAATTAGTTTGATTTTTAAGTTTACACACTTTTGTAAGTATTTAAGGATATCCACAATTTTAAAGGCAGAGAAACACAAATTTTCAAAAAATATTTCTATCAATGAAATGGCAAAAAACAAAAAATAGATCTCCAAAGTGTCTTTGTTCATGCTTATTTCTCTCTGAAGTAATTCTACCTCCTCCTACTCCTATCTGTCTTCCTCTCCTTCCTAGTCTGCTGTAATTTTATTCATTTTAAAGGTGTAGATCATATATTTCATATATTTGTGAAGCCTTCTTTGGTCCCCTAGGACAAAACTAATCACATCCTTCTTGGTGCTATCATAGCTCTTTGTTCTTAATTCTATTATGTTACTTACCATGGTCATAGCTATTGTGGTATGTGTCCTTTTAGCCCATTAAATTGTGACCTTTTCAAGGTTATTGACTGTGTACTGTGTATCTTTATATCTCTGTATTTTCAGACACTAGCATAGTGCTTACTAATACATAATAAATGTTTATTGATGGAGGGTTGTGTTTGTGAGTGAATGGAGGCCTTCTTTTGGGCTTGTAAACTTCCTTCCCTTCCTGCTAGTAGTTTTCCATCATAGTGCAGGAGCTCACAAGACAAACACTCTCTCAGGAGCAGGGGATGAGGTAGACTCCCAAAGGATAATGGTGAAAGCTGGTGACAGTCTCCTGGGATTCCCCATTTACTACCTATGGAGTCTTCACAATAAGGCCTTGAGGCCCTGATCCCGGGACCTGTCATGAAATGGACTCATTATCCACATTGTATTTTCCCAGGGAAGGAACACTTCTCTGATGTCAAGACATTGATCAGCTCCACTTCTGTGTTCAAATAACCCAGGTCACTTCCCTCAGATCTGGTCTAGGTGTGTATTATCTGCCGTCTGTATTATTTGGGGGTACTTATATAAAAATATTTGTTATATGTTCCCCTGCATTGTGACATGGTGAGAAAAGATGAATCCAATTGGAAAATGAAAAAAAAAAAAAGCAAAAAAAAATACCAGAAACAAAAGAAAAACCTCCTCTGGTAATTAACAGTAATTGATTAGGGTTGTGGAGGATAATCAACTTCCACTACCCTACAATTTGTCCTTTTTTTTAATTCTCCTGCTATTCTTATCTCAGACACTTGCTTAAATGACAGAGGTGAAATTTATTCTCCATTTGTCAAAAGGTTTTTTTAATGACTTTAATTAATATATATTAAATGCTTGAAGGTTCTAACAGTTAATTATCATAGGTAGGGTTAAATTATCCCTGTGAAATCATGCTTACCCTGTTTATTCAGTTAGGAAGAAGAATAACTAAACAATACTATTTAGCCTGTATTGAGTATTTACTATGACCAAACACTAAGCATTTTGCATAAATATTATATTTTATTTAATATTCATAATACTCCATTGAAATGTGGATTATTACCTAAAATTTATAGGTGGCAAATTGTATTTGCAAATTATTGACCCAAATCAAGTAACTAGTGACTATGCCTGAATTTGAACCAGTTCTATTTCACTTCAAGGCCCTCTCATTCTGTTGTGGAAAGAAAATTTCAGGCTAGGGCCTCCCTGGTGGCTCAGGCGGTTGAGCGCTGCACTGTGAAGCTGTCTGCAGCCTCTGTAGCGCGGGTTCGATCCCGGCCGGCTGCAGAGAAACCCACATGGTGAAGCAGACCTCTCCTGTCTTGCCCATTGCTCCCCTCAGCATTGTATTTCATTAGTCTGCCTGTTCTGTTTCCCACTCTGTCTCTGGTGAATCTTCTTACCCTCCCGCACATCTGGCCTGTACCCTGGTTCTTGTATAAATAAATAAAAAAAAAATTAAAAAAAAGAAAATTTCAGGCTAGGCAGCTACTTTTGAAAATGATTGTACAATCCAAATTACAGATCCTAAGTCACAGCAGTTTTACAGTATATTACAATAAGGGATTCCCTTAAGCATGGGAACTGCTAGAATTACCTGTCCCTCATCATGGATGCACTCAATAAAAATGGCTCGCCATGACATAGCACTTGATATTCTGTAGCTATTTTCCTTTAATGGGTGGAATTACAGGTGTCATTGCTATTTTTTGAGTTGTGCCTAAATGTGAGGCTAAGCTAATATGGCCACAAGAGTAAAAGCCTGATGTGGAAATGAATATAAAAATAACCTGCAATGTTCTGGAAACTGACTTGACTGGCATCATTCAGCCTTTCCCCAGATTCTAAAGCTAAAGCATAAAGCCTAGACAGCTTGACCTACTTTTCTGTCTTTTTTTTTTTTTTTAAACCAAAGGCAGGTAGAGTCTCTGTGTACCTCAGCATGTAAATGAGGAGGGGCAGGGAGGAAGGGAATTTGACTATGCTTTTATCTCTTGCTGATTGGACATCTTCCCTGAACACAGAAGTGTTCAGAGAAAGTGTGTCATCCTCTTCATTACTTGCAATTAGCTGTAAAAACTGAGCTTTGGGGGCTTTGTATCCCACAGTGTATCAGCACAGAAATAAGGTTGAAATTTTAGCAGTAATATGTGGAGTAAGGTCAGACAGCATGCCATGTGTGTTTCAGAACTGAGTTCATTTGATCTTTAAAGGACAGGCATTGCAAAGAAAATTCACATAGTAGGAAAAAAATCCTCCTCCCAATGCCTGTTAACCAGTGGTTATTTGTAAATGGGATTGTAAAGGATGTTAGATATATAAAATGGCTAGAGATTTTTTTGGCAGTAGACATTGCAGCACAGATATTGTTCATTATTATGTAAGGAACATAATGTAACCATCAGCTTCATAACAAACCAACATTTCAGTGAAGTTTCTCCACAGTAAACTGTATTTCTATTGTTCATCTACTCTTGTTTTTATTTACTGGCTTTTGCTTTTGCTTTTTATTCTTTTGTCTAGACATAAACTGGATTCAATAGATTAGTGATGCATATAATTGAGTCTGCAGGACCAATAATATTTTATGATAGGCTGGGCTATTCAGAGGGAGTTGAATTTTATTTATTGTCCTGTGTCTCTCTTTTCCAGGAAAAAAAATATATTTTTAATAAATTTCATTTTCTTAGATCATAAATTACTTTTTGAAAAATTTGAATAGTTCAATGATGAGAATAAAAAGTAAGAGCTGCCTGTAAAATAACAACATTTTTACTATGATATCTAAAAATCTAATTTTGAATTTTACTCAAAACATATACATATCTTTTGTATATATGTGTAAATTATGTTTATATATGCAGACACACCTGAACATTATTTAAAAAGGCAAAATTTTGTATGATACCTACTATTCTCAATTTTATTCTTATTTAATATATTTTGAACAATTTTCCATTCCAGAACATGTAATCTGATATTAACTTATATTATTCTATTATATGCATGCATTATAATTTATCAAACCATTCCCTAATAATGGATGTTTAAAATTGTTTCAGGAGGTATAGTATTACAAAAATATTGTTTGAATCTTATAAAAATATCATTGCACCTATGTGAAATTATTTTTCTTGGAGGGGGAGGTAGATAAATTTCTATAAGTGGAACAACTGTATTTATTCAGAGTTGCCCTAACAATCACCGACTGTTGAACATGCCCAGCAGCAAGTATATAAGAATGTCACAAACTGGGACATTTTATTATAAAGACAAACTGGCTTCATTATTTCTTAAGACACTGAGGTTTACGAAATGATTTGCCTTTCTGCCCTCTTTCTGTATGTTTACATTTCAACAATTGCAATGGCTTAGTGGTATTTCTAAACACCCTTTAATTTCAGTCACAACTTTTCTATTATTCTGACAGTAATCACAGAATAGCAATGGTCTGAGAAAACTGGATAACAAGTTCATGAATCACGTGAATCTTTAGGACAATGGCAGCTGCACAGTTTTCTGGGAAGTCAGGCAGCCGAGAGGTCAGTGTCCCAGTGGGAGGCAGTACTACTTTCAAAGTCTGTCTCCATGTTCTTCACCTTCTGCATACTCCATAATTCTTAATTTTTCCCCTAGTCACTTCTTATTTTGATCATGCTATCATCAGGACTTGTGCAACAGCAGTGGTACGTGACAGGCTTTTAAATATATTAATATTGTCAACATTATTGTGGTTAATCTTAATATAACAAACAGTAACAACAGATGTTGCTGCTATTGCGTGTTTAGTAAGGCATAGATGTCTTAGCTCTTGATAGCCCATTTACACAGAGTTCTTGAGCTTGGAGAGTGGATTACATCAAGAGACTAGCTCATATGTCGTGTGGCATTTGATAATGGCTAAGATTAAATTGAAAGGAAGTAAGATGTTCAGAAGGGAATAAAAAGATGTTGCAATTTCAGTTTTTCTCATACTGCATGTGGTTATTTACTTTAGTCTTATTGCATCCATTGGGAGCTAAATCACAGCTGATAGAACCACATGTAGGATTCAAGAACATTTTGGTTTGCTTGCCAGTTTTTTAATTAGTGAATGGGCATAATTTAAACATATAAAGATGTAACTGAAATTACAATTTTTCTTAGAACTTTTAAAGTTGCTTTCATATAGACTGAGTTTTACTAATGGAAGGTAACATTAAAACATGCACTGTAGAGTTTAATAGGCACTAAGAATATTTGATAATGCCACGGCTGTCTGTATCATATTCTCTAACATATTTAATAGCTGAACAGATGCATCTTGCTTTGGTAACACATGGTACTGAGCAGCAGGGAGTCCCATTTGACAAGTCAGTTTTTATTTTATTTCTTTATCCTAAAACCTTCTCTAATAATCCCAGATTTCAGTGTGTTTTGATTTGTTAGGCAGTAAGTAGATAAGAGAGATTCTGTTCTCTCCTGTTCATTTCTAACAGGTTGTTTGGCTTCAAGATACAAAACCCGTGAGATTCTAAAATAAAATAACTGGGTGAGATTGAGTAAGACATATGACACGCATTGCTACAAAACAATAAAATGCAGATATATAATACAAAAAGGGTAAAGGACCTTTTTCAAGGAAGTTTCTGCAATGTATTGTGTAGTAACATCAGAGTAATAAGAAAATTTTAGTGACCAGACTCTCAGCACGTATTCGTTATTTGGCTATCAGGTTTTTTAATGGAGATGGCTGTGTGTACATCTTCTAGTTGCCGTATAACTAGCAATAGCTCGTTTCAGCAGAGATGCCCAGGAGAAATTGGGGTTGTTTGGCATTGCACGATTTGCTCCCCGTGGAACAAATCTTTGGAGCTTTCCATGAGCTATTTTCCAATCCTTTAATTGCTTGTGTCTGGAAAAAAAAATACCTGATATACATTTTAAAGCTAAAATAAGATGACTGTCTAGCTAATGTATTTTGAGATTCACAGAAAGATGTGAAATTGATAATGGGCCATTTGCAATGAGTTTTACCAAAGATCCTATATAGCTATATTGAAAATTTCAGATATGGTTTTTGTGGAAAGGAAATTATACTAACCTGGAATGGAAAATCTGAAAAGGTTTGGTTCATATCTTGTGGACTGTTGTAATAGTTATTTGGATAACGCAAAACGCTATTCTTTGAGGTGTTCTGCATCTTTTTCTGACCCTCTTATTTATAGCAGGGTATACTTGACCATCATCAATAGAACCTGTTTAATTGCTTCTGGTGTTTGTCCTTTTCTCATTCCTTATTATGCACATCCTAATTTTGCCCAAACAATTCTCACTAATTTGGTGAATTCAGAGATGTACTCTAGGTATATACAACTGAGTTACCAAAAAGATGATGTGATCCATTCCCCCCAACTCCATCTTCTCTGTTGTGATGGTGAGCCTCAGGATCTATGCTGTGGAGTTGGGCTGATTGTGCTTTCTATTTGTGTGACTCTTAATTCACTCTATTTCCTAACCCATGGAACTGAAAAGCTGGTATATCTTTTAAGTGAGACAATAGGATAAGAGATTTGCCAAGGCCTGATATAACCTTATTTTCCCAATTTATACTAAGTATATAGGTACCTCTTTAATCATTATTTCATGCTTGATTGGGTTGTTGGATAAAATAAGTTAATGAACCCCTGAATACATGCAACCTTTTTATCAATTAAAGTAGATGACAAATTATTTTTGGTAAAATTCTTATATTCTGGTTAAAAGTTCTTATTTCCAAGCCCAGATGGACAGTTTTATGTACTAATCTGATTGTTATTCTCCCCATAGAAATGTTACTTAGGGAGTTGATATTTGAAGTAGTGGAACTATGTTGATAACATACAGATATAGGATAATGACCGAACATGTTATATCCTCTTTAAGAATTTCTAGTTATTTAGATAGCAGACAGCCAGATGTAACTATTTTCTTTTAAGATTTTTTTTTAATCTATGCATACAAGAGCTGGGGTACAGGTCGGAGATGCAGGGAGTGAGAGGATTCACCAGAGACAGAGTGGGGAACAGAACAGGCAGATTGATTGAAATACACTGCTGGTGGGAGGAGCAGGCAAGACAGGAGAGATCTGCTTTGCCATGTGGGTTGTTCCCTGGCCAGCTGGAGATCAAACTTGTGCTGCAGAGGCTGCAGATTGCTTCATAGTGTGGTGCTTAACCCCTTGCTCCACCAGGGAGGCCCCAGATACAATTATTTGTTCTTTTTATGTCTGAAAAGATGGACTTAAGCTCATTGAATATATTAAAAGCAGGTCACTGTATTTTCATGTCTAAATGGATCTTTGAAACATGGTAATTAGTCACTGGGAGGAATAAAACCTGTAGCCACTAGAATTTTCTGTATTCCGAACATTACCATGAAGTTAATATCCTAAGTCATTGGCAATGGAGAAGAAAAACATTTAAAAGCTGTTAGTATGTCTCTCTTAAACTTTTTTTTTTTTTAAAAAAGGAGTAAAATTGCATATCTATGGAAAGGGCATCCTTGCATACTCTGATTTGCATATATAAAATGGGAATCTACAGACTTTTAAATGTTACTCAGTACAAAGTTGAAACTTTCAGATCTCTGATAAGTTTCAGGATCTGGAATGGCAGTTTACTAAGTTTACTTTTAAACAAAGGCTTGCTGAAGGTTTAGATTCTGTCTTTATTTTAATTTTTTTAAGATTTATTTATGCATATAAGAGCTGGAGTACAGGCCAGAGATGCAGAGGGGGTGAGAGGATTCACCAGAGACAGAGGGGGAACAGAACAGGCAGACTGACCGAAATGCACTGCTGAGGGGAGCAGTGAGCGAGACAGGAGAGGCCTGCCTCGCCATGTGGGTTGCTGTTGTCCAGCCAGGTATGGTACTCGGGTTGCAGAGGCTGAGGATTGCTTCATAGTGTGATGCTTAACCCCTTGCACTACCAGGGAGGCCCCTAGATTCTGTCTTTAGACTCCAAGATAAATGCTTTTCTATCCTAAACTTTGGGTCAGATGAGGCTCTAATTATTGTAGTTGAATATGAAGCATGTGAAGAGCTTTGGAATCTAAGAGGGTGGTGGAGGGTGTGTGATAGAGAAGAAGGTACTGAACCTTAAAGAAAATGCAATCTAGTCTTCAGAGTAGGGTTATGGCTATTGTTCCTTTGTGAGCAAATCATTCAAATTTGACAGCAATGATGGGGTCAACTAGATCTTTCCAGTAGGATATTTAGATCTAATAGACTTCCAGTTCCCATAGGAGATATGGAGTCTTTCAATCATTCATGAATCATTTCTTGCATATTAAATTGCACAGAATCTTGTTTCTTGGGTTATAGATATGGGTATTGCATATGCTTCAATAAAATATAAAGAATAGTAAAGACAGACATTTAAAAATAATTCTAAAATTATGTAATAAAGACAGTAATGGAAGCAAAGAACTTAGAGCATAAGGAACGATTTGTGAATTTTGCTTTGGTGTGACAGAGGCGCCTTTACCAAGGAGGTGGTAAAGATATGTGTGGGTGAAGAATCTGTTAAACGCAGTAAACAAAGGGGATACTTAGGAATAGCATAAGCTAAAGTTAGATATAGGTGTTGTGTTTTATTAATTATGTCCCCCTAAATAGACCAGAATAATGATCAGAAAATACTTGCTGAATGAATAGTTAAAAAGAATTTATCCAATGTTTTTTCAATAATAGCTTAAACTGAGAGAAAAGGAGCAAAATGGTTTTAACAAGCATGCAAGTTGTGATACAATAGAGAGACAAAAAGAAACATCCTAAAGCTTTACTGTAAATTGTTTTCAGAATAACACTCCCAGTGTACAATTTGCAAAGATGACCTTCAACCAGGCATTCTGGTGACAAAGGGCTGCACAGTCCCACAGGGTGCAGTATTCCATACTCCCCTAGGGTGTGGAGTCTTTGGGTACCCTGTATAATTAATGTTGTCCTTCTCTTCAGTCATTTCTGAAAGATCCAAATTGAGAGGTGAGCCCTTTTTATAGAAGGGTTTTGTATAATTACATGCTTAGATAAAGAATTATAAAACAAGTAATTATAGATTCAGCCAGATAAATGGTCATATGATTTTAGGTATTTTTCCATTCTTTGGGTTTTTTGTTTGTTTGTTTGTTTGCTTGTTTCCCCCACTCACTTGGCTGCTCAGCTAATTCAGTGGGATAGGTAACTAACAAAAACTAAGACATGGAATCATGCCTAATATTTTCCCATTGTTCTGGGATGCACATTGAAAACGCTGTTCATAGGTGATTTTTTAGAGATGTGATTGAGTATAATATTTGCTTTAAGAACACTGTGTTCTTAAAATCACCAAAATTATTCAGTGAGAGATCTTTGTTGTGGTGGTCATAATCAAAGATTTGAAGAAAAATTGTGAAAAAATATGACCATATTGGGAAATATTGCTTATGCTATATCTGTTTTGTTAGAATAACACTCTGATCTTTTTGTAATTAGCATATTAATCTGCACTAGTACCTGACCCAGGTGTTCTACTAGGATTGCCAGAAACATGACAAGGTCATTGCTTTTGACCCTGCAAAACATTTCTAAGGAGCTGTTTTTAGCCACATCTTGTGGAGGCTGCCAACATATAAAATAGGTTCAGTCATAGTTTTGTCTTTACTCTCTAAAAATAATAATGCTATTTCACAACATACTCTGTGTAATTTAGGCTTGTGGTTATTTTGGATTTGAATTCTATGCTTTGAGGATGCCAGGTACATGCTTGGAATTACCCCCCAGTCTGAAATCCACTCTTTAAAATTATGTAAACCTAGTGCCATTTATCATTAAAACTTACACTCCATATGTAGAAAATTAATGTGGCAGTTTTGTTGTTCCCGAAGGCTGTGACTTCCTGAACTCCATACAGCACTCTGGTTTTTTTTTGTGTTTATTTTTTAATGGCTTGGAAACTGAAAGTTAAAAATGAGAATTTGTTTTTGGAGTGTGTCAGCCTCAGTTCATTTACATTTAAAACAATTGTACATCTTGCAGAATCTTTCCATTGGTATCCTAAAAAATAAAACAGTGATTCAAATAGATTCATAATTAGGTTTTCCAATTCTCATTTGTAAACTGTTCACAATACAGCTTCAAGCCTAGAAATAGAATCTCCTAATGTAACTTCAAAATCAAGTTTTAAGTCAGACTACCTTTCCTATACCATGTTGCTGTTTAAGTGGAACATCTAGTTTGACTAAAAAGCAATCAATATTAAAATGTTTATAAACAATAAAATAGTAATATCTAGGCACTATTTATGAACTCATACCAATTTGAAACAGACATTTTTTGCCTGACACTATCTTCTCTTTGATTCTACTCCCTCCATTTTTTGCACTAAGTAGCATATTTACTTCCTTTATATATTTATACAATTAGTCTGTGAAATGGCATTTCTATTTCTGCTAATTTATCAGAAGATGTTGCTTTTTAAAAGTTATAAAATATGATTAAGCTATTGAAATGACAAATTTTTGCAGACTTCAGTTTAATGTCCTTTTAACTGTCCTATTTCTATAACTTGTTTCCAAAGAAAGGCTGTTGTTTGCAATTGCTATTAGCACCTAAATCACCTGAATATTATTCTGGGGAAACAGAGTAATTATACCTATTACATGCTTGTTAAAATTTTCTTTAGAGAATTCACTTTGCATGAGGCCTTGTGGTTGGTCGAACTATGGATACATGCTGTTTAACTGATGAGCTGGCAAACATAATTGCCTGCTAAGCAGAAGTTTGACTATATAATAAGAATCCCTTAATTCAGATTGTTTTGATTCCTACTACAATTATAATTGGTTAGTGGATTTCTTATTTTATGTATCATTTTATAGTTCATAATATTTTACATGTAATCATTAAATCCAAAAGATACAGAGAAAGTAGTTTTTATTGTACATGTTTCATGAATAGGGAAACAAAGGGCCTAATGAGGTTAAAAGATGTGATAATAATCACTAAATAATAATCAGAATTTAGGTCTTATAATTTCAATCCAATGACTGTTCCATGACAATTTCATTTATAAATTGTTTACACCAAATACTATTTGGTTGAGACTATCTTAATTACAGGGAGTTGTGATATTCATATTTACATGTTAACATATTTTGGATTCATCTGATCTTGAATAAACACATTTGAACCATAACAATTGTCCTTTATTTGTTATAGTCTCTATTTTAAAAATATAACACAATAATATAGCAAGGATGTAAAATTTTTGGCTTTCAGAAAACCTTATGATAACCTTTTTTAAAAAAAATGCAAGAGTAGAAAGAGGTTAGCATTTCTATTAAGATAGGGAAAAGGGAGTGGCATTGGGATACAAGTAGAAGGTAAAGAGACAATAATGCCATTGTAAGAAAAAAAGAGAACACTCTTTAGAAAAAATAATTCTAACACTTGGGAGAATATAGAAATGTAATTACATAAATGAAGTATTATCTGCAATGAGTTTCACAAGAGTTACAGCCACCTGACTCATTTCTGTGATTTGTAGAATTCGGGTAATGCTCCAAATCAATGACCTGCCTATATTAAAGTGAGCTGAGTGCTAGCTGTGCTAGATATTTCATTTCACCTTGCATCAGTTTATGAAATCAGGTTAATAATACTTGCCTATTTACCTGACAGAATTATTCTGAAGATCAAATAAAACAGAGGATGTGAATGTATTTTGAAATATTGAAAGCATCACAGTGTGACATGAAGCTATATGGTTTTGAAATAGCATGCAAAAAAGCAGTTTTATTATAGTCAGACTTTGTGAAAATATACTCACTATACAATATGTTATGACTTTTTCATGAAGTCTAGAGAAATATTCTTAAGAAACTGTTTAAGAAAAAATCAGAAGAATTAAACTTTTATATATAATAACTGGCAGTGCCAGGGATATATACTTAGCTCAAACTATCTTAAAATCCTATTTTATAATTAGGTATTTTTACTTTCTAAGCCTGCTGAAATTCTTATTAATATTGTTGCTCTCGCTTACATTAGTCATGTTGACAAAAACAACAATCTTTTCCAAGGCAAATGCAATACAAATATTTTTTGCATTTGTATTGTGTTTGTATTTGCATTAAAGGCTGAAAGTATAAAAGAAGAGAGAGTTACAGGTTGGGTTGGAAAGGGCTGAAAAAATTTCATCTTAGAGAAATGTCAATGTATCTCTTATTTATGCCTCTTGAAAAGATAAAGACTTATGGATTTTCATTTAAGGACAATAACTATTCAAGAATTGCTGTACTTGTGATAAAACAATTCTAGTTTTTCCTAAAAGGGATCTATTATTTTCCTTGCTGATGAAAATTAGCCAATACTTTCATTGAAAGTTAAAAGATATTGAAATTTAATTTGTGAATGACATGGGGATTAGAATCATGGTCTATGTCTTAGCACCCCAAACTAGAATGAATGTCACACCCAAGAACATCAGATTGACAGCTGTAGAAATAAAGGCCCATATTTGAGTATAAAACAAAATAAACAACAAACAAATAAACTTTACATCTTAGTAATCAGCATAAAATTAATATAGGTTAGTAGTGTGATGATTCTCCCAAGTAAAACTAATCAATTTGAGAATCTATTAATTTTTAGACAGAAAAATTAGATGAATTTCTGTGACCTATACTAATCCCTCTGCTGGAGTTTTATATATTTTATTTGTCATTATTTCTAAGTGGATTATCTTCAGAGCAGAACAAGGAGATAATGGGAAAAAATTTGTGAAGTTAAATTGTAGAATCATCAAAGAAGCTGCAAGGAATCAGTATTCTTGTTTAGGGGCCCCATAGGAGAGAACTTGAACCAGTAGACAACAGCTGAAGGTGACATTATAGTTAATTGAAGAAATTAGTTGAAGAAATTTCTAAGGATCATAGTGGTTTACAGATGGAATCAAATACCCAAGATATAGTGTGTACTACAAATACCCTTTGTAGGGAGTCTGGAAGGATTAAAGCATTAGTTAGCTGACTGAAGTAACGGACCTCCAAACTCATTAAATTTTTCATTAAAATTTTATATTGAATAATTAAATTGATTATAACAGAAGTTGACAAGCTGTAATAACATACACATTTAAAATTATGGAGAATGAAATTTGCCATTGTTGTTTTAGAAACCAATACATAAATATTCACCATAACTTTTCCTGTCTTCTTATAGTCTCAGTCATATAACTTTTATGCATTCATTTAATTTATTCACTTAGTAAAATGTAAATGTTCAACGAATGTGGAACAAATACAGAGCACAAAGTATTATTAGAATTCAAGCTTCATGAGGGAGAAACTTTTTGAAAATTTTTGTCTGGGCCTCCCCTGTTGGCGCAGCAGTTGAGCACTGGGTTGCGAGGCTTCCCGCAGCCTCTGCAGCGCCAGTTTGATCCCCAGCCACTGGAGAGGGTCCCACCAAAAAAAAAAAAAAAAAAAAAAGAAAATTTTTGTCTGTCTTGCTAATTTCTGTATCCATAGCACCCAAAACAGTGCCTGAATTAGTACATATATGTAGATGTAGATATAGATATAGAAATGGGAGTGGAGTAATATATATGTAATTAACAAAGATACAATAATCCAATAATATATTTACAGATACTAAGATTCTGAAAGTTAAAGGCTTTTCCCCATCACAGTATCAGAGAAATGCACTGTTACAAATCACTGTTCCCAAATCAGACACCCTTGGTCCTACCTCAGCCATTTAGCTGCTCTTTCTCCAGGTAGATGCTTGGGCTCTCAAGTGTATGTAATACTGTTCTGTTGCCAAAATGGCAACAACCAACTCCTTTGTGGCATCATATCCATGTTAATATCTATTAATCTTTATAAAGACAGAACATCTTTTAGGGGAATCAGCAACTGGGAAGCCATTTCAAAGCCATTATTTTTATTACCGTTTTTCATAAGGGTTTCTCAAACTCAAGTCAGTAGGCTCATTCTTGTGGTCTGGAAATGCATGGCTTAGGTCCACTCTTCTATCATACGATCACTACTAACATTAAATACAATCAGCTAATCTCTGACTGATTTTTTGGAGATACCGTTTCATATTTTGCTTACATATGACCTCTGAGTATAAGTCTGTTATGCAGCAAGCTGAAAGGGATGATGTGGCCAGAGTCTCATCCTACCCCCTACTTCTTTTCCAGATTATTTAAGTGATATATTTTTGTTTGCTAATAATACTCCACTTAAGAAATTGTAGGTGTCCTATATCACCCTAATTTTTTTCCAAATGTATATGTGTGCACACACACACACTCACACACACAGCAAAATTTGCCATTATTCAATTACCATTTATTGAGAACCTCAGTTTCAGCACATTGTCTTGGGTTAGGTATAAAATAGAAATCTGCATAGAAAAAAAAGTGCTTTCCTAAGAATTATGTTTAGAATCGCACACAGGCATTTAAAATTAGTTGTCTGGCTAAAGGTGAATAGCAGTGAAATACTTGAAATAATCTTTGGAATAAAAATGTTAATGAATAATCTTATCTAGGCCCAACTTACTTCTTTACAAATGCAAAGTGTATTTTGATCACCACTTTGAAACTTCTGTTCTTGTTGATTTTCTACTTTGCTTATAGTTTCTCTGAGATTTATAGTGAGGTTAATAGTATGAGTTAAAACTTAAAAATATATAGATTATTTAAAACTTTTTTTTTTTTTAATTAAAAGTTTCGGTTCTGGGAAAATGTGCTCAGTGCTCATTGAATCCCAAGCTTGTAAATTAGATCCTGTGGGGACAATATAAGGGACAGGAAACTTTAATAATGAATATAGAGTGGATTCAATTTGCCAACAAGCAAAAATTTAGTGTAGTTCTTAAGATGTATCAGACTTTTATATTGATTTGCTTCTATGAATGAGCAAAAGGAAATGTAGGATTTACAAGCAATGCAATAACAGCATATTCCTGAAATGGTCAAGTATTTTTATTAAATGAATGAAAAACAAAAAGTGCCTTCTTTCCCCACTCATTCTTAATGATATGAAATTATTACACATCAAATTAAGACTGGTAACTGACTAAGAAATTTGGTATTTAGTAATCAGGGTAAGAAATGTTATATTTATAATTGGCTCCTCAGAAATTTGCCTACAGGAAAATGTACCGTAGGATGCTCTGAGTAATTTGTAAACTTTAACCTTCACTATGCTGTCATTTCATTGTGTATTTAGTACATGATAATAGTTTCATTAGAGTTTACAAATGTAAAAGTTTTTATAGATTATAAATATATATGAAAAAAGATATTCATTACTATACAGTTGCCACATTCCTTTTTCTATATATTAGACATCAGACATACTATATTTTTCATTATTTTCTAATATGGAAATTATAAATTTTATAATTCAGATTACTGCTCTGTTGATATAGAAGTTTAATCATCTTTTTGGTGCTATCACTATTTTTATGTTAAGTACAGTTGATTGATCATTAAATGATATTTTGCTTTCTAATTCCCATGTTTTGTCACCTTTAGAAGGATATACTCTGAACAAGAAATCAAGCTTTATATAACATCTGAATGTGTGTGTGTTTGTGTGTGTGTGTGTGTGTGTGTGTGTGTGTGTGTGTGTTCACAGAAACTGACCACCCCTCTGGGAGAGAGGTTTTTTAGTTGGTTCTTATGGTTAGTTTAGAGGCCTATTTTCATAAGGTCTTGGAGGGAACTTCTATAACTAATTTTCTTCCAAAATGATCAAATAAATTTGCTATATTCAAATTTTACTGTCAGAAAGCACATAGAGGTATGAATAGTGATAATTATTCATAAGTTTTCTTAATAGCATTAACTTATTTATCAGTGCTTTAATTTTTTAAAAACAATTATTTTATTTATTTGTGCATACAAGAACTAGGATCCAGGCCAGAGTTGTGGGGTTGGAGTAAGAGGATTCACCAGAGACATTGGAGAACAGAACATACAGATCTACTCTCTGTTGAGGGGAGCAGTGGGTTAGCACCCTGGCCAGGGATGGAACTCATGCCACAGTTGGTGATAGCTTAATAGTGCTGAGATTTTAACCCCTGCACTACCAGGGAGGCCCAGTGCAGTGATTTTGTCGTTTGAAAATTTCTAATAACTGCCCATTACTTGGGCTTGATTAAGCCACTTGAATAATACGTATTATGTGATGTGCCTACTACTTTATGAGGTATGGCCACAAGTCCCCCCACATTTAAAAGCAATGACTAATATTTTTTTTATTTATTTTTATTTTTTTTATAGAGGCATGTTTTCTTTCTTTTTCTTTATTTGTTTGTTTGTTTTGTTTATACAAGCACTGGGTACAGTCAGAAGCGCGGGAGGGTGAGAGAACACACCAGAGCCAGAGCGGGGAGCAGAGCAGGCAGAAGGACCGAAGTACACTGCTGAGGGGAGCAGCGGGCGGCAGGAGAGGTCTGCGCGCCATGCGGGACCCTCCTCCGGTGGCCGGGAAGCAGCCGGGGATCAAACCAGCGCCGCAGAGGCCGCGGGCAGCTTCGCAACCCAGCGCTCAACCGCTGCGCCACCAGGGAGGCCCAATATTTTTATTTTTTAAAAGATAAAAAGATATTGAAATTTGAAGGATATCTTTAGTGTAAACATAAATTTAGTGAAAATAAAATATTTTTTTTGGCGCTTCTGATAATTTCATAAATAGAAAATAATCTATTACTACTGCTTTAGAAATATATTCAGCAATAAGAAACTTATTCATTATCAAAATACCTACAAATGCATGTTCAATACATGTTCCTATTTGTCTGTTTTATTTTTAATTGAAGTATTATTTTTAATTGTGTCAAAAATACCATTATAATGAACATAAGCAGTCTACCAGTAAATTAGTATATAGATCTGTAACTATTTGCCTTCCATAGGCCTCCTCAGTGATTGCTGTAACTGATTCAAAATTTTAGTGCATTTTGTGTTCACTCATTGCAATTATTCCTGTTTTTCCTGTAATAATTCTGACTCAGAAAGCACTTCTAATTACTACCTATAAGTATGGATGCAATTCAATATTAATCATATTTAATTATTAGAATAATTTTCTACCAGTACTCTCATCTCCAAAAATGTCAATAGATTGAAATTAGGTTATTTTAGTTCAAAAGTTGCAGTTCATGACTTAGAATTCTTTGAATAAACCAAATACAGGGTGATGATGAGATATGTTTTTTGTTAATATTGAAGTCTTAATTTAAAAATTGGGAAAATGAGAAAACCACACAAGTCTATTTCTAGGCAAAGGTTCATATATAAATTTGTGATTGAGTCTCTTTACCCTATATGGACTGGGACAGTTTGTTTTAATTTCCTTAAATTCTTATTAATATGCCTGCAAGTGATAACATTTACCCAAGCAATTATAATATTCTGTTTGCATGGAAAAGGAATATTAGAAAGTTAAAAGATAAACAACATTAGCATCATTAATATCACATTATAATTATTAGAACACAACATTAATAAAGCTATAGTGCGGTATCATAATTATTAATATATCATTAATAAATATATGCAATGGTTGCGAGTGAGTTGTTTCAGGGATTTTAAACACAACTAATATTTAAATCTTATTTCTCTCTTTCTGATTTTTTATTGGAAGAAATAAACAATTTGAAAGCACCAAATCACATCTATTATATGGTTAATGAGAGTAAATGAAATAGCTATTAAACAGTTTCTGTGTTTCTATTGGGTAATATATATGCTTCAGTGATTAAGAATATGGGCATTGGATTCTGACAGACATGAATAAACATTCAAAAAATAGTGATTTTGTTTGCTTTGTTTAAATATCTAAACCTCAGTCCTGACAGACATGCTGGCTTCAGGTCTGTCCCATCTGCTCATGGCCCGGGCCACTTGGAGCAGCTGCTTCAGTGGCACCTGACTCTTCTACGTTCTCAGTCAGAACTGATGGACAGAAACCACTTTACGATTTCCTCAGAAAACCTCAGCAGAGAGGTTCTGCTCTGAAGACCAGAGGTGAAATGTGTGTAGTTCTGCCAGACCCACAGGGAAGTATAATCCCTAAAAGTCGTGACTTGTGGGTCTTCACATGTTGGTCATATGTGGATCATTGTTGGGATCATGTGTAGGTCTCTTACCTTTGGGGAGCCCCTGACACATTGCCTTGATTTTCCAGTCCACAGCTGTGTCTCAGGGATCTTGAGAGGTAAAATGTGCTTGGTGGGAGGCGGGAATGGAAAGGATCTGTGGGAGAATCTATTCTTTTATTTATTAGATACTATTGTTTTTCAAGTTATATCAAAAATGGGCAAGCACCAGGTATGGAAACATATCCTTCCTGTCCTGCTTTCCCAATGGGGTTTGATCCCTTGGGATACTCTTGCCCAGCACTGGCCCTGGTGGCTGTTCATGGCACCAGCTAGCACAGACAAGATGGGTCTTGCAGTTTCCAGTATAATAAATGCCGAAAGTGCTAGTGACTGTATATTAATAAATATAATGAAATTATGACTGATAGTTTCTACTTTTATAATCTCAGGTTAGTTTCTAAATCTCAATCTTCCCATTTGTGAAATGAGGGCTCTAAAAATATTCACCACATTGGGTCTGACTGAAATGAAATGAAATGAAATAAGACCTGTAAAGGGCCTAGAATAGTGCTTGACACATCATAAGTACTGAATAAATGGTGGCTATTATCATTCTACATTAATGACTCTTGAAGGAGACTCCTTGGCATTTGTTAGTATATCAAATCCTTACTGCTCATAGGGACCACTAAGCTCCAGGTTAACTACCTCTCTCAACTGGAGGTAAGTGAAACACTAACTTTGCTAGATTTTTTTGCTAAAATTGCAGCTTTGTTATAGATCTCAAGCACTCCAGTGTTGAAGGCTATAGAGATATTAATTTTTTTTAATGTTTGTAATACTTCATAATCTTGTAATCTCAGACTCTGGGCTTTGGGCATGGACTCATACTTTTTTGACTCAAAGCTTGGGCAGAACAGTTAGGGAAGAAATAAGTGATGTGCAAATAAGTAAAATACCTTATTTGCTACAAATTTGAAGTGGAAAGTATATATATATTTAGTCTTTATATTAAATATCAGTTTAAGAAATCTAAAATTATTCATTAAAATATATAACTGAGGGCCTCCCTGGTGGCGCAAGGGGTTAAGATGTAAACTATGATGCTGTCCACAATCTCTGCAGCAGGAGTTCGATCCCAGGTCCTCCAGGGAGTAACCCACATTGCGCAGCAGAAGTCCCCTGATTCACCCGCTGCTCCTCTCAGCAGTGTACTTCAGTCAATCTGCCTGTTCTGTTCCCCAATCTGTCTCTGGTGAATCCTTTCACCCCCCACACCTCTTGCCTGTACCACAGCTCTTGTATGCATAAATAAATAAATCTTTAATATATATATATATATATATATATATATACACACACACACACACACACATATATATATATACGCACACACACAATTGAAAAGACTTTCAAATGTTTTAACATCAAATATGTTAACACAGGAATATTAGAACATTTTGAGAGATAGCTTGCGCTGATATTTAAAATGTGTGGGTTCAAACCAGGAAGACTTGTGTTGTGTTCAAGTGTAATTGAATGTATAATGAGCTTGTTTCTTGTTGTTCTTCAAGGTAGTTCAGTCCCAAAGCTGAAAGCAATAGGTTTCTGTATCCTCCTCATTCTGAATATAAGAGCTCTGAGAGGTGCGGTAGACCACAGCCTTATGGAAAGGAGCCAGGATTTTCCAACACTTTCTTCTGAATCAATATAAGGAAAAAACTGAAGCAGATGGCTTTTTAATCTAGAAGAGACTGTGCTTGAAAAAAAAAAAAAACACTTTTATCTTCTTCTCAAAGCCAGAATGAAATACCCTATGAGAAGAATTTATAAAGATTAGATGGAGATGACTATCAAATGAGGGCAATGGGTTTGTATTTTGTTTTGTTTTCTTCTTTGTCAGTAAATAGGCTTACTGTTTGGAGTGGTTAGGGGGTGTATTTCTCTCATTGGGCATCTCAGAAAGTTGTTGCCTTGAACCCATTGTGTTGGCACATAACAGATCTGTGTATTGTAGGAAGGGTACCCCCGGTTGTATGAGTTGGCTGGCTGAGAAATTGTGAAAATGATTGAGTAGAAATACATTTTCACTGGAGGGAGCTGGACAGTAAGAATATTTCAGGAGAATACCAGTTTATGGGTACCAAACTGTGGATTTTTCTTCCAGCCATAGCAGTTCAGAAAATCAACTATGAATAACTGGTCTTTAGCTAACCATGTCCAACAAGAAAAGATTTACCTTTTTCTTTCCATTTTCCTCACCCATATCTAAAGAGAAATTGGCCTTAGAAGAAAGAAGGAGGAGGAGGTCTGTCTGTAAGACCCCAACCTGGATTTGTGCCCCACCTCCCACACACCCTAATGATTCATAATCTAAACCCTAACTTTCCTGGGTGAGTAAAAGAGAGGGGCTTTGGAGTGACTGAAAAGCTTTGAATTTGAGCTGAGATACTATGAAGTGAGGTTTACTAAGGGAAAAGGCTGACTCAGTGTAGTAAATGTTAGAACAGTTACTGAAAGATATTAAACCATTGCTATATTTTTTTTTTGATTTTAGATACTTTGATAATAAGGCTGCTTTTATGGAGACAACTTACACACTTGAAAAAGCATAAAGAGCCTTGTATGTATAATATTTCATTCAAATTCAGGTTGTGTCGTAGGCTAGTGATGGCACCTTAAGGAATTTACCTAACATCTGTAACACTGTTTCCTTAATGGTAAAATTGGAATAATAATACCAAACTACTTTGCAAGTAAGGGAGATAATGTAAATTAAACTATTGTAAGAGGACATAGTACATATCAGTAAATATCTTTCTAATGAACCCACATTGAATTATTCAAAAGGCAACTTGAACAGAGATTATTTTTAAAAGTTCATCTCATGACAAAGTAGGGGAAAATAAAAAATATTTCAACAGCAGTTTAATGGTACTTCCCTATTTATATTCTTAAAAGATTTATATATCTGGTCTTACCTGAGATTCTTTTAATGTTAGGCACGTGAAATATGGAGATCAGTTTTGCTGCTGCTAAAATTTAACACATTCATTGCATTAATGAATTAGGTTTACTTTCTATCAGTAAATTTATAGTCAATTCCAGCATCTAAAATACACATCTGAATTTACTCGGTATTTTCTTTGGAAAAAGACAGCTAGGAGAAAAGCTATTTTCATGCTAATGTATACTTAGGATATAGATTTCAATACTGCCAAATGGCCCTAAAATAGGCAGTACCCAGGTAACCCAGTGGATTTATAATATATAAAAATATTATGTACTGAATATACATATATTTATATATACCATATATTACAGATATTACACATAAATTGTCTTAACATTTTAACAACTGACAAATTTTAAACATTACTTGCAAAGTAGATCAAGGCTAAACAAATAAAACTTTGCAGACATTATTTCAGATTCTTAGCCTAAGAGCCCATAGGCTGATTGAAAGTATAGGTGATTTTGTGCCTGCTGTGCTGAGGGGGGATTATTGCAGAACATGTGGCATACTGCTGCTCAAGTCTCAGTAGAGGATTTGACCACGGAAGAGGTAAGGGATTAGGTTGTTGAAAAGAATATAATAAGAAGTAATGGATTGAAATTAAGTCAGGGCAATTTCAGCTGACTGGGAAGAAAAACGTCCTCCGAGATCTTATTATCTTCTGGCATTCTTTCACATGGGAAATGATGAAAATGCCAAGACTTGGTAATTTAAAATTGGTTTGACCACTTCCATCTAGCAGAGACCTTTAGCTGCAATTATGTACATATATAGGCAAATACATATGTGTACAATTTTTATATATGTTTACATAAATTCACACATAAAGTTTGCTTGGGAAAATTTTGCAAATAAGGAATTTTTTTGCAGATTCCTATTTTTTGTGAAAGTGAACTTTTTTTGGACTTTTTTTCTTAAATGAGGAAACATTGTGTTACAACACCGTATATGATTTGGAGGTATAGGATCACATCCTTCAGGGATATGTTATCCAAATCCACCACCACATCACTGAGAATCCTCTACCATAGACCATTGTGCTCCACTCCCAGTTTATTCTCTCTTTTTGTAGCCCTGATTCTATAGTTAGAATTCTAGGATTTGTTATTGTTTTGGTTTTCTCTTATTTATTGGTTTGGTTTTGTTTCTCTGTATTCCACCTATAGTGACACCATCTGGTATTCTCCTTTCTCCTTCTGAATTGTTTTGCTTAGTATTATCTCCTCCAGTTCCACCATGGTGTCACAAATGGCAAGAGTTTACCTTTCAATTTTTAGTAGCTTAGTAGTATTCCATTGTGCATATATACCACATCTTCTTAATCTACACATCTATCTTTGATCACTTAGATTATTTCCATAACTTGGCTATTGTAAATAGTGTGACAATGAATATAGGAGTGCACATACCCCTTCTTTGTATTAGTGTTTTTTGTTTTGTTGTTTTTTAAGATTTATTTATTTTTATAGAAGAGCTGGGGCACAGGCCAGAGGCGTGGGGGTGGGGGTTGAGAGGATTCACAAGAGACAGAGCAGGGAACAGAACAGGCAGACTGATGAAATACACTGCTGAGGGGAGCAGCAGGAGTGACAGGAGAAGTCTGCCAGAACATGTGGGATTCTTGCCAGCCAGCCGGGATCAAACCTGTACCGCAGAGGCTGCGGATAGCCTCACAACATGGTGCTCAACCAGCTGTACCACCGGGGAGGCCTTGTATTAGTGTTTTAATATTCTTTGGATAGACACCTACAAATGGAATTGTTGGATCACATGGTCGATTCATTTTGTTTGGTTTTATAAAGTTATATGACGTAACTATATAGCATGTAGTTAATTCATTTAAATATATTACTAAGTATTTTAGTGCATTCACAGAGCTGTGCCACCATCACAATAATTGAAGTTAGAATATTTTTCTACCCCAGAATTGAACTCCTCTCTCTTCCTCTTCGAACCCTGAAGCAATCACTATTTATTGTCCCTGTTTCTTGCATATTTTGGACATTTCATGCAAATAGAGTCCTACTATATGTCATCTTTTGTTACTGGCTTCTTTCAGTATTTTTGCAAATTTCAACCATGTTCTTCAGTTCATTCAACACTGAATCATATTTTGCTGTATGAATATGCCATTTTTGTTTATCTACTCCTCAATTGATGATCATTGGATTGTTTTCACTTTTTAGCTGTTAGGAAAATATTGCTATGAATATATATGTAAAAAGATTTTGAGTTGACATGTGGTTAGCTTTTATACACACCTACACACATATATATGATTTTGTTATAGTCCATAGATTTTGTTTTGAAAGTGCTCTTTTTTGAGATATTTGAAAGAACTGATATGAACCACAGTGCATACTTAAAATTAAATGTGTGTGTGTGTGTGTGTGTATTAAGAATACCAGAGACAATGTTTTTATGTGGTCTTTTATCTGCCATTAATGTTTATTCTTAAGGTTGATGTAAGAATAAGTTATCAATTGGCTTTGGTTTGTAGACCAGGAGAAGATATTTTAATACCAATATTTTATACATTGCATCACATTGCATTTTTATAGTACTTTCATTTATATTCTAGAGCACATTTGATCATCTTCATTTTGCAGATGATAAAATTAATACGCAAAACTGCTTATGAATGTTCAAGGTTATATGATATATTAATGGCAAAATTTCCATGTAACTCATTTATCTGGTATTTAGTTAATATATCTGGGTTATCACATCAGCTGTTTCTGACTTCTATGTGTGTGACTTGGCTGAGATAGTTAACCTTTCCCAGCATCATTTTCCTCATCTTTCTATGACACAAATGATAATACTCACATATGAGATGATTATTGGTGGGTGCAAATGGAAGAATTAATGTAAAACTCTGTAAATTATTTATGCTTATTAAATGTGCAATAGATCAGTGATTGTAGTAGCAGGAGCATCAGAAATAACAGTAGTAATAGTAATAATAAGTGAGATTAAAATCACATATGATAACTAGTCCAGGATTTTTATCTTAGATGCCAGACTTCATTTATGTAATTGGCTTGCCATTTTTATTTTTGACCACCATGTGTGTATAATTTCACACCTACTCTTTGGCCAAAAATAATTCAAATGCCAGATTTATTCACACACATGAAATCACACACATCCATATACACACTGAGTGGCCAAAAATAGGTACCCAACCAAATGGCAAGCCATATCCAGAAAGGTTTATGTACACGCACACAACTAAAATATCAATTCATGTAACACTTCTCAAATTTAAGGCACCTTTTAAAGGTTGATGTTCTCACTGCACTCAGGGAGCAGCACATTAGTCAGTGGTCTAATTTCTCTGTATTCATAGAAATGAGCAACTTGGAGAGTTTGAAGGACTAACAGAGCTAATGTCTACACTTGAATTAGAAAATACTCTTTTATTTCTTTATTTTCTTATATTTCTTACACATCAATCTTAAAGTTTATTTTAAAATAATGCACTCAAGAGTCATGGATGTAGTACCATCATTCAAAGCCAAACTGTATATTTCCTTTCAAATTCATATGTAGGTAATTATATCATCCATACAATTTTGAAAGCTAATAGTTAACATTGTAATATTAGCAGTTTATGATTATCTGCATTTGCCTTCTCGAGGCAGATAGCCCGCTAAGGTTTTTAGTAGTCCTTGAGTTGGAAGCTGTATAACCCACAATGAAAGATATGAAAATTTGTGAAGAACATGTTTTGTGAAACATTTCAATGGTATTGACTTTATTTTCTTAGATCAGGTTGCATTATTTCCTAAGTATTACAAAATTCAGAAGTGACCCAATCACTTCTCTAGTATTCAGAAAGTCTTATTTCATGTGAAGAAGCTGTTGTGCAATTTTTAGCTCTAAGGGGAAAAAAATAAATAAAGAACTATTGATTTTTGTAGCTATTTCTTTGAAATGCTATTTTGAAAGTATAATACACATAATGTAACACAAATAATAGAGCATATATCTGTTCTTGTCTTCCATCCACAAAGTTAATCTTTTCACCATAAAAATATGAACTTGGGCAACATTTTGGTAGCTCTTATGAATCAGAAAAGCAATCTCTACAATGTCTCAGGGATAATTTTGTGCATAATTTCACCTGTGTACCAAAAGATAATAACCAAAGAGCAAGCTAATAATTAATCTACTGTCCAGAGTAACTCCTGGTGAACTTAAAATATGAAACTATCAGGACTCCCTGGTGGTACAGCAGGTAGAGTGCAGTGCTGTGAAGCTGTCCACAGCCTCTGCAGTGCAGGTTTGATCCTGGCCAGACAGCGAGAATCCCACATGGTGGGGCAGACCTCTCTTGTTTCGCCTGATGCTCCCCTCAGCAGAGTATTTCTGTTGTCTGCCTGTTCTGCTCCCTGATCTGTCTCTGGTGAATCCTCTCACCCTCCTGTGCCTCTGACCTGTATCCCAGCTCTTGCATAAAAATAAATAAATCTTGAAAAAAATATGGAAGTATCAGTTAAAAATAGAACTTAACATCAGACTTAAAGTTATAGAGAGGCATGTGAACTGACCTAAAGGTATCTGTACCTTTTGAACATTGACCTCTGTACAAAATTAGAGTTCAGGGATAACAGAAGACACATTCAAGAATATGAAGACGCAAGTCAAGAACTGGAGTGATTATTTTTCAGAGTTTGTGTTTCCTATACTTAGTTGTTCAGAAGGCAGGCCAATTTAAGTTGCTCTTGTTACCTTTGTAAAACTTGAGGGAAATAGCTATTGCTCTTTGACTTCAGCCTAAGTATACGGAGTTTTCAATCTTTGATCCCAAGAACTCAATTATTACTTTAATTCAGTTATCAGAAGGCCTGACAATAGATTTGTTAGCTCTTCACCTGCACTCCGACCTTCGTTCTTCAGACTCTTCATAGTTTTGGCATCCAGGGGACCCTGTCAGATTTTAAGAGATCACTCTTGCCATTTTCTGGGTTGCCCTTTCTCGGGCCTTCAATTCCTTCTCCTACTGACATTCAGCTACTTTTAATCTCCAGATCTCTACTCTTTTTACTTTTTCTAATCTATTTTCAGATTGTTGAGTGTTGCCATAGTGTTAAAAAAAATGGTGATTGGTGTCACTTAAAATTCACACTTTTTCACATCTTATGACTTTTCAACACTTTCCCTTTTTCCTTCACTGTCTACCAGAATATTGTATTTTTTTGCTATCATAGTTGAGTCATTTTGTCTGTCTTCTCTAATCTTTCCCCATATCCACACATCATTACATATACTTGAACTAATTTAAAATCTTCTTTGTATTTCTCTCAGTTCCTCCTTACTCTTTATTCTTTATCCTGAAAAATTCATTATGCTACCTATGTGAAATAAGGAAATGAAGTCACCAATAGCTTGAGAAGAGACTGAAGTCTAATAGCTTTCTTCTTGCATCTCAAAAAGTGCATTATCATCAGCGCACAAGTTCAATGTTGACGTATTTTTAAGTCTTCCTATAGTCATTCATTTGCAATTAATCAACCCTTTCATCTTTTGTAACCTTTTTTTTTTAACTTGATATGTAGTGTTTATCATTCTATACCAGATATAGTAGCTGTGTATGAGCATTATCTCATTTTCTCTTTGAATTGCCATGTTGTTAACGCTGAAAAATGGAAGATATAGTACCTGGAATCGAGGAAATATTCAATAACTTATTCATTGAGTGAAAAATAGGCTTAGAAATCTTTGCTGCAGAAAATATATTTTCAGAACAAAATTAAAATAATGAAGAGGAGAACAAAAGTCTTGAATTATAAACAGTATGATTCCAGTGCTATAAGTGATCCACAGGGCAAATCTGTGGGAAAGACAGTTGACCCAAATGCATGACAAGACCCAGAAGCAGATGTGAGGTGAGAAATAAAAAAAGGTTTATTTATAATCAGAGTGAGAATAAGGAGAAGACAGAGACAGATAGAGAGAGGCAGAGAAAAGAAGAGAGATTAATTGGCTGGGACATGATTGGGTGCCATCTGGCAGTGCCGTCTGAGCAGAGACCAGAGAACATATTGAAACCAGAAAGCAAGAGATGCCTGCCTGTCTTTAGTCTTTTAAGGTCAACATGGCAGTTCAGATCTGCACGTAATTCCCTGCAACCCCCTCATTCAGTAAGTTAGGTTTATGACATGTTGGGAGCTGTACTCTTCAATACCGGAGATCTAGCCCATGTGGAGATGGAAGTAGGATGTGGAAAGTCTTCAAAGTCTGTTCAGGACTTCATTCACTCAAAGTTTGCTTCTCACTGTTTCTTTAAAAGTGAGAAGAATACACTCTCAATGCATAGTTTTAGGATGGTATTATTGTCCCTACTCTTACATAAATTTAAAGCTGCACTAGACCCTTGCCTCTTAAGGGCACTTGATGTGATATTTACATGTAAGCACTCATTTAGAATATTTTTTATTAAATACTAACAAAGCTATCTCTGTCTTTTTTGTGAAGATCATAAATACCTTACATTCTAATTTATGAATTGAAGTAATGTCCTAGAGTCAATAATTTTAGTATTCTACAGGTCATTCTATTATGTAGACCAGGTTGAGAATCACTGAACTAGCTTGTGATTATTCTATCTTTATGCTTCTTATTAGATTCTAAATTATTACATAGAAGTATGCATTTTTTATCTCTTTGCATAATACTTAGCACAGTGCATTGCAGAGTAGAAATTAATTAATGATTTGCTTATTGAGCATATATAGGATAGTGTACCTCATAAACAATAATTGAAAGGACATTAATATTTTTCTTTTTTCAAAGATTTATTTATTTATAGAAGAACTGGGGTATATAGGCCAGATGTGTGGGAGGGTGAGAGGATTCACCAGAGACGGAGCAGGGAACAGAACAGGCAGACTGATGAAATACACTGCTGAGGGGAGCAGCGGACTAGACAGGAGAGGTCTGCTGCGCCATGTGGGATTCTTGCTGGCCAGCCCAGTTTGAACCCGCACTGCAGAGGATGCGGACAGCTTCACAGTGCAGCGCTCAACCAGCTGTGCCACCAGGGAGGCCCTTAATATTTTTCAGTGAGACTTACAGCTAGAAATAAAACCAGAGACTATCTCGTGAAAAGAGAGTACCACGGAATAAAAGGAAGGAGGACTTTCCAATGATAGACACTGCACTTTCACTTTACAAATGGTACATTCCTATTTTATGTGGATGGTAAAATGGGGTGGGGGGAGAAAAAACAAGGATGAAGGAAGAGAAATAAAACATTGCTTACTGAAATCAAGTTTCATGGTCTCTAGAAAGTTCTTAGGAATTAGTGTTCTAAAGTTATCTTGTTTTTAAAACCATTGCTTTGTGCACCAAGATTCTATTTTGTTGTATCTGGGTTATATTTACTTCTAGTAGAAATGGTCTGGAGAAAACCAAATGATAGTGTTCCAGATTGCTACAAAACCTTTGATATATTGGATGTTTTTGACATTAATGTCAGGTAGTTGAAGAAAAAAGCTATGAGATTTTTAGAAGGGTTATATTGATGAGAGTCTCTTCATTTTTCTCCGTTTACACTCAGTAAATTGTGTAGCTATCTGCAGGCTTGTCACAATTTTTGCCAAAATGTTCGATACTTTTTGTTATTGTTAGAAAAGTTCAGATTCACAATTATGGTTTTCTCTTCCAAGTTTTAGGTCAAGACTAGTCTCAGTGAAAGAATATTAATAGCTTTGGAGACTATATTTCATAGTAGAAAATTTAATAAGGCAGCTTCATTATGATTCCAGACAAAAGATAAAACGGTTAAAGCAGCAGAAATGATGCTAGGTTTATAAGCAGTTATTACAGCTAAGATTAAGAGTTCATTTAGATTCCCAAGAAGTATGTCTAGTAGGCAGCAATGTTAGGATACACATTTGTGAACTGCTAAGTATTACAGAAAGCTTTCTCCTCTAGGTATTGTTTATTGTTGAATATTTCATTGCTAAATCAAAATATTTATAACTAAAGCTAATGAGTAGATTGTCGTTTATAAACTATAGAATTATAAAAATGAAAAATAAAGGGATTATTAGCTGAGTCCAACAGTGTAGTAACTACGTCTCTTAATGAGTTCTTTCCACATCCATTTTTTATTACAGACATTGTGAATCATAATAGACAGTCACAGAGATGTTAGAAAAAAATATCCAAAAACAGCAATAAAATTAAAATATTCTAATGACTGGTTTTCTGGGATGATTTCTTAACTTTTGTTTTATGAGATTTTCTGGACAGAGAGAATAAATTGCATTTAGTGCAGTCACTTAGGGAGAAATATGTCTCTTTTTTAGAATAAGAGAAGTGGACAGTCTTGTATCATTCAGTGAGTTAATGTACTTATTCCTATTCAACAAAGTGATATCATAAATTATAAAAATGTGATTGCATCCTCTCTTGCCAGTCTTACAAAGAATTCATGGACAAATCCTTCATTAAAAAAGCATTAACAGTTTATATTGCACTAGAAATTTAAATACACTAATATACTCATTATTCACTTGTTAATCTCAGAGAATGTTTGTAAGAGACAGAGAGAATATCACTTAGACACATGTATTTCCTTCTTATGTTAGCTTTATGTCCATATACAATAAGCTTTTAATGTTAGAAGTAACCAAGTTACTTCTAACTTTTTAGATTCCAAAAAAGAATATATTTCCTTAGAGGAGGTGAATGAATTGAAGTCAGTCTGGTTTCAAAACATAACTTTTGTAATACAAGTTTTTTTTTTTTTTTTTAAGTCCAAATCCTTGGACTTAAGTCTTTGTAATGCAATCTGGAACCAGTGATGGATATACAAACCTTTAGATTAATTCTCTCAAATATATTTCTCTGAATATATTTTTGTGAGAAATGGTGCATCCTGATGACAAGTACTAATTGGGAATTCTTTGAACCATTTCCAAAGTAGTACAGAAAGGGTGATTATTCCATCCAGTCAGATTCTCAGTTCTGGGTTTTCTTGACTCTTCACTCTGATAATGCAGCAGCACCAGTGCTCTCCTGGACCACCACAGAGTGCTGGCCATGCTATTCAACCCTATGAGGCTGGAGACAAAGGCAGTTTGTTTTTTTTATTTGGTGATATATCTGTGTTCTAAAATTCTAGAGCCACAAGCATTTTTCAGAAGAGAAGAAACATTCAGTGTAACTAGATAGAATTTTCAAAGTACATGAGACTATTTAAAATTTGAACTTGGAACCTCACATGAAGCAAATATGTGAGCATAATATATATTATGGAATAATCCAGAGTAGGACTTTTTATCCACTGTTCTTAAGGATATCCTAAATAAAAATGCATTACTGCTTTGGTGCCTTCAGCTGTTAAGGTGGTAGTTCTGTTTGTAGCAGAACAGCAAAATAAACATTAACAACATAGAAATTATATAGCTATGAGTGTTCTAGAAATCATTGAGTTGCATTAAAAAAATAGCTGCTTCTAAGGAATGATATTTCTTCAATTAGGCTATGGAGACCCAGAAAGTTGGGAAGAATTAAAAGGGATAATTGATGCTGTGCAAATGGAAAGGCAACTTTGGGATGATGTATGATACAGTATTGCTGGAGTGAAACATTTGTGTGGTGTTCTTTTTCTGATTGTGTAGCTGCTTAGCTTTGTGTTGGACAAGTCACTTTACCTCTGGGGCCTCAGCCTATAGGATTTATGCACTGGATTAAATGATTTCAATGGCCCATTCTTTCCCTGAAAATCCTAAAATTTGTCATTTATGAATGAATGTGCCAGTTGCTGCATTTCTTCTTCTTTGAGAGCCTTTATAAAATTTGAAGCTTGGGATCTCACATGAAGCAAATATGTGAGCATAATATATATTATGGGATAATCCAGAGTAGATTATGTGATAATCTGCTTCAATAAGAAGCAGATAAAGATTATAAGAATACAGGAGCTTTGATGTAATAAACAATCAAGATTTCTTTTTTTCTATTGAAGAGTAATAAATATGTATGTGATAACTAATTTGTAGTTTTTTTTTTATTGCTTGCTACAAAATGGATATCGATAACAAAGGATCTATGAGTCTGTTGCATTTCCTTTGATAGAGTTTGTTTTTTTAGTGAAGCTGAATTTTAGATTATTTAACTTGAAATGCTAAAATGCAAAGTTGTAGTTTTGTGACCAGACTTTCAATAAGGCATTTAAAATATCTTCATTTTCTTATGTTGTAGTCCACAAGCTAATGAAGGGTTTGGTAGGTGTTGAGCAGCTGTGATAGCAGCTTGTCTCTTTATTTATTGATGAAAATCCCAGGGGACAATTGTGTCTGGAATGGAGAAATAGCTCAATCATATCTGTGCTAGATAGGAGCAAATATGCAAGAGAGAAAAACTTACAAGGGAGAATTAGATACTGTTTATCACTGGTATCATTTTAGGGAGGACATCATCAAGGATAAAAATGTGAGATTTTGAGATTAATGAAAATGTTAAACTTTTTAAAGAAAAATATCAGAAAATATATTCATCAAGAGTGCAAAGTTTGCATTACTTCAGTCCCTATAACATAGACATCAAAAATATCATTAAGTGGATTAATAGGTGATTTTCATTCATCAACTATTTTAGCTGGCAGCTGCCCTACACAGGAATCTGAATTCTTCATTTTGGGATGAGGTAATTGACTCCTAAAAAAACTACCTGATTAAGTGTCCATGACCTCTTGATGAGTTAATGGGTAGGTAAAAAGGAATCCTCAGACAGAACTTTAGGTTCCCAGTCAAGGGTCTACTGTGCTTTGAACCCCTTTCTTGGATGACAAAATAGGGTGGAACAGTATTTCTACTGTTTGCTCCTCAGAAAACAAGCATTGGTTATTTGACTTCAAGGATATTTTTTTTTCTGAGTGAAATCATATTCATCAAATATGATATAATTTTCTGAGAAAGTCTACCAAAAATCTCTGTACATGTTATTCTAATACTTGATAAAACATTTTAAAGTAGAGAAGCTAGATAATAAAGAACAATGTTAAGCATTTTTATGAGCTGAGGGACTACAGATACACTGTATATGTGAAATATGTTTATGTACATATAGCTGTCTGCCTGTCACTTTGTATTCTCTAGTGTCATTTCTATACTGACTCTACTGATATTAAATACTGTATCTTGTTCCTTGATTTTGAACTTGGTGCATGGTAGCAAAAAGTCATTTGATTTAGAAAATCAAAAGATGTGACTGGTACATTAGATGATAATCAAAATTTAAAATTTGACAAGCTATAAACATTTGTTCTTTGCCATATTACTTTTGAAGGTGTTAGGTACTTTCTCTGGAATTTTAGCATTGTGGAACAAAGGCATCTTAAGGCATTTCTCAGCTATAGATATTTGAAATTTGAATAAGTTCAGGGAGTGATCCTACCATAAACAGATATATTGTAATAAATGGTTATCTGAGATAATATCGTTAATATCATATCTGTATTTACATTATTGCTACTGGCTCCAGAGTGAGAATAGAATCTATGCTAATATACTTTTTAAAACATTAATAATATCAATTATTCTAACGTTAAGAGAAATTTGAATCATTGTGTAATTCCATTATCAGGTAATATTTCTCTCTTTCCCCTAAAACAGTCATTTAGGCACAGTTGTTACTAGTTTCTTAGCCTATACAAGATAAGAAGCAATTATGGAAATGCATGGCTGGGAAGGAAGGGTTAAAAATAAGAAATGATGCTAGCAGAAAAGTAGAGGGGAAATAATGAAGATTGTAAGATTACTATTTCCATGATTTATGAACTTATAAATATTTTTAAGATCCTATTTTCCCTCACTAACAAAACAGAGCATTACTATTATAGGAAATTTAAAAAGTGACATAAATGTGCAGAATAACAGACCAATAGCCTAAAAAGTGGGAAGGACCATTGAAATGTAGCACAAAATGCAAAATTGCTATTGAAACATTGCAGTTTGTTATATTGTGCACAAAGTTTATGCATAATGCAACAGAGAAACAGGGAGCAACCAGATCACACACTATCATTTCAACTTGATTCTATGGACATGAAGAATTGATCTTTGAAGTGATCTCTGATGAGGTTTGGCTGGGTCCAAACAGCTTCTCCAAGGTAATGTGTTTAGTTCTCATTTTGCATCTTCTGCATATTTATAGGATACAAAATAAGCATGATTTTAATTATGTATGGACCAAACATCAGTGCAGGATATATTTGAAGTTTTATGTATTCTGGTAAAAAACGACTTCCACAGATTATGTTGAGTTGCTCTCTCAACAGACAAAGAAAGTGGCTGAGCCCTTCATCTGCAGAGCCAACATTAATTTAATGACACATTTGTTCTTCTCAAGGATGGCCTCAAATTGACCATCGAGTGAAGTTTTATAGCTTTCCCTTTGTCAATTAAAGTTGCTTTCAGAATGTTTAAAAGTAGTTAAAGTTAACTGTTGTCCTTTAATGAACACAGAAAAATGACAAATTGCTCAGATTTCTCTAAATTGAACTATATTATGGATGAACATTTTGATAACATCATTAAATTTACCTTTAGTCATCTTGAAATCTTATTAAATATCTTAGAAAAATGCATTGACATGGAAATCACATAATTAAAATTTCCTGATAAGTAAAGTAAAACTCAGGTTAAGAAATATCCAAAATCATGGAGCAGAAAAGAGAGTCAAATTCAAGTCTTCTGACATCCAAACATTCTTTTCCAAAGGCAAATGTGACATATTTAGATTTTGAATACTAGTACATATATGAATGGGGGATAACTAATATTATGTTAAAGTTGAAGGATGGGAGAATAAAGAAGTTGCAATAAATTCTTAATTTTAATATAATTTAAGAAAATATACAGAACATCTTTGGCTTAAGGGTAGCTAAAAATTATAGATTAATTTTCTTTCATTTTATGTAATACTTAATCAAGGATAAACTCATAATAGATGCTTAAAGCATAAAAATAAAGTGTATACTTGATAGCTAAAGTTTTCCAACATACACTGCACTTTCAAATTGGCTGTGGTTGATTAGAGTCAGTGTGGTAAGTTTGAAAATGGAAAATCTTGGGAGTACAAAACTCAGGTGAAGACTAGTTGTCTTCAGTTAGTTCATATTTTGCTTAATTTATATAATTTTCACACTAAGACTATGTAATTGAAATTAGTCTATCTCCAGTCTAACCACAGTTCCCCATATGCTGGTTTTGTGACCTGAAACAAGCCAGAAAAGTTGACAAGCAACTCATATAACTCATAGGGTTGTTGTTAAGGCAAAAGGACATAACAAATAGTAACCTCTATGTAGAAGTATTAGCTGTTTGTAGTGGTAGTAGTGGCAGTGATGTGGTGGTAGTAGTATTTTCTTTCTTTTTTTTTTTAAGATTTATTTATGTATTTATATAAGAACCAGGGTACAGGCCAGATGCTTAGAGGGTGAGAAGATTCACCAGAGACAGAGCAGGGAACAGAACAGGCAGACTAATGAAATATACTGCTGAGGGGAATAGCAAGCAAGGAAGGAGAGTTCTGCCTCACCATGTGGGACTCTCGCCGGCCGCTGGGATCCCATGCTGCCGAGGCTGCGGACAGCTTCACAGTGCTGTGCTCAACTACCTGTGCCACCAGGGAGGCAGGTCCCGGTAGTAGTATTTTCAACAGTATAAGATTTACAATTGTTTTCTCAAAGTGGTTGGGATAGCCACTTTTTTATTGTCCAACTTTCTTTATTTTTTCCAAATTAAAAGAGAATATATCCTTGAGATACATTTGTGGTCTTAGAATGATAATGGATATAAAATATTAAAAGAAAATTATATCAGTAATTGACCCTATTATTCTTTGAGTATCTTATTATTAATTGAGAAATTCATAGTGGAAATTCATTTAAAGTAGTAATCCTAGTGTTTAATATATAAAAGGTGAGTTTCTAATTTAATGGAAAATTAGATATTAATGGTACCATAAATTGCAAACTTTACTCAGGGCAGTAACAGCAGATGCACTGATTTATAATTTTTTTATATGTTGCCAGTGGGGGCAGAAAAGGGAGAGTCTGCACAAGGCTATACATAATATTGATTGGGAATATGCCATGGTTTATGAATAGCCCTAAAAATTATGAAACAAGGTGCAGAGGACATGATAAATGACAGAAATTGCACAATTCTTCTGGTAAATAAAGGAAGAAGAAATCTTAAGATGAGAGTGAGGCAATACTTGAGTATGCAGAAACTAAATAATTCATTAAAAGCTGAGTTAGTTTGTTTAGAAAAACAAAGATGTTGAAACCTTTAATTTTATAGTTTTGGTTTTGAAACAATTTGTTTAATCAATGTTTTGCTACTATTACTTTTGCTACTGATGAAGATATGAAAATACTACAACAACAATTGAATTATTTTTAAGAGAATGAATAAAGCAAGTATGTTAACTAATTAAAGGAAGTCAATTGAATAAGAAAAGGAAAGCAACATTGCTGTGCAAGAACATTGACCTTGTAGCAAAAGAAAATTATTATTATACTAATTTGGCTATAAGATGACTTGTAAGATTGATTGGGTTTAAACCATTTCAAAAGAAATATTTCAACATTTCAGAAAGTCCCTTTTACAACACTACTTATTTTTAATACACAAGCAGTCTATAATTATCCAATATTTTTACACTTGGTATACATTGTTTTATAGAAATAAGAATATTATATAAACTGTTTTGTAACCTTATGTGTCAGTTACTAATAGCTCAGGAATATATTCCCATGTTGTTAAATTGTGTATCATTATCATCATTTTGAATTGCTATGTAGTATTTTATTGAATGGATATTCACTTATTTCAATCAAATTCTGGGACTGTAACAGCAAAGTTAAATATGTTCTTTAAAATAAATTTCATGCTTCAAAGGCAATGATACCAAAAAAAATATCAAGCATTAAAAAAAAATGTATCATGTACCAGACTTCTTATTACATTGAATCATGTAACCTAACTTGATACATAAATGAATTAAGTAGTAAATTGAAGAATAAATCATTGATAACTCTTTTTTTGATTTACATATAATGTTTTCAGCTGAAATGGAGACGCTCCAATAGCACGTGTGACATTTTTAGATATCTGAAATCAAATTCTATTTTAGATAGATCCTGTTGAACTTTTTTTAAAAAAACTTTATGGAAATATGATATTTCTTTGTAAATGATTTTATTGGATCAGATATAAAAATCAGTGTTCTTTTTACTTTAGATACCTTTTAGTTGGCATTTTCAGTTTCTGCTTAATATAAAAAGACATTTTTAAAGACACTGTAATACTAGCAATAGTGCCTTAGTAAATAGTGGGAACTACCTAATTGTTTGTTCAACTTCATGCTATTTTAATTCTAATTGCTTATACACTTTAGATTGAAATACCCACATATATTTCAGACAAAATTATCTTGGAAATTGGAACACATCCTTGAAGAAGCTTTATGCATCCTTGAGAAAAACATAAAATGTTTAGTGTAGCACCCTTAATTCATTTTCATGCTATACTTGTGTCTCTGCTTAAGAAAAAAGGGGTAGAGCCTCCCTGGTGGTGCAAGGGGTTAGTTAAGATGCAACCTGTGAAGCTGTCCACAGCCTCTGCAGCATGAGTTTGATCCCAGGCCCCCCAGGGCGCAACCCACATGGCACAGCAGACCTCTCCTGACTTGCCCACTGCTCCCCTCAGCAATGTACTTTGGTCAGTCTGCCTGTTCTGCTCCCCACTGTGTCTCTGGTGAATCCTCTCACCCCCCACACCTCTGGTCTGTACCCCAGCTCTTGTATGCATGAATAAATAGATCTTAAAAAAAGAGAAAAAAGAAAGAAAACGAAAAAATGTGTAGAATAAAAACATCCACTAATCTAAATGCATCTTCATCCTCTTTTAAGGATATGTCATATTTAGTTGCAAAACTTTTTATAATAATTGGAAATAACAATAATTTACAATAGTTGTCTTTTTTTTTTATCTCACTTTGATATCTCTATAATAGTTTGAGTTATACCGAATAAGGGTTTATTTTCCTATTTTATCTACTCCTTTGTTATTACTATTTTTCATTTTGAAGAAATTCATACCATGAAGTTAAAAGTTCTATTGTTAATCAAAGATACAGGATTAGAATTCATTTGTGATTTTTATCACAACACTTTCCTGCTAATGTTTTGTTGTATCATTCAATATTATATTTTGTTTTACTTTGGTTTGTGAAACTCAGAATGGTCAGTTAGATTATATTATCTGGGCATCTTCTGTGTAACTGTGTAGTGTCAAGGAGCTCAGAATGAGACTCAACCAAATTCTTACCCAAAACCTACTGACAAATTAATTCTGTAACTGTGAGTGATTTTAGTCTTCTTTGAGTTATTTAAGCTTCTATGCTATTTTTATGCTTTGTGAAATCTATATTCCTTCCTACTATGCTGAATGATAATCCTCTTAAAAAGTTTTGGAATGGTCATTCTGGAAGACTTCTTCAGTTAATCATTTACCACTAAACCATGTTGATTTCTTGAACTATATCTTTATAAATAACATGAAATTATTACAGCTAAAAAAACCATGTTCATTTTGATTTTATTTCACATTTAGTCCTCAAGAAAAATGTATGTGTATATTTGATATCAACAGCAAAATGAAAATGCTATAAATTTTGTAATACTCTTGAAATACTTTTCCACTAACCTAAAGATAAGATATGAACTCCTTGTTGGAAAGTTGGCAGATTTACTGATATTTTAAGTATTAATTAAAATAGATGTACATTTTAACATTAGAATGCCAGTACTTGAACATTTCTTCTGTATACAGCTTGGATTTATAAACATATTGTCAAAATTTCCATGCTGACAGCAGTTTCCAGGATGTATAATGTTTATGACCTGTGGATTTTAGGTGGGATGTTTATTGCTTTAGCCATCTCATTTTAAAACAGATTCAGCCAAAGATTTGATGATTTTATTACCCGTAATTTTATATTGTAAGGTATGTAAGGTCTTATCTTTGGAAATACCTCTTTTATTTATGTTTATTGTTTGGTAGTTCTTCTTTAAGGTCAAAGGACTACATCTGCTTGGTCTTGCACAATATTTCAAAAATTTAAGTTGAACCATTTAATGATATTCAAGATTGCATTTCTTAGCAGGCAATTCAAAAGCAAATCTTGATACATTGATTGTATCTTCTCAATAAATCACTGAATGATACACACCTGTTAATTCTACTGGTTCAGTGAAAGATCAGATGTTCTCTATGCCCTTTCAGACTTTGAGAAAAGTATGCATGAGACTGGAAAGGGAGTTTTTCTGAGTTTCTTATCTTAAGATTAAAAAGAGTGTGGTCAAATCAATCAGTGAGCCTTTAGTTTTTAAACCGTTTGAGACATGTGGAGATGAAATTATTAGAGGAGATCTACTCATCTGTCAGGACTGAATAATACACAAATTGTTCCTGTCCTTCTTGGGACTGAACCAGTACAAACAGAGGACCCTGAAACTGTAACTTCTAAAAGAACACAGTGAATTCATATTTGAAATCCTGACATAACATTTCTTCTAAGCACTATCCTTTGAATTAGATCTCTTTGCCATTGACAAGCATTAGGGAGCTGTTCTTGAAATGTTAGCAGGAAGATTTAGAATTTATATTTCATCTCTAATTTGGTAAGGGGTGACATAGAAAAGATTTTCTTGTTAGTTCTGAGTAGAATAATATATATAGAAAAGGATCTTATAATTATTAGAAATGCTTATGTTTCATGATAAATGTGGCACACAAGTCATAGTATTTGTTTGGTTCATTTTTTGGTGCCTCAATCAAATAGTAAAAAAAAAAAATAGGTTTTATGGAGATAGCTTCAATATATTTTTCATAGATTATGGGTATTTCCATAACTTGTACTGATATTTGACAGGTCTACAAATTAATAGTTAACTGTTATAAATGTTTGTTTCCATACTAAATTATTTTAACATTTGAAATGTGAAATTATAGAAAAGCATTGAAGTGATGTATAATAGAGATGATAATAGAGTATAAAGATTTACAGTTATTGGGACTTGTAAAAGTTTTTCTGGGGAGGACCCTATATTGAACAAAACTATTCTCAGTGCAATTTCAAGTTTAAGAGACTGATCATTTGGTCACATGGTAGTAGATGTTCATGTTAGTCAGCACAATAAAAATAAGCTGTTATAAGAAACAGCTCAAAATTTCAGTGACTAAATGTAATATTTATTTCTGGTTCACAACACAATCAACCATAGTTTAATCTCAGTAATTAAACCATAGTTTAATTACTCCATGCAGTAATTAAAGAATCCAGGAATTTTCCATGTTGTGCTTCTATCATCCCTTAATACCTCAAGATCCTTCTCTACATTCAGATCCTCTATATACAGATAATATATAGGGCAAAAATGAGAGCACAAAGTATACATTTGCTCTTATGCATCTTGGGCTGAAGATGACACACAACATTCCCACTTTGTATTACAGAAAACTAGCAACATGTCCCCACAAAGAAAGAGATTGGGAAATATGATCTACTGAGTTCCCATAAAGAAGAGAACATAGTGTTTTTTTCTGCCCAATGTTCAAGAAATGCAATCAAAATATAATAATAATTCAGATGTAGAAAGGAATCCAGGAGGCATATCTCCAGGGTCCGTGTCATTAAATTCCATTCTGTGCTGCCTGTCCACATAGAGAAGAAGCAAGCTGTTACTGATATAAGTTACAGGTCACAAACAGATGAGATTCAGAGACCAGAGACTTTAATTCAGATATACCTATTTTGAGACTTCTATTTCTAAGAGATTTCTGGGCAGAGCAACTCTATGAATAGACTAAAAGGTAGTGCCCATGTCCTTATTAGTGGTTACCAAAAGGGTAGGATAAGAGGGGTAGTTAAATCAAGAAAAAAGGACAAATAATGTGAAAGATAAATTCAGGCTTTCAATGGTGAACTTAATGTAGTATGTGTATATACTGATTTTCGAGGACAAACTCTTGAAATTTTTAAGTTACAGTGAAATTTTACCTCAATTAAAAAAAGTTTCTCTAAATAGCCGAATATTCCTTGGAGGTCACAATTACCCACGATTGTAAAACACTGCCTAAAGATTTCAAAACAGTAACAGCGACACAATCCCACATATTTTTTTGTATATTTAATTTCTTCTGAAAATATGGGAATTTTTTTGTCAAAAGAATGTTTCTTGTTAAATAAAAATATTGTCTTTCTTAAACAGAGACAGGTTTTCAAAGAACAAAATCTCAAAAAATCTTTTAACTCTCACAAACAGCTGTCTCTTTGGCAGGAGAAGATTTTGGGTTTTGCTGATTTTTTATTACAGTTGTCGGTAACAAATTGACAGCTGCTAAATATGAACCCTGTAGTATAATAAACCTTTGAAATTAACTTCTAAGCCTCTGTTGCCAATTTTTATTCTATTGTGTCATTTAAGAAGCAGATGCTTCTGACAAATTTTCAGTGTTGTCCTAACAGAAAAAATAGATGATAGCTTTATTACCTGTCTTTCCCTCCCTGCTCACATCTAAAATCACATTTCAGGAAATCCTTAGCTCTAAATACCTTCTAAAATTGGTTGAAACATAAGTCGCAGTACATTTCTGGTTATGTGAGTCCTTAATGCTTTCACTTAATTGTAGATTTAGACTCAGTATAATTTTCTCTATCATATGTTTACATTGTTAGAACCATAATTTAATGTCCTTTCCCATAACAGTCTTACAATGGGATCATTTAGATGGTTTAGCATCTCATGCTCTTGCATAGGCTCTAATTAATCTATTTCTTTTACTGAATTTTACTCCACACTGAATAAAATTGATAGAGTAGTCCTAGGGTATACTTCCAAGCTCCACTCCCCCACCCCAATATCTATGAAATGCACAATAGTGTAGTTCTTATTTTGAAAAGCTCTCTTTTAATACCTATTGGTTTTATGTAATAAATATGTAGATCTCTATGACTTCCCTCTGTGATAATATTCATATTGTTAATTTCCACCATGAATGGAGCATGATGACTTTTAGACAGAAGAAAGGATGAGCAGGCATTGAGCGGATGAGAACCACTCAAAATAGAAAAATGACACAAACTTAAGAGCGATTTATACCAACATAGGAGAAAATTCATATGGACCGGTTGAGATTTATGCTCTAGTGAATAAGGAATAAAACTTGAGACAATTCCAATATACAGAGAGAAGTGGGTATTGAGAGAAAGAAAATGGCAACTTCAAGGAGAAATATGAGAAAGGAACCAGACCATTAGAAGTGACAAAATATAGGTACCAGCCATCTTTACTGACACCACAGACATTAATCCAGGATTTAAAACTTCATTCTTTTCCAATGAATTATATCTTTTACAATCTATATGATCAAGGAAAAAGCTTTATAAAACAAAACTTAGTTCATTGAAATAGGAAAGAATGGTGAGGGGAAAATGGATCTACATTTACTAAGAGTTGACTATGATCTAGATCTAGATCTAAACAGTTTTTTTGTTTGTTTGTTTGTTTCGTTTGAGAGAGAGAGGGAGAGAGAGAAAGAGAGAGAGAAAATACCTATGTCAGTTTGATAAAATTTAAAAGCATAAAAGGGTATATAAATGTTTAAGAAGTAATAATCTGTGGAGAGTATTTCAGAATACTTGTAGGAAGTTATATTTTCTCTGGTAGCTCTCAAAAAAGCTATGAAAATCAGTAATATATGTCTAGGATTATGATTTGAAGAACTTTAAAACTATCTTTATCTAAAGTTACTAAATCAGACCTGTCACTGATCTTTACAGTAGTCGTAAAGAAAAGGTCTCACAAAAATCTACATCTTCCATAATAACCTGATGCCTTCATCAAGTTCCCGGCATGGTCATTACTTGCACTTTTGACTTAGGACAATAGTAAAACAAAGATATTGATAAAATATCTGCATTGTACATTTTCCCTCTTTGTTGTTCTTTAAGTATTAATAAATAAAGGTGTAAAATTCATCAGCTGAGTTATTGTGAGAAGATAAATGTTTAGGCCTCTGCAGTAAGTTGCCAGGGGTTTCTCTGACCTAACTTTCTGTTATTGGAAAGACAAAATGTTGAACTGTTGTGCAAAAGAGGTAAATGAAAACCACACAAGGTAGTTGATTTGCCCAAGTAGTGAGGCCAGTATGAAGCTGTATGAGGATTAGCAAACCCATCCTTTGCTTCTTAAAATATTGGCCCCTTACCTAAAAGAGCTAATCAGTTACCATGGTTCTGAAACTGAAGACTGTTCATACATTCTCAAGAATTTATTGTGTACCTGTTCTATTTTAGACAAGGAGGAAGAGACAAAATAAGATGTGGCAGTTTTGCTTTTTCCCTCAGAGGAACTAGTTTCAACATTTGATTTTGTCAGCTGATTGCAAATGCAAAGCATTTATCTTAAAAAAAAAAACAACAAAACTTAAATTACCCCAGATTTTAAAGATAGATGTATTCTGTTCCCATACTTTAGTAAATGTTCTCAGGCATTTATGTTATATATATATATATACATAGAAAGATATGTCTGAACTTCTGAGATCTTTACTTTTTATCCCAAACTTTATTTTAAATATTATTTTAATTGAAACAGTATTGCATTATAGCATTATATGTTTGAGGTATGCATCATGGACTATCATTATGTGTATGTACTACATGAAGTTTACCACCACCCTTCACCATACCATTTGTCCTTGTTTACTAATTTATCTACTCTCTCTGCCCTTCTTTTCGGGTAATCACTAATTGGTCTTATATTCTAAATGTTTGTTTGATTTTGTATTATTTAGTTCATCTTTTTTCCTTCTCATTTTCTCTATATACCACATATGAATGAAATCATGCAATGCTTCTTTTAAATTGTCTGTCTTATTTAAGCATGATACCCTCTATGTCTACCCATATTGTTGCAAATGGCAGGATTTCATCTTTTTTTATAGTAGATTAGTATCCACATCTTCTCTATACATTAATTACTTTGTGGGCACATACATTGTTTTGAGTTCTTGGCTGTTGTAAATAATGCTGTAGTAAAAATGAGTGTGCTTATATCTTTTTGTATTTTACTGATAAATACCAAAAGTAGGGCAACTTGATCATAAGAAATTGATATTTTCAATTTTTTGAGGAATCACTATCCTGCTTTCACAATGGCTGTGCCAGGTTCCATTGTCACCAACAGTATAAAAATGTTCCCTTCTCTCCATATCCTCTCCAATACTTCAGTGTATCTTGTCTTTTGGATTTCAGCCATTTTCAGCTCATTGTCTTCTTGTGCATTTTCCTAATAATGAGAGATGGTAAACATCTTTTCAGGTGCCTAATGTCCATTTATCTTCATGTATTCTTTGGAGAAGTGTCTACTGAGACCTTTGCCCATTTTCAGTTGTTTGTTTGATATTTGTTACTGCATTTTGTGAATTCCTTATATTTTTCTGACATTAACCCCTTATCAGACTATGATGTACAGATATATTCTCTCACTCAGTAGGATTTTTCATTTTGATTAAAGTTTCTCTCACGGTGTAGAAGCTTTTATTTTGGTGTTGTCCCATTTGTTTATTTTTGTTTTTTCTCTTACCATTGGAATTGAGTCCCCAACCACATCAATAAGGCTGACCCACGGGAAGCTATAACCTATGTTTTCCTCTATATTTTATGGTTTCAGGTCCTATATCCAAATGTTTGATCCATTTTGAGTTAATTTTCACATGTGGTGTTAAATAGCAGTCTACTTTCATTATTTTGCATGTGGTTGTCTTGTTTTCCAACAAACATCATTTATTCAAGAGATTTTCCTTGTACCATTGTATGCTCTCAGCTCTTTTGTTGAAAATTAATTTTCCATATACATGTATCTTTATTTCTAAGCTGTGAATTCTGTTCTGTTAACCTGCATGTCTGTTTTTATTCTAATGCCATGCTATTTTAATGACTACCACTGTATATGAAGTCTGGGGACTTGTTACTTCCATTTTTATTTTTTATAAGGAGTGATATTATTTTTTTTAAGATTTATTTATTTATGCATACAAGAGCTGGGGTACAGGCCAGAGAGAGGTGTGTGGGGTGAGAGGATTCGCCAGAGACAGAGTAGGGAGCAGAACAGGCCGTTTGACTGAAGTATGCTGCTGAGGGGATCAGCTGGAGAGTCAGGAGAGGTCTGCTGTGCCATATGGGTAGCTCCCTGGCTGGCTGGGAACTGAACTCATGCTGCAGAGGCTGTGGACAGCTTCATAGGTTGCAACTTAACCCCTTGTGCCACCAGGGAGGCCCTCTAAAGAGTGATTTTGCTATTCAAGGTGTTTTGTATTCCCAAATGAGTTTCATGATTTTTGTTCCATTTTGGGATTTTGGTAAGTATTGTATTGAATCTTTTATTCCTTTAGGTAATATAACTATTTTACCCATTTTATTTCTTCTAACCCATTACATGGAATAACTTTTCATTTCTTTGTGCCTTCTGTTTCAATGATGTCATAATTTTTGATGTACAGGTCTTTCACTTCTTTGGTTGAATTATTGCAAGGTATGTAATTGATTTTGATGCTATTGTAAAAGAGATTGTTTTCTTGATTTCTTCTTTTGCTAGTTAATTATTTGCATATAGATTTTTGTATATTAATTTTGTAACTGGCTACTTTACTGTGTTATTTATTTCTAGTAGCTTTTTACTGCAGTCTTTGGCTATTTTTTTTTTATGCATAGTATGTCATCTGCAAATAGTGATAGTTTTACTTCCTTTCTAATTTGGATGCCTTTTATGTCCTCTTAAATTTTCTAAGTACTCTTGCTACGGTCACTATATTGAGTTGTAGCAGTGAGAATGGAACTTTTTTGTGCTATTCCTGATTCTAGAGTAACATTTTTCAGTTTTTCATCATTGAGTGTGATGTTTGTTGTGAGTTTGTCATATGTGTTCTTTATTGCATTGAAGTATCTTCTGTCAGTACTCATTTTGTTGAAGATTTTTTATCAAAAAAGGAAATTGAATCTTGTCAAATGTTTTTTTCTGCATCTATTGAGATGAGCATATGATTCCTGTCTTCCTTCTGTTGATGTGGTGGATCATGATTATCAATTTGTGTATATTGAGCCATCCTTGAATCCCTGGAGTAAATCCCACTTGATCATGGTGTCTGATTCACTGCTGAATTCAGTTTGCTAAGATTTTGTTGAGAATTTTTGCACCTATGTTCAACAGAATTTGTTGGTAGATTGTGTGTGTGTAGGGGGGGGTTCCTTTCTGGCTTTGGAATCAGTAATATTAGCTTTCTTTTTTTTTAAGATTTATTTTTTATTTATACAATAGATGGGGTACAGGCAAGAGAAATGGGAGGGTGAGAGAATTCACCAGAGGCATAGATGGGAGCAGAATAGGCAGATGGACCAAAAGCACTACTGAGGGGAGCAGTGGGCGCGACAAGAAAGGTCTGCCATGCCAGGCGGGAATATCCCTTGTTGGCCGGGAATAAAACCAGCGCTGCAGAGGCTACCAACAGCTTCACAGCACTGTGCTCAACTTGCTGTGCCACTGAGGAGGCCCAATATTAGCTTTCTAGAATGTGTTTGGGAATTGTCCCACCCTTTCAATTTTATGGAAGAGTTTAAGAAGGATAGGCATCAATTCTTTTCAAGTTTCATAGAATTCTTGTGAAACCATTTGATCCTGGGCTCTTGTTTTTCAGGAACTTTTAATTACTATTAAAAATTTGTTACTCCTGATGGATCTATTCAGGTTTTATGTTTCTTCCAGGTTCAGTTATGGAATGTTGTATGTTTCTAAGAATTTGTCCATTTCAAAGCTCTTGTCATTGTAAAAAGATAATACCATGTCAAATCAAATTATTGTAATTATAAACACTGAAAACCCCTTAAAGAAAATTTGGAAAATACACAAATTTTAAAGAAAGCCCCCAATGAGATGATAAATATACATATAAATAATGCTGTTTTAAACATCTGTGAGCAGAAAGCATTTCTTTTATTACAAAGAATTACTATTGGACAGCTGATTCTTTCATATGACTATAATTGGATCAACAATTATCAGTATTTAAAAAACTTTTAAAAGGTGTTAAACACATAGGAACTTCAGCAAGATGTAGGAATTCTATTTTACAGGCTCTCAACAAAATTGGCACTGATCAATTAAAATAAAAATTGAACTTTGATAAAAATTGCTTGAAAATGAAAATAGTAAAAACTGTTTATTACCCACAAATAGTGGGGTAGGATGCTTAACTCTAGTGTCATTATGTAGATTTGCAAAATAACAATATATTGTAAGTATAAGAAAGGGGATGAAAGAACAGTGGGTTATTTTTTTATTTTATTTTTATATTCCCCATATAATTGCAACCCCTTTCTGTGGGCTATTTTGATCTGCCTGGATATCTACACCTAAGTTAGGCACCCTGAGTAAATGCAGCTTTATATTTTTCATTCTCCGCATTCTTTTCTTCCTTAAGGACTCTTGTGCAAACTGTAATGACTGTTTCAATGTTCAGTGTGTAAAAGTGGTAAACATTTAAATGTATGATTTACTTATAACTTTGGGACTGCTTATTACTAGGGTCATATATTGGTAATATATTGTAATGTGGTAATTATAATAAGCTTTACTGAATTCATAAAAGCCCCTCTACTCCTGACTAATTTTTTTTGCATGTTAGCATAGAATCAATATCATTTTCAGAAAATAACACCTAATCTTTGAGGAGGGAAGGGAAAGAAAATATAATCAAAGTTAAGTGGTTCTTATTTGCTTGTTTTTATGTGATATTCATAAAATCATCCCCATTTTTGATAAAAGACTCACCTTAGGGCAGAAGGACAAAAGAGAAACAGGTAATTAAAATTAATGAAACAAAAGCAGTAATTATGTTCACAGTTAAACAACAAATCACATCAGGTGGTCCCAGATTTATTTTTCTTGTTTCTCTGTGGCTAATATGTTGCTGTGACAAGTTAGGGATGTTTACCTACTCTCTACTACTACCTTATCCCTGGAAGATTTGCTGAAATGTAGAACAGTTCCAGGGTAGATTGATATTATTGAAGTATTTTGTGATATGTTTCCTATTTTTTCCTAAAGTCACATTTCTCCTGTTGTTATCCTGAATGAATTCTTTTAGCTAGCCTAAAAATGGTGTTGGTTCCTTCAAACTGAGAAGTACAGTCTTAAATTTTTTTGTTGTTCTTATCATTATGAATATAAAATGGTCTTTAATATTCTACCTTGTTTCTCATTACAAAGAACACTTATTTGAAGATTTATTTATGCATACAAGAACTGGGGTACAGGCCAGAGGTGTGGGGAGTGAGAGGATTCATCAGAGACAGAGTGGGGAGCAGAACAGACAGATCTACTGAAATACACTGCTGAGGGGAGCAGCGGGCAAGTCAGGAGAGGTCTGCTGTGCCATGTGGGTCATCTCCCTGGCCAGGAATCAAACTCAAGGACACATTTTCTAAAATACAAGCTGGAATATGATTTCCTTCACGCACCTACATAATTCCAGGAATTTCTGCCTGATTGCACCCAGTGCTAGAATGGATGTTTCTGCTAGCTATGAGCTAATATGATTCTTAAAACTCTTCTCATTTGAAATGCCAAAAAAGTCATGGCTAAATCTTGTAATAATATTTATTGCATAATTTTTAATATCAGGCTTATGCCTGTGTAGAAACCTGCAGATGTCTTTTCTTTTGTTCCACTTTCATACAGCAACAGGGTTTAGTGTGGTAATGAATAATTTAAAGTCCAAATTCTGGACCTCCCCAGTGGTGCAGCAGGTTGAGAGCAGTGCTGTAAAGATGTCCGCAGCCTCTGCAGTGTGGGTTCGATTCCTGGCCGGCCAGGAAGATTCCCACATGGCGTGGCAGACCTCTCCTGTCGTGCCCGCTGCTCCTTCAGCAGTGTATTTCAGTAGTCTGCCTGTTCTGCTCCCCGCTCTATCTCTGGTGAAGCCTCTCGCCCTCCTGCGCCTCTGGGCTGTACCCCAGCTCTTGCATTAAAAAAAATAAATCTTAAAAAAAAATAAAGTCCAAATTCCACAGTATACATTTAATGCATTCTCTTTAATCCTGTTTGGTGTTTTAAGTCCCCTAAAGAAAGAATAGAGTGTTCTTTCCAACATTTTTATAACTTCTGTTTTGTGGGCAATATGTCCCAAATTCTCTGTGGTATTGTAGAACAAAAGTTGCATGATATCATTGGCAAGAATTGACTTTTAATGAAGATGGCATTTATTATGGACTGTCCTCCCTACAGCCTGTGAGACACTAAGGAAAAATTCTAAGCCTACCCATATTTAAAGTTATCCCATGCAGAACATCAGATAGGCCAGATTGAGCAGACTGTGTTGAAGAGATTTTCTCATTCACTGCCATCCAGCCAATCTGTTCTTGGCATCACCAAAGATACTCAAGCTAGCTGGCCAGGTTGCTCTCACAATTACAGCTTATACAGTATATTAGAATGTAACTCAGCTCATTTAATTTTTTTTCAGAACGTTAAACTCAAAATATTCCTTCCAATTATACTCATCTGAAATACAGTGAGGATCAGAAATTGTTTAAATTGAAGGAGCTCTCTGTATCTTCCAGCCAACCTTTTAATCTTCCATGTGAAAAAGCTGAGACTTGGAAAGATTTGGAGACTTTACTAAAATCCAAGTTAGCTCTAGAACTCAAATCAATGATCTCTCTCTCTCTCTCTCTCTCTCTCTCTCTCTCTCTCTCTCTCTCTCTCTCTCTCCCTCTCTCCCTCCCTCTCCCTGCCTGCCCCTGTTTTCCCTTTCTCTGCTCCATGCTGACTCATTTCATTCCCTTCATTTTTCAATGATGGTGTGTGCACATACATGTGTATGTGCCTGTGCACAATTTGTGTGTGTGAGAGAGAGAGAGAGAAAGAGAGCAGGAGCATAGGTGAGGGAGAAAGGAGAGCAAACTAGAGAACTAACTTAAGTTTAAGGCCATTATATTTCTAGGTCTATCCTTATAAGATATCTATCTATGTAAAACAGTTATTTTTTTTTAGCATTTTTTTTTTTGTCTAGACAGAGTTTTATAATCAGAGATAAATCTGTACCCCAGGGAAGATTTGGCAAAACTGAAGAGCATTTTGGTTGTCAAAATCAGTTGGGGGACGGTAATGGCGCACAAAGTGTAGAAGCCAATCAGCCATGCTGCTTGACAACCAAAAAATCAGGATAGTCCCCACAACAAAGAAGTATCAAAATATCTATATCAAAAAATTAGTAGGGAAGAAGTTGAGAATCCCTGGTCTAAAGTACTGAGCTATTAGAAATCTGTCCAAATGGAATATTCTATATCAAATAAGCATTCAGTTTATAAAATTTGCTTCAGGCCTGAAACATATATGAGACCATAATACATTTGTCCCAAAGACTTAATTTTTTTTCTTTTTTTTTTTTACGATTTATTTATTTATTTATACAAGCACTGGGTACAGTCAGAAGCACAGGAGGGTGAGAGAATTCACCAGAGCGGGGAGCAGTGCAGGCAGAAGGACCGAAGTACACTGCTGAGGGGAGCAGCGGGCGGCAGGAGAGGTCTGTGCGCCATGTGAGACCCTCCTCCGGTGGCCGGGGAGCAGCTGGGGATCGAACCGTTGCTGTAGAGGCTGCCGGCAGCTTCTCAACCCAGTGCTCAACCGCTGTGCCACCGGGGAGGCCCTGTCCAAAAGTCTTTGTTTGTTTGCTTGCTTATTTTATTATGACTTGAGAGATGGAAGAAGAAAAATTTTCATCTTTTTGTTCATGGTCTAAGAAGGTCTGTTATTCTCTTCGCTCGGGCTGCTATAACAAAATGCCATAGACTTGTGGCTTAAACAAAAGAAATGTATTTTCTCAGGTTCTGGAGGCTAGTGGTTCAAGATCAAAGTGTTAGCATGATCTCCTTTTACCATAAAAAGGGAGAACACTTTTTATAGCTTACAGATGGCTACCTTTTCACTCTTTTCCAAGAGATAGAGGGAGATAGTTCAAGTAAACTTAATTATCTCCCAAAGCCTCTTTCTCCAAGTACCATTACATTGGAAGATTAGAAATTTTGGGCTTTAGCAAATAAATTTGGGAAGAGGGACACAATAGAGTTCATAGAATTCATGGCAGCAGTGATTCTGAAAGTCATACTGTTTCCCTCCTTTTAGTGAAACAGCTGGAGAGACTCAGTTTCAAGCACCTAGCACAGTGCTTAGATGATTAGAGATTCAGTAAATACTTGTTGAGTGCCTCCCTACCTGAGAGATAGCATGAGCTACCTCTTCCCAAAAAGAAATGATGGATGGCCTATCTCCAGGAAGAAGAAAATTTGCACAATTGTCTGAAGCCCATAATTTAATAAGAAAATCAGAGGTAAATTGAGGGAAGCCAAATGGCATCTTGTCAATGAAAAAATTTATGTGTTTACTGACTTTGATTTTTTTTTCCTTAGTAATGTGTAAATTCCAAATTGAGTACCACTTGGTCTTATTCTCTAATATATAAAATTGTTTTTCTTTGTTGTAAAGACATATCTTTCATATCCACATGCACATGTAGTATATATCTACATATGTACATATATTCTTTCACCCATAATAACAAAAACAAACTAAATATTGCAAAATCCTAATTACTGGATATTTGCAGAATGCATCCTTCTTATGACAATGAATTCCATCAAAAGCATAGAAGAAAATTGCAATGGTCTCCTTGTATACTCCAGATGGAGCATTGGAGGTTTACTAACCACTCCTTACTCTAATATATAGTTAGGAATATCCTGAATTATCTAAGTCAGAGGGAAAACAGCAATTGTAAATAAAACAAAAACATCTTTTCCATGGAAGATGATGAAAAATTTGAAATTGCATGGATACTTACATCAACCTATTCATGAAATGCCCTACCCAACAACTGATAATTGTTAACAGTCTTGACAGACAAAGAGAATATGTAGTGTCAAAATCAAACTCAGATCATTCTTATATGAACGCAATCAAATGGAACAGGTTAGCTTAAAAATGCATTTCTTTGGTGATGACCTTATGATTAGACAGTGGTTACTTATAATTTCTAAGATTATTGTCAGAAAGAACTGCATTCTTGATTTGTGTGATAGTGTTTTGTTGTTTCAAGTGTTCTTACCAAGATGGATGTTGAATAAGAATGACCTTAATTTGGATTTTGTAACTCCGTCATTGAGAAGTAGGGTAATAGGAAGGGCATTGGAGCAGGAGGCTCCTAGATGTCAGTCCTAGTGCTACCATTCACTATTATGTGACTCAGCAACTCACAACTGAGCTTCAGTATAATGAATTATATGAGTAATAATCCATAGCTGACCTATATCACAGGCTTCTTGAGAAACCCATGTTGCATAATATATATGAATAAGTTGACAAAGATAACATATTATATCTGAACTACAGCATTATTATTTTAATGGTGATTACTCTGATTTTTTTAAATGATTATTTTAAGGACTACTATAATATAAATAAATTGATTCTGTTGCTTTTCTGGATTTTAAATATTTGGCCATTTTCTCTTCTGCACTATATTGGATAATCACACCACCAACTATGTCATGTATTTTCAAAGTAAGTTTTTTTTATAATTTTGACAATATTATCTTAATCATCCCACCAATGGCACAAAGCAAACAATATTATTATCTTCTATTTTATAGAGCTATAAAGAAAATAATGAATGAAATACAGCTAAATAAATGATAGAGTTAAAGTTAATGCCAGATCCTATGGTGCTATGCTGTGATATGAAAATTATATTAATTTTTTTAGTATAGTGGCAGATTGAATCCAAGTTTAAACTACCACTTGTCACCTATTTCCTTGCTTAATTTTTGATAGAAATTCTGAAGTCATCTCTTTGTAGTAGTGATGATGATGATGATGATAACATACATATTTAATAGGATGTATATGCTTCCTAAGGCTCTTTTTATATTTTACAGTCACCTTTTGGTAAATATTTACATTATTATTGTGTGTATTTTGAATTGAGAAAACTGAGACTGAAAAGGTAAATTAACTAGACCAAACTTACATAATTTGCAAAACTGAGTTTCATAGACACTATCTGTTTTTAGAAGTTTTATTCCTAATTACTACATTTTGCTGCCTCTTTTTGGTATTTTTTATTTTCTGAAATCTTGCCATATCCCTTCTACTTGTATAATACTGAAAGGTTTTCTGAGCTAATGACATAATATTCTAATCATAATGGCCAATTTTGGGCAAAGTTGGTTATGCATTCATTGTTGATATAAATCAACTATGTATTTTGCTTATTATTGTGAAGAGGAGGGTTGATATATTACTTTGGGGAGGACTTGTGGTAAGATCCGTCATATGAAGAAAGACACTCAGTGCATATGCACGTTAATCTGACAGATGGTTAGAGTTTAGAGCCCAGATCTTACTTCTGCATTACCCGTAATAAATAAGCCATACTGGAAGGTTTGAATGTACAGAGGGAACACAGAGAATTGATTTAGGACTACTTGTTAGATGACCTTATTTTACATTAATTTAATATATTGACCAAATTTTAGAAGTCATGCCCTTCATAAAATGGCCTTAGGATGTGTATATGAAAATTAAAGCATTAATGCAAACGCATAAACATAAAACAGCAGCAGTATAAAACACACAGCATGAAAGTCCTTTGGGGTATAATAACATTAAAGTGGACTCGTTATGTATGTAGGTATGCACTACCTCCTAATGACTTTAAAACAATTTGCATACCACAAAATTATCACAAAATACTCACTATGTCATTTGTTCAGGATTTTGAAACTGGGTCTTATGGACTGAAGGTCATTGCCTTATTGTAAAGTCAGTTTTGGCTACAGCATTCATTCTGCAAAAGCTGGGTGGCTATCTTGGACATCATTAGTCTCCTCATTACTCTGCTGATTGCCTGAAGAGCTGGACTTCATGGAGAAGGCCTAGTATAATTTGAATGAGGAGAAATGATGGTCAATTGGAACAAAACTGTCCCATTATTAGAACTAGTATAATTAATGACTTTCCCATTGTATGTATTTCTTGTTTGTACTCCATCTTGTCTAAAATGAGTTAAGTATTTTCTTGTGAGTTGTTGCTTCTGAATTCTGAATTCAGAGTCAATGCTTTTAGGGCACATAGACAAGAATAGCACATGTGTGTTACCACGAGTGTAATTACTAGTTATTTCATGGACTAAAAAATAAAATCTACTGACAAGGAAAGGACTGCAGGGTGATAGGAAAAAGTGGATTATGTATATGTCTGGAAAGGAGGTAAAATCCCTTTGGAATTGAAGGCTGAAATGAATGGGTTAAAGGGAAAAAATGGTTTTCTGAAGTCCTCGTGTCCACAGATAAACCAGTCCAGAAGTGCCAATCTTAGTGGTTATTTCTACTGCAGGGTTGTTTTTTTTTTTTTTTGGGGGGGGGGGAGGGAGGGGGGCAAGAGGGTGAGGTGGATTGATTCAGATAGGAAATAGGGATAATATTTCAGTTTTAGAACCTGGTTTATCTCTACCTCTCATAGATTGATTTTAGGTTTCCATCTTAGCTCTTAGCCATACCAAATTGCCCAACACTCAATGTGAAGGTTTCTTTTCTACCCTTTTGATTTTACCTATGCTGCCTCCTTTGACATGAATTCCATTTACCCTTTTTCATCCATTTAATCACATAATTTCTACTCAGTATATTTTGTTTAGCTCAGATGCAGTCTCCCCTAAGGAACTTTCTTGAAATTGCCTTTTCCCAGCAGGGAAATGTGCTTCTTTCTTGATCTAATTGGTCTTTGCCAACAAGTACAATATAGTGCATTGACTAAGAAAGTGCTCCCTTGCAACCAATTGCCTAGATTCTTCAGTCCTGATCCTTCTGCTAGCTGTATGATTTTTTGCAACTTATTTAAATTCTGTGTCTGTTTCCTCAATTGTATAATGAAAACAATGATAACATCAATTATACAGAATGGTTAATTAAATGTGTTAATGTATGTTAGGTGCATGGCCTAGAGTACTTGCTCAACAAATATTAATATTATAATACAATGATGATTTCTTCTGCCTATAAAGAACATTCTTCATGAAAAATCATATTCTGTTTGAAAATGCATCTGGAAAACAATAGCTCCATCTACTCTTTTTAAAAAATATTTATTTATTTATGCATATAAGAGCTGGGGTATAGGCCAGAGGTACAGGGTGGTGAGAGGATTCACCAGAAACAGAGTGGGGAGCAGAACATGTGGATCTACTAAAATATACTGCTGAGTGGAGCAGCAGGCAAGACAGGAGAGGTCTGCTGCACCCTGTGGGTCAGCTCCCTGGCCGAGAATTGAACTTGTGCTGCAGTGGCTGTGGATAGCTTAATAGTGCTGACACTTAACCCCTTGCACCACCAGGGAGGCCCCAGTTCCATCTACTCTTATCCTTTAAATTCCCTCAAAGAGGGAACTGCTTATATTGGTGCGGAAAGGAAAAAGTGGTTCCTTACAATCCTAGCCACCCCTGGGATCATGAAATTGTGAACAAGTAGACAATCATCATCAGCAGCCTTAAAATTCAGAGCATGTCAAGAATCATGGATGGATCTGACTGTTGAAGAATACCTTTAGGTTTTCTTTTGGGGCTGCATTTACATAAATCCTGGGCATGTCAGCCACCCAAGCCAGAAGCACCTTGTAAAGTGTTACTTTGGCTTCTGGCCTTCCAGTTTCTATTATGTAACAGTAAGCCTGCCAACAAACAATCTTATTTAGGTCCTGCAGTTAAAGGATTCTGGAAACCATAAAAATTTCCAATTGATTCATAATCAATTTGTCTATAAGTGTGAAAACAAAAGAAAATGGGGGGATCAAAGCTCCATTAATTCCATTCCCTTCTCAATAGATGTACTTTCTGAAAGCTTCCCTTACTGAAGTTTTCACTCTGCTCAGTACATCAGCTTGACCTCAAATGAACACTGATTAAAAATCAAAACAAAGAGGGCCTCCCCGGTGGCGCAGCGGTTGAGCGCTGGGTTGCGAAGCTGCCCGCGGCCTCTGCGGCGCCGGTTCGATCCCCGGCTGCTCCCCGGCCACCGGAGGAGGGTCCCACATGGTGCGCAGACCTCTCCTGCCGCCCGCTGCCCCCCTCAGCAGTGTACTTCGGTCCCTCTGCCTGCTCTGCTCCCCGCTCTGGCTCTGGTGAATTCTCTCACCCTCCCGCGCTTCTGACTGTACCCAGTGCATGTATAAACAAAAACAAACAAACAAACCAGCAAACAAATAAATAAAGCATGCCTCTATAAAAAAAAAAAAAAAAAAATCAAAACAAAGAAACCTGACCAAATTGTGTTACAATCCAAACTTTGGTTAAGATAAATTTGGGAAATTTAATTCTTCATAAATAGTGAAGGAGGTAGATAAATGTTTCTAAAATTGCTATTGTACCAAATAAAGTTAGTTTTAAAGGTATAACTTAATTTTCCAGCTTCCAGGATTTGTAATGCATGGGCTTAATGTTTGTTTTATTCATTTCAACCCAATGTAAGCACCTGTGGGCCACTGCCTGCCATCACTGGACTGTTTGTACATAGCCCTGAGGCAGAGACACATCCCTCTGAAAGAAGATTCAATGTTCACTCCAACAAGTGTATTAAAAAATGACCTGTGGGGCCTCCCTGGTGTTGTAGGGGTTAAGTTTCAGCACTATCACTGATATGGCCTGAGTTTGATCCCTGGCCAGGGAGTTAACCTACATATGGCGCAGCGGACATTTTTCTCACCAGCTGCTCCCCTTAGCAGTGTATTTCAGTAGATCTGCCTTCTCTGCTCCCCACTCTGTCTCTGGTGATTCCTCTCAACCCCTCCACCTCTGGCCTATACCCCAGTTCTCCTATGCAAAACTAAATAAAATCCTTTAAAAAAAAGTGTAACTCATTAGAGATAATAAAAGACCTTTGGACAATGAGATGATTGAGATAAAAGTGACACACCCATGACCTGTATTTTTTGTCTACACATTGCTTTTCAGTGCAAACTATTGTCAATATTTTTAAATAGGAAGACATCTCAGAAAAACCTGGGTTTCTAACATCTCCTGAATGGTCCAGCCTGCGTGACAATAAACCAGAGCTGAGCATGGTTGGGCCATGCCCCAGGTAGCTCTTCCACTGAGCCACACTTAATTGTCCTGCTACTGTAGCATTTCATGACCTGTTTCCCTGTTTGCAAAGGCAGACCCAGGAATAATCATTTTAGACCCCTTCTTTCCTAGGAAAATGTATTTTTAATTGCCATTGGTTCTTAATCTTGTAGTAGTTGCCAGTAGTACCAGATGCCAGTGCAGTAGCTATATTTTTAAAAATTCTAATATCAAAACATATGTTGTAATATTAACAGGCATGGATGGAAGCAGAACAGACAAAATGACCTTTACTTTTAGCCTTTTCGTGCTACAAGAGAGGATTTCCTCCAACGAAGGATAATTATGTTCCTGGAAGAGAGTGCTTTGATCTTATTCCCTAGAGATATACTAAAATAAAAGGGATGCTCTTTTTGGCAAGGGATGAGGAGATATTTTAATGCACGGTGGGAGGAGGAAGAGGTAGGGAAACAGGTTTGAAAATCCTGCAGTTTTGTTTTAATTCATCATCAATGTTCTTTTGCTTTAGTCATTAGTACTCAGTGTTAATATTCGGTACAAGCCTACTTTCCCCATAAAGACTTTCCAGGCTACCGAACTACCCTTTAAAAAAAAAAAGATTTATTTAATTTATTTATGCATACAAAATCTGAGATGTAGGTCAAGGTTGGGAGGGGTGAGAAGATTCACCAAAGAGAGTGGGGAGCAGAACAGACAGATATACTGAAATACACTGATGAGGGGAGTAGCAGGTGAGACAAAAGAGGTCTGCTGTGCCATGTGGATTAGCTCCTTGACTGGGGATCGAACTGATGCTTTATTGGCTGCCAATTGCTTCATAGTACTGAGACCTAACCCTTTGCGCCACCAAGGAGGCCCCTGATCTACTCTTTTTAAAGTGGTCTGGAACTTCATTCTCTTTCACAAGACTGAAATTTCTTGTAGGCAATCTGCATGTTATCAGCCTGTTGAATTAACCATGGAAATTAATGACTAAATGGTATCAGTGCTGAGTCTCCACCCTCTTTGACTGTCCATTAATTCCATTCCCTTCTCAATAGATGTACTTTCTGAAAGCTTCCCTTACTGAAGTTTTCACTCTGCTCAGTACATCAGCTTGACCTCAAATGAACACTGATTAAAAATCAAAACAAAGAAACCTGACCAAATTGTGTTACAATCCAAACTTTGGTTAAGATAAATTTGGGAAATTTAATTCTTCATAAGTAGTGAAGGAGGTAGATAAATGTTTCTAAAATTGCTATTGTACCAAATAAAGTACATTTCCTAGAGGTGCTGTAGTGGATAGATTCCAAAGCATGACCTGCAATGACCCTTGTCTCTGTATAACTGTAGCCCTTCGCACCTTCACACTCCACAAATGATGTTGACATTACCAGGGCTGCTTGTACATGTCTTCCACTTAATCCTGATTATAGTCTCCAAAATTTTTATCCATTTTTTCATATGAACCTCATAATAGTATTTGTTCAAATAAATAAGTTGTGGCATCTATATTACTTTTCTGTTGTTGCTGTAGAATAAACACAATGTTACAGCATAAAGCGATACCCACTTATTAGCTTATACTTCTGTCGGTCAAAGTCTGCTTGGGTTCAACTTGCTTCTCTGGTTAGAGTCTCACAGGCAAAAAATAAGGTTGCGCCTAGCCTGGGCTCTTACACGGTACTTTTGCAGACAAAACTGCTTCCAAATTCCTTCACATTTTTAGTAGAATTCAGTCCCACATGGTGGTAGGGAGGGCTGTAGTCTTAGTTTTCTTACTGGTTGTCCACTAGCTCTTAAAGGAGGCCTGCGTCCTTACACATAGTACTCTCTATTTGAAAGCCAACAAGAGTGTGCCAAATCCAAATACAATTCCACATGGTAGGCAATTGTTAAATAGGACCTTCATCCTAGTACTAATATCTGTGCTAGTTTCTGCTAATAATAGAATACCACACATTTCGCTCTTAAAGTGACCCCTTTATATTCTCACAGTGCTGCAGCTCAAATGTCCAGGAAGTCTTACAAGTGTTCTTAACTCAGGGCTTCCCAAGACAGAGCTTAAGTCATCTGCTGGGCCAGGATCTTTTATAGAACCTGTGGGGAAAACCCCTTTTCCAAATTCACCCAGGTTGTTAGTAGATACAGTTTCTTGAGTCTGTAGTTGTGAGGTATCTGTTTCCATACTGGCTGTCAGCAGGGTCTGCTCTTTCTCTCTGGAGGCATCTGCACTCCTTCTCAGAAGCCCCCTCCACATTCAAAACAGCAAAATTGCTTTGAGAATTTCTCATCTTTTAACTTTTACTTCTGCCACCATCTGGAAGGTATTTTCTATTCTTTAAGGACCTTTGTGATTAGATTAGGTCCACAATTTCCCTTTTGTAACATAGTGGAAGTCATATATCACTATACTCGCAGAGTCTACCAATGCTCAAAGGGGATTGAGTTATACAGAGACAAGGGTCATTGCAGGTCATGCTTTGGAATCTATCCACTACAGCACCTCTAGGAAATGTGACAGATAGAAAGTTGTGCAAGAGTATAGCTGACCTGATCATGCATATCATTTGGCCAGGTGATGTGGGGGATGGGTGAGGGTAGATTTAATGTATAGGTCACGTAGTAAAACTACTGTTCATATAATGTTTTTTAAGATAACTTTATTGAGAAGTGAATGACTTCTTATTTTAATTTGGGTGTTTTTATTTTCCTTCTTATCACCACCGATTGTATGCAAAAGAGGAAATATCCCAAACATGTTAAATTCCTCCAAGTTTTCTAGATCAAATGAATTCATTTTAACATGGAGAATAGAAAGGGTATGTTGGCCACTCCTGTACAGAAACGGTTTCTGTATAGCATTGTGCCAGGTGGCTCTCCTTTATTTGAATTCTTTTTTTTTTTTTTTAAAGATTTATTTATTTATTTATACAAGCACTGGGTACAGTCAGAAGCGCGGGAGGGTGAGAGGATTCACCAGAGCCAGAGCTGGGAGCAGAGCAGGCAGAAGGACGGAAGTACACTGCTGAGGGGAGCAGCGGGCGGCAGGAGAGGTCTGCGCGCCATGTGGGACCCTCCTCCGGTGGCCGGAGAGCAGCCAGGGATCGAACTGGCACCACAGAGGCTGCGGGCAGCTTCGCAACCCTGCGTTCAACCTCTGCGCCACCGGGGAGGCCCTATTTGAATTCTTAACTCAAGTTTATTTAAACATGTCTCATTTGTTATGTGCAGTTACAATAAATGTCAATGCAGTTAAATGACATGACAAGTTATTGGTCATAATAGAATTAATCTTAATAAAGTATTAATCAATAAATACTAAATGATGTGAAATTAGTCTATTGTGACCTTCAAAAATGGAAATACATTATAAATCAGTATGGCCTAATAGAGGTAAAGTAAAACCATGAGATTGAATGGAGAGTTTGCTTTCAAAAAGAGCAAGTTATGATTTCTCTCCAAATCCTATGGACTTGGCTCGAAGTGATAGTTGCAATAAGATCAAGTATAAATGTCTTCTCTCTCTCTTCTTGCTTATGAAGATCCATCTGCTGTTTTGCATTTATACAGTGTTAGTAGTTAACATTCCTAAATTAATAACACCAGGAGTAGACTGAGCAATGTATGTATGGTTGGCAGACATCAAGAGAAAATAAGTACTTACTGGATATGTTTTACATTCAGAAAAATGACCAATACCTATTTTTGTGAAATTGTAAATGGAGGAGAGAACTTGAAGAAAAATTTACCAAGAAAAGAAACAAGTGTCAATTCTCAACTTCAAAAGACCACGCAGGAAATAATTTTAGTTAAGACAAAGCAGTTTGTTACTCTAAGGCAGAAGCAAACTGACCAACAAGACTCAAACATTAAAACATGTTAGTAAAAGAAAACCGAGTCCAGAGAATCTTCAGGTTATCAAGTTAATCTGTTTCTTCCCTAGATATACTACCAATTGTAGAAGCCACTTTGTTTGATATGGGGAAGACAGACGCTACTCATGGGTAATTTAAAATAAAGAGGTTATTTGATTCTAATCTTAGCTGGACATGACGGTTAATGTCAGGTGATTACTGGAGAAGTTACATTCCTCCATGTAGCTCTGCTGGGGGAAAAAAAAAAGGAAATGATATAAACTTCATTCTGTATCATTATGCATATATATATGGTTGAAGTAATTTTTACTGCTCAGTATTTGAAGCAAAAATGTATAATATTTAACTCAAATTAGTATTTAAGGTCATAATTTGGTAGAGGTTTTAAATTTCAGTATTGCAATGGTATCTCCCAAGCCTCTGGGAAGAAAAAAATAGAACACAAATAATGAGGAATGATGTTGCCTACAAATAACAAGTGCAGCCATGATGCTTTTATAATTAGCAAGTATTTTTAAAGAAAGATGTTAGAAGTATGTTACTTTTTTAATTAAAAAATTCTGTTTCAAATAAGAATGCCATTTCAAAAAAGAATGTATAGGGAACATAATAAATATTGAATAATGTTTTAACGTGCATTTTTCCAAATAATATCTAGTTAAGGCATTCATATACAGTGAGGTGAAGTAGAATGGTATTAATTATTGCTTGAAAATGATTTTTTGAAATAGCAAAATGTCGATGTTCCATTGAGAGGAAATGTAATATACATATGAAATCATCATTAGTGTTTCTTATGGTGTTGAGATTGGTGCCCTTTTCATCATTTCATTCTTTTATGGTCTTGTCTTAATCTTCTGGTTCTGTTGCTTCCAAAAAGGTTATTTCATAGTGCAATGTTGCTATTGATTTTCTCTTCTATTTCTTTCTTAGAGTAATTCTGCAGAAGTTGCTGTGTAAACATCATAGGAAATAGAAGCAATCACTCTGTTTTAAGATGAAATTTTACCCTGACAATGTTTATAAACAGAGCTTTACATTTAGAAGTTTGCGAACTTTATATAAGGTTTATGAAGAGCTTCAACAAATTCATTTTCCTGGTTTGAGTTAGCTTGCCAAAGAAAGCAATTTTATTTGATTGCAAGTTCCAGTAATAATGTTTTCTCCTTAATACTATATAAACATGGCTTCCTTCTTATGTAGTTTATTGCCCTGAGTGATAAATCAGTTTCATGAAATCACAACATAGAAATCAGTTTGAGTGGATGAAGAGCAATTTGGGCATAAATTTGGTCAAGTTCCCTAATTTGCCACTGAACTGTATTAATATGTTGATTTATTTAATGCAAGCTAACAACATAATTTTCAAATCAAATGGATTGTTTTTGAGACAATCCTTTATTATACTGACTTCAAACATTTTTCGTCCTCCTTAACTCTTGTGTATCAGACTCAATAAACAGAATGATTTGAAAAAGGAAGTTTCAAAAGTTATTTTTTTCCTCTCTTAATTCAGTGAACAAATTTTACTGAGCAACTTCTATCTGCCTGACCCGAAACCAGAGGAAAAATAAGCACAGCTTTTTCTTTGAGGTGTGCATTGTTTAATGGGAAGATAAACATACATGATGGTGCATATTTTGTAACATGTTGCAACTGTGAAGGCAGGTAAATTTAAATTCTACTGTGAAGTCCAGATGTTATAACACTTTGCTCACTAGAAGAATAGGTTTCACCACAAAGAAATAAGCTGTGTCTGGAAGCAAAAGTACTTTTTTCCCATCAAAACTCCTTCCATATACCTTACTGTTAAGGGACTATTTTAAGAAACAAGAATAAGGATACACCTGACCTCTGGGGTGTATATAGTTGCAGCCAGCCTGATAATATTTTTAACCCATGACTTGAATCTGCCATTGAGTGTAAATACACAGGCTGTTATCTGAAGCTGAGCAGTTTCAACTGTAGTCCAGATTTTTTCACTAATCCATTGTTATATCACTTTCCTCCTAAGTAGAATTTAGATTATAATCCTGGCACTATTTTATTTTATAGACCATCCTGAAGATGAAGAAAGATAATAGATGTAATATTCTTTGGACAGTTAAATGCAATATGCAGATGGGTGGTGGGTGGTGGTGACATTAACTGTAAAGTACCACTGAAGTTACTAAAGACAGTATTGGTAGTTGTGATAAATTATGACAGATTTCATTTCTAGAATAGGTGATAAATTAAAATGGAACATGTCAAATCCAATTGTTTTCTACAAATGGCATTCTGATAGATAGGAATTCATCTCTGACCAGTAACCAAATGTTATGATGTAGACATCATAACACATGCCATCTATAATCAAATATTAAGTCATTTTTTTATGTGATAGTAACCTACTAAAAGCCTTCAAGAAATGGTATATATAATTTTAATTTTTAAAAACCCATAAAATAATCTCACATTATTATATTTAATATTAAAAGACATAGTAGTACAAAAATTGCTTATGTATTTTAAAGCAACAAATGAAAACCCCACCAAAGATCACAAATCTGAGCTAGGGATCTATGGATATTGGTTGACAGACCTCACTAAGAATGTGTTGGGAAACGCTTTGTCTACTTGAGTCTTTACTGAGCATGTATTTAATATATGTTTACCTGCTCACATTTTCTTACTGTAAATATTCTGCTAATTTTTTTGGTAACAGACTTTTTTTCTTTAATTATCATCTCATCAGTACTAGCAGCTATATCTAACCTGAAATAAGAGAATGCATCAGCCCTTGATCACACTCAATTGTGTATCCTTTGATATTTTATCCCTTATTGGCTTCATAGCCAAATCCCTAGATTAAAATTTTTGAGCTTAAAATAGAATCTTCACAACCATGTCACAAATCCTGCACATCACCTCACCTATCAGATTACAGTGATCATGCAAACAATGCAATTTTTAGGTCATAAACATTTAGAATATTTGGCTAAACACAATGAGGACAAATTTCTCGCAAACACCCTAACTCTTGGACATTGAAGAAATTTTTCTTCCACAGAATGATCAGGGCACTTCCAGACTGAATTTGGACCCATCCTCAGTGGCCAATCACAAGATAAAAGTTATCATTATAGCAACAGGTCACTCCTGATTCTCCCAATGATTTCCCTAGTTCTTGCTGCTTTTGCGTTTCCCCTATTTTCACACAGGCAGAAGACTCCAATAAGATAGGTGTGCATCCTTGGATAGTTTCTTCAACTGTTAATTATTTGAAGCTGCTTATTACTCAGTATAATTTTTATCTATTTCACTTGAGATTTTCATACTGGCTGTTTAAGGCTTAATAACATGAATTATTTTTGAGCCATTAACTGCATGCTTAATTATACCTAAAGGTTTCTGAGACAAAATGAACAAAAATTGATCTTTTGAAATATCTGTTCTGAGAATTTTTGCTTTAAGAGGAGGCAAAAAAATACTTTAAAATTTTCCAGTGATGAAATGGCAAACTGATGTAGTTTATGATGCTCTAAATAGTCAAGATCTAAAGATTGTTATCTTGGTGACATTCACTCTGAATAATGTTCTTTGAAACTTCAAAATAATTCACCAAAGCCTGAAGACAGAATGCATGTCTGCTGGTTTCGAGGCTACCTTTGAGCATCTGTTGGTTCTGTCATTGTAAAATTCTGTGAACACGTCAAGAAGCAGCTGATCAGTTCCATGAATATGATCTTGTCTAGCTGACCCTCTTGCTATTTCAGCTAAAGTGTATCGAATATTGTTTTAACTTAAAAAATGAAAAAGGGACTTTCATTCCTGGAAGCAGCATTTTCCATCTCTCTGATCAACATCGGCAGCTGTTCATTTTCTGCTTGAGTGAACATGGCGGAAGGCAGTTACCTTGCATGTGATGAATGGTAGGCGATCGTGGGCTGTCCCCATCATAGACAGTTTTGTCTCATCCTGACAAGAAAATCGTCACCGTCTATGGTCTCCTAATAATATTTTATAGAATCAGTTGTTTCTTCACAAATACCAAATATGGTCTACTGTTTTAATAAACAGTGTAACCAATATGTGCTGGAGAAGAAATTATTGACCTTTTCTATCTTAGACCAATGTCCTCAGCAATCAGTTTTGCTCTTATTACAAACTAAATTCCATCGGTATTGCCATAAATACTATCCTCTGGCAAAATATAGCTGCATCCGAAACAAATCACTGACTTAGCACACAGCTTCTTGGTTTCTGAAAAGAAGGTCTTTGTTCCCAAATCATGAAGAACTTTAGTTATATTCATCAGTTAGACACTTCAAAGTAAATCATTTGCTTTGTGGGAAAAAATCAGGATGGGGACATTAACATTGGTATAATAATGTCAAATCCCTTCCTTTGTATTCTGATTGTTCTAGACATCACCCTGTTCTAACATAATTTAATTTTTTCTGGTGTTTTATGAAGAAAATGCATGTAAGAAAATGCTCTGTCTATGAATGTCAGAAAATAGTGATGAATGAATTAACTAGAAAATGTGTTACACTTAAATGGATTAAAGCTGTAGAATATTTAGCTGTACACTTTGCACTACATTCATATCCTGCTGGGTTTGGAAGAATGGTGCACAGAAATGTAGAAAGACAAATGTATCAGTGATGTAGATGTTATTTAATTTTTCTGAAATGATGAATAAGGCTTGGTGGAAAAGGTATAGATTCTTGTGATTCTCATTTCTCCTTTGTATTTTGACATTTTTCCCCCTCCACCCCACACTTGTGAATGTTCTTAAAGTTTCTTTCTCCTGCAACTTCATTACTTTTATTATAAACCCCCTTTTTTATTATCTCACCCATTACCAGGAAGGCTTCATCTGTCCATTCTCCTGAGTTTAATTTCCATTTTTAATTTTAGTTTGAAAATGTCCTTATAGTACCTCCAACTTAACATGTCTGGGTGGTATCCCCACTAAACAACCCCTTCTCTTCACTTTACTTATTGACAATCGAGTGTCTCCTCCAGAAATATAGGGCAACACTATAAAAGAGATCTCTAGGCTTTTTCTTCTTAACAGAATTCCAAAAGCTGGCTGACATTCCTTTGAATTGTTTTCATTCTTACTGCCTTCATTTCTGCTGCTGGACTACACTCTCTACCATCCTTCTAGTGCTTCCCCTGTTCCCCCTCCCTAAGACCAGATTTTTCCTGCCAGTATGAACTCACTCCAAATAAAATATCCTTAAAGAAATAGCTCTGAGTATTGTTTCAGTAATTTTTTTCTGAGTGCTTATGAGACAGTTCTGTATTGTTGAATTGGTCACATTCAGCACTCAAGAAGCATGTTGTCAGTTCTGAAATACAATGTCTACCTTATATATACATATATGCTATATATATATCTATATATGTGCCCTTTTAATTCCACAGATAATTATTATGAAAGCTTATACTTACCTGTTTTTATGTTATATCTGTTTATCCATTTATCTGCTTTCATGTTATAGTACAAATGCTGTTTTCTCTGCCTGAAAGGTTAAAATTCTTAATTTTAAGGTACAGATACAATGCCAGTTCCTCTCGAAGGAAAGACCATGGGATCATGAAGGGAGGGGAGGTCATGTAAAAATAATATCAAATGATCATTTAGGAAAACATGCAAGTCTTATCTCCAATGCTGAATGTCAGTATCACAGAGTGAGAACCCATAGCTTTCCATCCCAACATCCATCCACATCATGTAGCAGAAGCCGTTTTATTTAATGGCTAAGCACATGGGCTTTAATCTCTATCCTGCCTTTGAACAACTAACTATATGTTCTTGACTTAGATACTTAATAATACCTACAAAATAGGATTGCTTGAAGGATTAACTGAAATAATACACATCCAGTAATTAGTTTAGTCCCTGAATCATAATAGGCATGCAATGAAAATGTTAGTTTTCATTGTTTTTTTTTTTTATATGCGTGGCACTTAAGAGACAACATAAAGAATATTTGCCCCTAGTTGTTATAGAGGCTTGTGAATGGCATGTTCTCTATGTGTTAGAGAGTTTACACCAGCAGCACCACTCTCAAGCCCTCAGCACTTTCCTGCAACTGGCTTCACGAGGATGCTTTAGAGAAGAGGTGGGATTTGATAGTTATCTTATATATTTTTAAAATTTCTTTTCAGGGCCTCCCGGTGGCGCAGCGGTTGAGCGCTGGGTTGTGAAGCTGCCCGCAGCCTCTGTGGTGCCAGTTCGATCCCCGGCTGCTCCCCGGCCACCAGAGGAGGGTCCCACATGGCGCGCAGATCTCTCCTGCCGCCCGCTGCTCCCCTCAGCAGTGTACTTTGGTCCTTCTGCCTGCTCTGCTCCCCGCTCTGGCTCTGGTGAATTCTCTCACCCTCCCGTGCTTCTGACTGTACCCAGTGCTTGTATGCATGTATGTATAAATCAATCAATCAATCAATAAATCTTTAAAAAAATTATTTTCAAAGAAGCCACTATAGAAGGATTAAAAATGTGATCTACAATTTTACTTCTGACTTATGATTTTTCTTTTTCCATTTTTGCTGGATTTTGTTACTTACATGATTTTCTGTTTTCTTCCTAATTTTTCACAACTTTTTCCATCAACTTAAACTTATATTAGTGCTCTGTAGTTGTAAATTAGATTGATACTCAAGCACATATTTGAAGTTGTAATAACCATGGAAGTAGAGAGGAAGAACACATTGGTATTATTTTTTTAAGCTAAGAAAAATAAGAGAAGTCAAGATCAGTAATACCCAGAGTCACTCAACCATTGAATGACAAAGCCTGACCTAAAACCCAGCACTATAGTGCTCACCTTTTTATCATTATTCATACACTATATTGCCTGCTTCCCTGTTTATTTAACAAGTACTTATAAGAAAAGAAGCTCTCGTAGTAACTACCCAGAGAATAATCCCACTATTATTCCCAAGATATATCCAAACCGAGTACACATTATATGACTTTTTAAATTTTTTATTTAATTTTATTTTTTTGAATATTTATTTATTTATAGAAGAACTGGGGCACAGGCCAGATATGTGGGAGGGTGAGAGGATTCACCAGAGACAGAGTGGGAAACAGAACAGGCAGACTGACGAAATACACTGCTGAGGGGAGCAGCCGGCGAGGCAGGAGAGGTCTGCTGCACCATGTGAGATTCTTGCTGGCTGGCCAGTATCAAACCCGCGCTGCAGAGGCTGCAGGCAGCTTCACAGAGCGGCGCTTAACCGCCTGTGCCACCAGGGAGGCCCAGACTTTTTAATTTTTTATTTTAACTTAAAAAATAACATGTTACATTTTTCTGATTCCAAAAGTGGTATGTATTTATTTTAGTAAATTTATAGAAAACTAGGACAATAGAAAAACAAATTAAAAATCATTCCTATTCTCACTATCCAAAAAAAGTAAATGCTAAAGCACACTAATTTTGAATATATGTATTCAAAAGTACATTCATATATATTTCAGGTTATACATATATTTGATTTGCAGTATTTGGAAATGTTTTCTTTAAAGTGAAACATATATAATGTCTCATGTTATCTTTCACTCAGCCTACTGTAAAAGTTTTTGTCACCATTTTCATTAGTTGCTTATAATTTCACCATATGGGTATGCCATACTTATTCTGTCCCTCCCCTATCTATAGGCAAAGGGACTTTATGTTTTTAGTTGTAAAGAAAACAAAATGTCTAAAAACTTTACAGATAAAATATTCTACATACCCATTATTTTTTTTTCAAGATGAATTCCAGGAGAAAGCAAAAATAATGAGGGTCAAAGAGAGTGTCAATTCTTAAGGATTTAGATATGCATTGTTCATATCAACTTTTATCATGTCAATTTTTACTCTTGCAAGCAGTGTATGAGACTACACCTTGAATGTCAACCTACATAAATTAGTTAACATTTTAATAAAATAAACGAGTCAACCCTCCTTCCTCCCTCCCTCCTTCCTTTCTTTTCTCTTTCCTTTTCTTTACAACCTGTATTTATCTGGTTCTGGGCCCCATACAAAGTAATAGATGAGTGCACTTCCAAATAACTGCTTGTTTGTCATTGTGCACACTATTTAGAGACCTGGAAATGCTGGAGGTATTTTTCCTGAATACTGCATTTACTAACCAAAATACCCAATACTACCAAAACTATATTAAAAATATTACTCTTCCAATTAGATAGCACTTACTGTCTTTTTCCTATAATGAAAGGATCCTCAGAAAAAATGTAAAAAAAATGAACAGAATGGAAATACCAATAAAGATATAGAAAACCTTAAAAAGAAAAAGTGAAATTATATAGCTGAAAATTACAATAATTGAAATGAAATATTCCCTAGAGGGATTCAATAGCAGGTTTGAGCAGACTGAAGATAGAATCAATGAACCAGAAGGTGAGACAATTGAAATAGTCAAGTGAGGAAAAGAAAGAAAAATAGATTGAAAAAGAGTGAGCAGAGTTGAAGGGACCTTTGGGAAACTTCAGACAAATCAACATGTTCATTGTGAGAGTCCCAGGTGTTGAAGAGAGAAGAGCAGAGATTTATTTGAAGAATTAATGTCCCAAAACCTCACAAATTTGACAAAAAGCATGACTATAAGTGTCTAAGAAGTTCAGTGACCTCCCAGTAGGATAAAACCGAAGAGACCCACAGCAAACACAAAATCAAAGTTTCTAAAGATAAAGAGAATCTTGAAAGCCAGCAGGACAGAAGTCACTGGTTACACAAGGAATCCTCAATAAGATTATAAATAGATTTCTTTTCAAAAACTTGGGAGGTCAGAAGCCCTCTTACTAGTTTGTGTTTGGTCTTTTTATATCACTTCACTAAAAACTAGAAGCCTGCGGGCTAACCTTATTTTCCTTATCTTAAATACCTTCTGAAAATACAGTGGAATGGTTAGAGAGAAACATGAGGTAATAAGAATGCCACACTGGTGCAAACTGCTGTCCTATTTTGAACCCCTGTCACTTTCATTGAATTTTTTTGGGAACAATCTTAAATGTTGCTGTCTTTTTTTGACTGCATTTCAGCGTGCACTAACTTAATGAATATGAGTTAGAATTGTTTTGGTTGTAACTGTCATAAAGGCAGCTTAAACCATTCAAACAAAGTTGTGTTGACTTCCAGAATGGAAGGAAGCCTTGAATAACCAAGCTGAGGGGAAAGTATGTTAAGTGTGTTCAGCCTTAGGGATCAGGCACTGTCAGGAATCATTCTCATTTTCTTGTCTGCTCCTCCTGGATCATCAGCTCCATCCTATCTTACTTCAGATACATCTTACCTTTTGCTAGAAAACTTGGGTTTCTTTTTAAAAACAACCCAGTTTTGTTATTTTAATATCTACCCCCTTGTGGGAAATTTTACTGTTTTTTGTTTTTATGTGTGTGTGTTTGTATTTTTGGAGGAATATCTAATGTCCAAATATTCCAGGATGAGTTTTGGGATAGATAGATGGCTCTAGATTCATAAAGATTCATAAAGTATCCAAATGTGTTTCGAGAGATACTGCACTGTGATTGGACCAGTTTGGGCCTAGTTCTGGACCTATCAAATCTCAGGAGACAGAGTCACATAAAAATGTGGCAGTTCCTAAGGGCTCTGTATAGGTGAATACTAGGAAGGATACGTGCCAGTAGAAATGAGGAACAGTTTCTGCAATCCCAGGAGATGGAGGTAATACTGAGTAAAAATAAGCAAACAAAAATATGTCTCTAACACATAATGCCTGAATGATTCCCCTTTATCATACAATACTTGCTATCTCTCTGTACTTCATACATTGCAAACATATACAAAGTGACATAAAAATTCATGTAAATGCCTTTGGCAGTGATATATTTTTGTTTCATCAGAAAAACATTGAGCCTGGCAGAAAATAGAATTATCAGTAAGATCTTTATATGACTTAGTGAACTTTATTTCCCATAGAACATAAATAGAATTAAATATCCAAGATAGAAATTTTAGCACATTTTAGTTATGACATTTCCTATTCTGATGATGTCTAAATGTAGGCTGAACAGCAAAATTGTCACCTATGGTTGCTTTTATAAAGTTCAGTGTCCATTGTAAGCACTATTTAAACCTCCTTAACAGGAACTAATTAATCTAGCTCATCCTTGCAGTCCATGCATTTGAACCTACCTATTGCTATGCTTGTCTCCTTGATAAATGAAGTTGTAAAAGATGATTAACTCTAGTTCAGTTCAATGAATTGTAGTTTGAGCAGAGCTCAGATCTTCTCAAAGTAATCAAACATGATTTCTTTAAAGGTAATTGAATCTACTTAAAGGAGAACTATCAGTTTTCTCCAGGAGTAGTGGAGAAATTCACCAACAAAAATGTATAAAGGATGCCAGTTTTAGACCCAATTTAGACCCAGTGGATGACTTGAATTGGAAATTCTACCTCCATTCGGCATGAATGTTTCTACTGATAACCAAATGGCAATGCTGAGGCAGTAAGTTGAAATGGTGTAGCTAATAGAGAATCCTTGAAAGTGAAAATGAAAAAGGACTGGATCTGAAGGTCTAAATCTTTTCTTGAGGCAAGGATAATTTTTTTTTTTTTAAGGAAAATAGTCACCAAAGATATATGCACATAATCCAATCAACATTTTAGAATGTTTACTATGTGTTTTGCACTGAACTAAAAACTGTGTATATACAGATTTTAAAAGTTTCTGTCCAGAAATCTTATAGTTTAGTGGAAGAGCTAGTTACAGTTCAATGTAGTAAGTTTTATAAAAGAGTTATAAACTCTTCTGTGGGCCCCAGGAGTACTAAAATGAATTCAATGGAAACTGTGAGGTATGGCTTCAACATGTTGTCACAGTAAAACTACATCAGGAGGATCAGAAAAATAAAATCTTATGTTAAGAAGGGCAGGCCAAATAAAGAATGTGACAAATGCAAGGGATGTGTCCTTTAGTGGTTCTATATTTAACACTACTCAGGAACTCGTAGTTCAGTGTGATTAGAAGAACGTCTTATACTCTCCTGCATTGTTGGTGGGAGTGCAAACTGGTCCAACCACTGTGGAGAGCTGTGTGGAGATTTCTTGATCTACTAAACATAGAGCTTCCATATGATCCAGCAATTCCACTCCTAGGTATTTACCCAAAGGTCACAGAAACATCAATTCCAAAGAGCATCTGCACCCCTATGTTTATAGCAGCACTATTTACAATAGCTAAGCTTTGGAAACAACCCAAATGCCCAAAAATAGATGACTGGATCAAGAAGATGTGGTCCATATACACCATGGAATATTACTCAGCATTCAAAAAAGATAAACACATGCCATTTGCAGCAACATGGATGGCATTGGAAGGGATCATGCTCAGAGAAATAAGCCAGAAAGAAAAAGAAAAATACTGGATGGTCTTACTCATAGCAGGAATCTAGAAAACTTAAATAAGAGACCAGGAAAAAGAATAACTATAAGAAAGTGAAAATCAAAATCAACAAACAACTATGAACCAGAGACACTCTATGGGGGGTGGGGGTCGGGGAAAGGAGTCAAAATAAGGGAGTTGCAATTGTATGGGGAATATAAAAATAAAATTAAAAATAAATAAATATAAGACACACACACCAAAAAAAAAAAAGAAGAATGTCTTTTAAGCCAATACTATTCAATAGAAATTTCTTTCCAATATTGTATCCACTAATTGAACAGTTGAACACTTGAAGTGTGGACTAACATAACTAGCAAACTGAGTTTTTAACTTAATTTTAATTAATTAAAATTTAAATAACTACATGGGGCTAGTGGCTACCATCAGGGAATGTATAAAATGAGTTGGTACAACATCATGGATGCGTTAGCAAGTTAGGAAAGGCCTGGAGAATGCAAGAAACATCTTAGCAATGGAATTTTTTCTGGGATCCAGAAAATTTACCTATATAATGAGAATTTACACCAGTTATTTAACTGTAGACTGGCTTTTACAGCAGTAAATAAAATATAAGCAAACTATCATATTCAGGGTCAATTTCTGTTTCAGGAAATAGCAGAAAATTTTAAACTGCAAGTTCCAAGGTCCTACTGGTAAGTGTCTAGAATGTCATAACCATTCAGGGAAAGGGAAGTCAGGCAGCCTCTGTGGTGAGCTCTGTACTTTCTCTTTGTTTCTGCGTGAAGTGCTCTCTTCCCTGCCTCATCAGGAGAAATCTGGGCCACTTCCAGGAGGAGACAGTCCAACTCAAAGACCTGACTTGGAAAACTCCCCACACACATCTTGCTGTCCATTTACATTGGTCTGGTAGTAAACTAGGGTGGTTTTATTCTGTTAGTTGCTATGTGACCAACATTGGTCTTGCTACCTTTGGACCAGCCATCTCTATAGACTCTGGGGAACAATAGGAATAATAGAGGCATTATAAATGATCTGCATAGAATCATGATAAATTGTTTTAAAATGAGTTTATTTTTCTGCAGATATTATAGGTAAGAGGCTCTGGACTCGTATCACTTGCTTCTCCGTATATACCATCTATTTTGATTTGCCATCTGTATAAGTTGATATCCTGAGTTATTTCTCAGTAGTGGTGCCTAGTTTATATGGATATTACTCTAATTCTTTGACAGAAGTTTCTTGGTGGAAGCTGTTAGAGAAAATGACCACCCATTGTGTTTATGGCTCAGTCATCCTCAAAATTCTCACTTTATTCTCTGCACAAGCAGGCGGCTCCAGTTTGTGTGAAATGGGTTCCATGATGTGAGTGATGCCTATTTTTGTTCATGACATTACTTTCTCTAGCAATCACTTTTTTGTGAAGTTATATTTTACAAAGAATAAACCACCTACCTCTTCTCTAGCAACGATTCTCACCCTTTGGCTGTACTGTTGCAGGCAAAAATTGTGCACTGTTTAGAAACATCTGCTTTCACTACATAATACTGTGCTTTAAGATAAAATGTGCTCTTAATATGAACTTGGAAAACAGACTCTCAACCAAGAGATGATTGGACCCATCATCTATTCAACCCTTCTTTGACACACACCTACCAAAACAAAGATAATGGTTGTCAGTATGCACTTCGTCAGGGTCAGTGTGCTTGATGGACCTAGGTTCTATTACCTACCCAGAGCTCAGGTTAATCCTTGGACAGCAATTACAGAGGAGGCTTGAAAATGGCAGATATTTAATTATATGAAATGACAACACTTTTCTGAAAATCTGATTAAGCTTCATATCATTCTGTCCTTGACAATGTGAACATTAGCATCAGAGACACTTTCTGATTGCAGTTCCATATCATATGACAGCAAAAGAGAAAGGGAAGAATCTGCCAATGTTGAAATCTTTCCAATTACCAAATGACTCCTTAAATAAGCTGGTGCATATAAGTGCAGAAAAAGGAAAATGACTAACCTCAACCAAATAGTGATGAGAATATTGACACTAGTGATTATTGGAAAAATTCGACTTTAGTTTCTGGTTCTTCATGTATTCATATAATAGTACTAATAAGGGCTAATGTTTATTGAGCAATGCATCAAGAGCTCTGTTTGAATAAAAAAAAACTTGCTCCTTAAATTGACTCCATGAAATGGAGACAAATACTAATCTTGGATTTATTAATCAGGGGCTTGACGCACAGGAAGGCTAAGGAGCTTATTGGGGCATGTAGTCAATAAATGGTGGCACTTTTGCCCCTGGAACACATACTTTACTACCTTAACAAATGCTGTAAGTATCTGTTCCAAATGACTGATATGACTTTAAAAACTCATAGTTTAGTATGAGTTCATGTATCAGAAGAGTCACATGTATCAGATTCTCATCTGTACTACTGTTGTTCTTTACACATGTCATTGCGTCTGTAAATATGCTACTAACATAAAGTGTGCATAAAGGCATCTGAATGTCAGCAGGCATGATTATCCTAAATCACAAGACCAAAGAAACTATAGAACTGTTGGAAATTTTCTTAACTTCCAAATGTCCCACCTCAAGATTCATTACACATCCAGACTCAGTAGCAAGTTCGGATTATTTTTTTACAGAAGATGAGCAGCATGCTTCCATCAGACTAAAGACTAAAGACATCATGGAATCTTGAGCTAAGACTATTTTGTGTTTGCTTTTTGGAAAGAAGAAATTCTGAGGTTAACTATTCTTTCATGGGAGAAACTTTCCTTAACCATCGTAAATCTAAAAGACTAATTGAATGACTTCCCTCCTTAATTTTGCAAGTGTGTTAGAGAATGAATACAGTCATGTGGGGCACTTTCAATAACAATGGCAACTATAGTGGATAAATTCTGAATTTTGTCACTAGGATGGTGTTGATCATGTGGGTTACAGTTTTAATATTTTTGCTATTTGTAATGCAGTCACTGATTAGTACTAATTTTAATAACAGTTGATAGAATTATCTCAAGATCTACCTACTGTCATTCAGTTGCTGCTGCCATTTTTAGCTTCTTCACACTAGGGATGCAGTGTCCAGAGGTAGATGCTCCCTATAAAGTACAGTAAAGTATTTTGTTGTCAAAGACAGCTGTCTGGATTTCCAGTTATCCAGAAATCTAGGTGTTCAACTATTCATAAAAGTGGTATTCATAGTGCTTAGTCCCTTTGTATTCAATGTTTAATCATTTATTTGTTGTATAAAAATTCATTTATAATTTACAGTATTGCTTGCAAAGCCAGCAAGCAGGTGGCTTGCTGCTATGGAGCAGGGCAGGTGCTATTATAAAGGATACCAATAAAAATAAAGTACGTGCCTTGTCCTCTAGGTGTTTGCAATCAGTTTTTCCTGAGAATCTTTTAAGACACTTACTTGAAAGAATGCATCATCATTTTTCTTCCTCCTAGCTGCTTGCAATTATTGCAATCTTATTAAATAGGAATTTGGATAACTGCAGTGCTTGCTAAAACTCTGACCTCCTAAAGATCCCAGATGTCAGAAGGGTCTCTTTTATCACTCATCTGAAATATCCAGGAACTATTTATAGAATACCCACTAAACAGAAAGCATCTGTGTTGAACATTATAGGGAAACAAAATAGAACTAACAGAATTATTCCTAAAACATTCTTTAGGAACTAATGATATTTTCAAAGTTGACTATATAATGTACTATAATTGCAAATAAGTGTTAGAAAGTGTAAATGCTAAATAATTCAAAAGAGGAATACACTTTTTTGGAAAAGGGGTAACCAGAAGATTTATCTCTGTCCTGTGATATAGAATTTCAATGCATGAGAGTCAAGGAGAGGAATTTCAGGAGGCATAAGGGTTTGGAATATATCTCAGCAAAAGAGGGTCATTCAAAGGGGGCTTGGCTTCCATAAGTTGACTTTTAGCCTAAATATTAAAGCTGTCCTTGTTAAAATTATTTTTAACATAAATACAAGAACAACAGAATTAAAAAGCCACATAAAAGCAAATGCATTTGCCTGGTACCCATTGTTGTTATTATTTAGGCACACACAAATAACAATATTGGATTTCTTCCTCACATTCTTCATTCAGTTATGTATTCATTATTCAGTATTTGTGTCCAAATCTATGCTATGTAGTTGACTTTAAAGAGAGCCTTGAAGAGTAAAATTGTTCACCAAAGGAAAACATGAGTTTGCAACTTGGAATGTGCCTTAGACTGGTGGGAAAACCACAAATTTCTGCTGCAGCTTTATGGACTGATCATGGAATTGTAGCTTGAAATTGTGGAGGTGCTGTCTCCTTTACCCCAGGCATTTAAAACACTTTATTTATTTATTTAAACGATTTATTTATTTATTTATTTATTTATACAAGCATTGGGTACAGTCAGAAGCACGAGAGGGTGAGAGAATTCACCAGAGCCAGAGTGGGGAGCAGAGCAGGCAGAAGGACTGAGGTACACTGCTGAGGGGAGCAGCGGGTGGCAGGAGAGGTCTGTGCACCATGTGGGACCCTCCTCCGGTGGTCAGGGAGCAGCCAGGGATCGAACCAGCGCTGCAGAGGCTGCGGGCAGCTTCGCAACCCAGTGCTCAAACCGCTGCGCCACTGGAGAGGCCCTAAAACACTTAGTTTACATGTGTATTTACAATGGTGATTTTAATTCAGCATAGCTCTTGTGTTTATTCCATGTGTTTTAGCTTTTACTCCTTAAAACTTTTCCAAAGCTATATTGGATTTATATGGATACATTTTCCTTTCACTACTTATTATTTCATTGGTTTAAGCTAAAGATATACCCCTCTCCCAATATCCGTAGGCACAATCAAAAGAAATCACTATCTAAATCAGACATGCTAAATAATTCCCAAGTGTAGCTTTAGAGGGAAACCATTCTGTGTTTAATCTTAAAATGTATGAACATCTTCACAACATAGAGCAAATAAAATTGTATTTTTGGAGATGGTGACATTTTTGGAGATAGTCTCATGATAAGATATTGGCAGAGAAATGAAAGCTCATGGCATTTTGGATGAGAGCTTGGTTGAGAGAAAAAAAAGTCAGGAAAGGAAGTATGAGGAGTATAAGAGATGAGAAAAAATTTATTATGAAGGATTCATGATGGAATATAACAAAGCTTGAGAAAAGTAATTAACGATGAAAAAGATGTATAGTGCAAAGTGAGAAATCAGAAAGCTATATAACAATACTGGTCAGAAGAGGACTATTTCTTTTCCACAGGTAGACATTGATCTGCTCAATATATTAAGTTTTAATTGAGAGTCTCATTGTTCATTTGTTTTCATAGTAACCTTAGGTAGCAACAAAGCAATCATTTCAAAAACTATAATGGAATGGGCAATTACTCTCTTAAATATTTGCCATACTATTTAGAACAGAATATAATTCTTCCTAATTATTTCTTAGTCTATATGAAAATACTCCCTCTGTCAACTTGATTGTGTAAAATGCTTTTTTTTCCCCCCACATATCTCATTTTCCTGCACATCCCTGCTCTCTTCAATAGTTTTTTTAAGTGACATCAGAATATAGCATTGTTACAGAATTTGAAAGCTGAACCTTTGGCTAATTGAAAGTATCTCCAATTTAACCTGGATTTCTGACATGTAACATTAAATTAAAAGCTGTCAGAAAGGAAGATATTTTTAAAAGTTATTGTTGTACTTTCAATAGGACCAGTGCCAGCCCTGCATTTCAAAGTTCCTTTAGTAAACAGTAGGATATTTTTTCTTTTTCATTGTATTTCCTATATCTGATTCTTTTCCTCAAAGACTAAAACTACTTTTATACTTTTATTTTTCACATACATAGTGTCTTCTCCTTCCACCTATTCCAATGGAAATTGATACTTTTGTTATTGGAAAATTGTACCTTTTGTTAGTGAAAGCTTATAAAGAATAATTAAAATTCAGAGTTCTTTCCTTTCCACGAATGTTTCCTTCACAAAAGGGTCAAATGTTTGTCCCCGGATTGTGGAGATAATTCAGTAGAGATCGCAGGCTCTCATCAAAATCATAATATTGAAAAGTATGTTTTGATAATCTGTACTTCCCTTCTTGTTTAATGAGTAAGATCTGATTGTAGAAAGTCTCTCATTCAGTTTGTTTTTGTTTTTGTTTTTGTTTTAATCCTTGTGTGAGTTTAAGACTTTCTGTTTCTTTCTCTTTGGTATTCACATTTTAAAAATCATCTCCCAAAATAGAAATAAGTGTAGGAAACACTTTGCAGGGTAGGAGGCCATTGACATCTTACCAAAAATTTGGAAGCTGTTGTAAGACTGATTTTATTGGTTGATATTATCAAAATCAATGAATAAACTTATACAATCTCAATTATATAATAATGACATCATTATCAATCATATCATAAATATAATTTGTATGTATTAGATATATTGTTAAAATAGTTATGTATGTAAATCTGATGGTTTTTCCATATCAATTCTTCTATCTTTTGCAGGATGGCTATCTAATTTATATGGATTTTAAATGTAGGTTGAGTAAGGGATTTTGGTTTTAATTACAGTTTATTTTTATTTTCGTATTTAAGGTATATGAAGTTTCTTTATGAGAATCCAAAAGTTAGAATAATGTGGGAGAATACTAACATGGCAAAGCTTTTGTAAATTCAATGAATCAGATCCAATCTTGGTTCATATTCTTTCTAGCATCTTCTTGGCACATCTCCTTGATGACTCCTATGTACATTTTATTAATGTTATCAGTAATAGCATTGTACAGGATTGAGATCCGATGTGGTATTAGTATATGTAATGATATGAGGAAAGGGAATAACCTGCCTTTATGGTAGAACAAAATTTTCAGGCTGTCTTCCAAAAAATACTATCTTCAGTAAATGTAATCTGATCTCCAGCAAGTGTTTTATGTTCAAATGAACTTAGGAAAATTAATCCCACTTGTGGAGGGTATGGATATGCCGATCTATAGAATTCTTTATTAAATACTATTAAAAACCACAATGGTCAAAATTATCAGATAAACAGTCTAATTTACTTACCCAAAAAGATAAAGGTTTTTGCCCCTCTGTTAACATGATCTGGAATATGATTTCCTGGTTTATTTAATAATCTTAGATCTATTTACTTAAAGGGCCTACTCCATTTGGTATTTGTTTTAAGAAAGCTCATTGAAAAGATTATGAATCAATTGAATATAATTTAGCTAAAATGCTTAGGAAAGATAGAATTGTATTTAATTTATGGTGAAGAGGAATCACTTAAAAATGATTGCATTTTTGGAAATTATTCTGTATAATTTACTATATAGTAATCATTATCCTGACAAACATTGTGATGTTGTTGTTGCTGTTTTGGGTACTGAGGAAACCTAGAAATTTATTTTGTCTCTCATAAATATTGCATATATGCTGATATGTAAGAAAGTAGGCAGATTTTATATATCACATACATGCTAAGATAGACTACTACTGAACTGTTCATTAATTTTATTTATTTTTTTAAAGATTTATTTTTATTTTATGCATACAAGAGCTGGGGTACAGGCCAGAGGTGTGGGGGTTGAGAGGATTCACCAGAGACAGACTGGGGAACAGAACAGGCAGATCAACCAAAGTACACTGCTGAGGGGAGCAGCAGGTGAGGCAGGAGAGTCAGCGGACAGCTTCATAGCGCTGTGCTCAACCCGCTGTGCCACCAGGAAGGCCCCTAATTTTATTTTTTAAGTTAAAGTATAGATAAGGAAAAAAATCAGTCTTTCATATTCTGACTAATTGAAACTTCCTTAATTGTCCTTGTATAGGCTTACTGATTTGATACTATGGCACTGTTGACAGGATTCAGTTTAGCAGAGCCATATACTTTTTTTTTTTTCTAAGTTACAGATTCACTCTAATGTTTTCTTTCAAATATTCCATCAGAACATATACATATATAGTACATAACATATATAGTATTCATATATGTTGAATAGCCATATACTTTTTAAAGTCCTTGAGACTGCTCTCTTGGGAGAGGGGAAGGAAGGTTTCTTTCTTCTATAGTTACTTAGATTCTCAGCTATTACATATCACTGCAGTCAGAAGGCCTAATTATAGGTTGTTCCCATTCCCTTTTGTATTTGCTTCTTCATCTAATATATCTTGGACTCAGAAACAGGCTAATATAATAAAGCATTTTGAAATTATGTATGGACTAAAATTAAATACCCCATTTTGTAAGGGACAGAAGAAAATTTCTATGACCAGAGGGCAGCAGGTGAATTTTTGATACGTATTGGGCAACTTGGGGGAATTTCTGTTGACTTCTTGGTAAATTAACTATGATACTATGGATAGATGAAGACTTACTTTATATGCTAATAATGGAATTCTGTCAGAAAGTCTAGAGAGCACAACTAGCCTGATGAACCTAAAATGATCACATTCCCAGAACTGGTAAATATATTTTGTAATGTTATAGGTATGCTAAAGAAGGACCACTGAAAAACAACTGCACTCAACCACCTGCACCACCAGGGAAGGCCCCCATGAATGAATAAATCTTAAAAAAATAACAATGATTTCAAGGCTTTTGCCTAGCACATATTCAAATATGTTCTTTTATACTTTTTATTCCCTAATCCAATAGCACATACTCATAAATGTGTTATTAAATTAGGAAGTAAATATTCAGTACATATGCATATTTACACCTATCTATATACATATATGCACATTTCTATGCATACTTATATATAAACACTCACACACATAGATACATTTTAATTACACCATATTCAAAATCAATGGTTGTGATTTGATGGAATTGCTTCTTCCTTATCCACAAAGTTCAAATATGTTTAAATTCCCCCTAGTTGTGATAAATGGGATTTCCCTTTCATGGGATTGAACTGGTGAGCATCTTCAAAGCAGTTCCCCTATAATCCCTGTAGGTGGCAGTGTTTGCCAGGGCTTTTGTGTGGCACTACTTACACCCTTAACTTCCTGGTTTCTCGTTCAGACTACTGTCAGGAAAGCAAACAGGTACCATTATTGTTTACATACATGAAATAAAGAAAAAAAAAATAGGCAGAGCAGTCTTCTGGTGGGGGCAGTCCTCTGGAAAGCTTGAAATGAAAGGGGGGAGCAAGAAATAAAGGTGAAGGAAGTTTACTGGTTGATTTACTATGTCCACATTGCTTCTGTTTTAAGTTTTAGAAAGCAGAAACTGAGTAGTATTTTGCAAACCCTAAGTCTGTCTCCTGGCTTGAGGTTCTCCAGAATCCATTTGACTCTGAGGGATAATTCTCATATAGTTGCATGGAGATGGAAATTATATGGACTAACTTATTTTTCCTTTGAAGGAATCAAAATCATGTCAGTAGCTTTCAGAACTCAGTATTTTGCTTTGGAAATCTTTCCTGAAAATGAAAATGGTAGGTGAGAAAAAGCCATTTCCTTTTTTGGAGATATGGAGAATGTTCTAGAGTTCTGGAGAATGTTAAAATGTATTTGGAAAGGTTCTATTGGAGTTTTGTTAGAATTAATATTGATTCTATAGAGCTATGAAATGATTTTAAAGATTAATTAGTGACTATATAGCACATGTCTATGATGGAAGATTAAGGGTACTTTGGAGGTAGGTAGTATGTTGTGGTAACATACATCTGAAGATATAGGCATCAATTTCCCTAAATCATATACAGTATTTTTAAACCAATGTAGCCACCAATAAAACAAGTAAAATGAAAAAAAAAAAAATCACTAAGTATGTATGCTGGGCAAAGCATAGAATACTCCAAAGTGTAAGTATTGAAGGTCATCAACAAAGACATTATAGTTGATAAGAAGCTGAGGTGTGATGACATAATCATTATGTGATAATATAATGTAAAAGATAGCTCATAGGATGGTGCTCTATAAAGGAGATAGACAGCAGCTGCTCTTCATAATCTGAGAAGAAGAAATTACTGGCTTTGAAAACAACATTCTAGGAGGGATTTTCCCACAAGAAGAAAAAAATTGAGATTAGTGAAGAAAAGGGTCAAAGACAATTGATTGTAGGTGAACATGGCTTGGTGTCTTGGCTATACTCCTGAGAGGTTTAGAAAACAGGAAATAGATTGGCCAAGTGAGATTGGATGGTCTGTGTCTGGGACAGGTGGGAAAAATGGTTGAAATAGGATAAAACCAGACTGTGGATGTTGGAGACTGACTTGCAAATTTGGATGAGTAGAGTCATTTAAAGTTATTTTTTGCAAGGACATGGTATGATGAGTGGGAGCTTTTTAAAGGAAGATTAATCTGGCTGTAGAACATTTGCGCATTTGCTGTTCTCCCTGTCCTTAGGTAATAAATGAATTTCCAAAACTTACATAGCCTCTCCCTTGTTTGGTATCTGGGTTCATTTTAATTATACTTAAATCAACCCATAATAAATTAGTGTCTTCCAGACAAGAGCGTCCCTAAATTCCCTTGATAGTATGATCCATTGCCTGAGTGTCCTTATATAGTTATAAAATCACTTTATATTTTTTAACCTATATTCTCTCTACTGCACACTTTACTTTTTGAATTGTACCCACTAATGAGATTAATCATCTATCTCCTTTCTGTCTTTCCTGCCTGCGTTCTTCTCCACCTCTCGCTTTCTCTTTTCTCCCCTTCTTTTATTTCTTGATTTAATCCCCAAACCAGCATTGGGTGATATTAAGTGTTAACACATTTGTAAAAAAAGAAAACAATGCACTTTTTCATGGTGGTTGTTACACGGATAGAATGAGAGGAGAAAGCAGCAGTCTTGTTTTCTCTCCAGTAGTCTGCTGTGTTCCTCCAGGCTCTATTTGGACTTCAGTTTATGTACATACTCATTGTCTTAATTTCATTCATCTGTTTTCTTTGGCCTTTCTTAATGGCACACCTTTCAACCTAATTCCCCCGCATTTCTATTCTTTTTTCCCAAGCTTTTGGTATTTCTAAATGTTTAAATAAGTGGGTGCCTTTGTCACTAAAATTTAACTGCTCTGGTAAGATTTTTAGCAGAAAGGAGTTTTACAGTCTTAATAAAGTTATTTAAAATGCCTTTTTGAAGTCTTTTTTTTTTTTAATTTTTTTTTTTATATAGAGGCATGTTTCCTTCCTTCCTCCCTCCCTCCCTCCCTCCCTCCCTCCCTTCCTTCCTTCCTTCCCTTTTCTTTCTTTCTTTTCTGTTTATACATGCACTGGGTACAGTCAGAAGCTCGGGAGGGTGAGAGAATTCACCAGAGCCAGAGCGGAGAGCAGAGCAGGCAGAAGGACTGAGGTACACTGCTGAGGGGAGCAGCGGGTGGCAGGAAAGGTCTGCGCGCCATGTCGAGCCGGCGCTGCAGAGGCTGCGGGCAGCTTTGCAACCCAGCGCTCAACCACTGCGCCACCGGGGAGGCCCAACCTTTTTGAAGTCTTAATCAACTTTCAAGGTCCAACTTGAATGCTACCTTCTGTAGAAGGCCCTCTATAACCTTCCTACCCATGCTGACCATGCACTTCTCTGAAATTCTTGGTTAATTTGTCACTATTACAGAGTACATCTTCTTGTTTTGCCTATAATTTATTTATATATCTAGTGCATGATGTTTATCTTACAAAGTACCTATACCTAGCATTGATAGTATAGAGCAAGCACAGCTCCATCTGTGCTTTATCTATGTAAGGCATAGATGGTGTTTTAATTATATACTGGATATGAACAGAATATTCTATAATATTTTTCAAGAGTTTACCAGAATCAGATGTTGCGAATTGATTGTCCTTGAATCAGAACCCACACATACCTGTTTTGTTTATGACAAAGTGGCTGACTGCACATTTAAATTATTTTCAGTTGGTTGTCAACATTTGAAAATCTGGATGTTTCATATAAAGATCAGGATCTCTTTTTACATGAAAGAAAAACATAATCTGACAAAGTGGTCTATTGTCTTATGGGAGAGTAATACAGTAAAACTGTGTAGCTGCTATTATGGTTAGAAGGAAATGAACTTTTCTATCTGTAAAAGCCCTATTTCTCTGCATTCCTATTTAAAAATGCTTTCTGTGGGGTCTCCCTGGCAGCGCAAGGGGTTAAGACACAACCTCTGAATCTATCCGTAGCCACTGCAGCATGAGTTTGATCCCCGGCCATGGAGAAACCCATATGGCAGAGCACATCTCTCCTGTCTCACCCTCTGCTCCTCTCAGCAGTGTATTTCACTTAGTCTGCCTCTTCTGCTCCCTGCTCTGTCTCTGGTGAATCCTTCGCCCCTACAACTCTGGCCTGTACCCCAGTTCTTATATGAATAAATAAATGAATCTTTTAAAAAAATAAAAATGCTTTCTTGTTTTTTTTAGGCACATGATTTTGTGAATGCTTTCTTAAATGTTTGGATAACTATGGAGTGCTTTCAGCATCTCAGAATCCCATTAAGAATATCTGGTAATATCCTGAGCTTAGTGCTGTAGTGGTTATTAGAGTTAATAGATAGGAACACCATGTTAAATTTCTGAAAAATGAAGTTTCCTTAATCACGTGCTGGGATTTATAAATGGGGAGGTCTTGGGAATCTGCATTTTTTTTTCAGTCACCAAGGTTAAGGGGATAGGTATGTTATTTAGATCACATTCAATGAAAACTTTGAGTGCCTCTTGGTCTCGAAAGTAAGACATAACTATGTCTTCCCAAATAGAAATCATTTCCATTTTAATAATTATCACTTAAATATACAGATTTCTAGAGCTGAGAACACTCTCTTGTACTATTATTGTATTTTTTATCTACATCTTCATTATTAGACATTTCCTTTGTGTAACTTTTTATTTTTTTTTTTTTTTAGAATTTTTTTTTTTTAATCTTTTTTTTTTTTTTTTTAAAGATTTATTTATTTATTTTATACAAGCACTGGATAAGGTCAGAAGCGCGGGAGGGTGAGAGAATTCACCAGAGCCAGAGCAGGGAGCAGAGCAGGCAGAAGGACCGAAGTACACTGCTGAGGGGAGCAGCGGGCGGCAGGAGAGGTCTGCGCGCCATGTGGGACCCTCCTCTGGTGGCTGGGGAGCAGCCGGGGATTGAACTGGCGCCGCCGAGGCTGCGGGCAGCTTCACAACCCAGCGCTCAACCGCTGCGCCACCGGGGAGGCCCTGTGTAACTTTTTAAATTTAAATTTTGCCTAAGCTATAGGTATTCATATAAACACTTTCAGCTCACTGTCACTTTACTTGTGATTAAAAAAAGTTAAACTTGGGAAACATTATAAATTTTTTCTATAATGACTTTTTCCTGTTAATTTGGAAGAATCTTATTATAGATAAAGTGATTTATAGGACATGTCAAATGAGGGTGAAATTCAAAATTTCAAACTTATCTACAATTTCAGAGCCACTGTCACTTGATATTTATGCAGAAACAAATGTGAGTTTTAATAACATTCAACAGGTCATTACTGGTGTTTTTTAAAATTTGTTTCCCTTTAAAATATATTCCTGATAAACTACTAGTTTATCTGTTTGGCTATTGATAAGAATATAACTTTTCAGCTGTTTGAATAAAACATAATATTGAATCTGGACACTTAAATTCCTTTTGGGGAACTAATGAAAATTTTGGATTTATGATGGCTGTCATTGTCCTACAAGGAATAACATTAGTTCAGGTTCACATGATGGGCTATATAGTAACTTTAGTTCTGCTGTGACTTTGAGAATTTTATACATTTACAAAATTGATCCTTTTGCTTTTATCTTCACTTCTCAATTCTCATCTGATTTCTTAAGCCCACATTTCTGAGAGTCATCCTAATCAAGGAGTCAGACTTTGTATGGCTCAGATTCTGTGTTATTAAACACATGTATCATTTTGGTTTTGTGACAAACTAATGGGACCATTGTTCCTAGTCTTCCAGTGGTTACTCTCTGGGGGCCTTTTGAGTGTGGAGAAGAATGGAACAAGAAAATAAGATGACTTCAAGTCTAATAATCAGAGGGCAGCACAGCCCACATGATGACTATTGCTAAGTGTTTCAGTACACTTAAAGAAACATTTTGAGGAATCACCAATCTTATTTTAATTATGATCAATGATTAAATTCTATTCAAAGTTAAAGTTAACTGAGAAAGAAGAATAAGTAAAAGATGTGAGAAAGAGAATTAAAAAAAAGGAGTTTCAACTTTATGTAGCTAACAGAGGACAGTGAAAGATGATAATTTACATTATGATTTTACTGTTACAAATTTTTCTAATTCTTTGAGTTACTTCATCACTCTCTAATACATATAGCATCAAGGAATTAGGATTACTGTGTTACAAATGGCTTAGAGAATTACTTTTCCTGCCCCAACACAAAATGTTCCTTCTAAAGATTGGTGAGTCTCTCTTTTCAACTTGCAATGTTTTCACAATAGAATTTTTAAATCTTGAAAACTAGAATAATTGAATTGTATCCTCCACACAATTCATCAAAATTGAGAGCTTCCTTAAATAAGGTGCTGTTGCCAAAATTGTTTGAAAATTCCAGCTAAATTTATTTTCAGGAAAGTGATAAATGGGTTTTTTCCATTTCAATTTTTCAAGGATGTTTCACTGTATTTTAATGCCCTTTTTTTTTTTTAGTTAGAAAAAGATGGTTTAGTTGGTTTAAAATTATACAAGTTTAATCAAGTAATTCAAAGTAACATGAAAAAAAAAATGTCTAATTCCTCCAGAGGAGAAATTAGACTGTTTTAGAAGAAAACAGTAAGCAGAGAGGACAACAAAAAAAGATATTTTTATTTTTAAAAGTCACAATTTAAGATTTCTTTCAGAAGCAGCCTACCATCTCATCTATTCTCAATCAAAATCAAATCTACTTTTCTCTAAAGCTAATGACTTTATGAGTGGCAGACAGCTATTTTTTGACACAGGGAATAATTAAGAAGAGTTGAATTAACTAATTGAGGATGTATTCTTGGTAGAGCACTAGTTAATAATGACTTGGAAGTTTTGTCCTGGTTCTAGATTTAGAAAGAAATTAAAGTTATTACATTTCTTCTTCTTCTTCATCTTTATTTTTATTGATTAACAGTTGAGTTGGGAGCCTCCCCAGTGGCGCAGCGGTTGAACGCTGGGTTGCGAAGCTGCCCACGGCCTCTGTGGCGCCGGTTCGCTCCCCAGCTGCTCCCCGGCCAACAGAGGAGGGTCCCACATGGCGCGCAGACCTCTCCTGCCGCCCGCTGCTCCCCTCAGCAGTGTACTTCGGTCCTTCTGCCTGCTCTGCTCCCTGCTCTGGCTCTGGTGAATTCTCTCGCCCTCCCGCGCTTCTGACTGTACCCAATGCATGTACAAACAAACAAACAAACAAACAAACAAATAAATAAATAAAAAATACATGCCTCTTAAAGGAAAAAAAAAAAAAAAGTTGAGTTGGGAAATATAGTTGTAGTCAAGTAGAACAAGATCCTGACTGAGTCAAGAAGTTGTTTTTTATTTGTTTGTTTGTTTGTTTGTTTGTTTGTTTTAATTTCAATGCAAACCCATGACAATCCAATGACTTGATCTATCAGTAACTTTCTGGAGTCTGGTCACCATTACTTGTCTTAATCTCTGAATAGTATTTGTTTATAAGTGAGAACCAGTATGTCCAAAAATACTCACCAATCAACTTCTGAAAATGTGTGCTTGGTGAGCACCATATAAATCATTGGTTTGACAGAGTCTAGGTTTAATTGGCTTTGATCAACACAACCTTACCCAAATGAGAAAACTGAGTTGGTTTTTCTCTTACCTTGAAAGTTATCAAAGCAAAATCTTCATGTGACAGTATAACCAGTGATTTATATCAGGTTCTTTGGTGTATATTGCTATTTAGCACAAATTAGAATTATTTTGATATTTGCAATTCCAATAAACAGAATTTAAAGGGTCACTCTTTCCTTTTGAAGTGTTATTCTTCATTTCTCTTCAAACTTAAGATGAGGTCAGTTATCCATTCCCAAATGTATACAAATGGGTGATTCTATTTTTATTCACTTATTTCTCCTTTTATTAACTTGGACCATAACAAATAACAATATTTCTATTTATTCAATCTTCCAGATAATGCATTTTGGGCAGATAAAAATAATATCAGTTTCATATTCAGTTTGCACATAGGATTTCATGGCTGTCATACCTGATTTAGACAAAGGCATTTCTTTTCCTTTGCCTTAAAGCTACTGCAAAATGCACTCAGCAAACTGTTGTACATTCAGGCTTCCTTTGCACCTTTTTCTAGGTGAGGAGAGCAATCATTTTTTTGTCTGCTGGGGGATGATCTCTATCCATCCAATAATAAGCAATCATGGTCTTTTGAGATATTATGAGCTTTGACATTAAAGTCAAAATATTTTAACAATATTAATTGATGTGAGAAGTTGAGTTGTGTCCCTTAAAGCCCATCACATTCTACTTTTCAGCCAGGTCTCCCAGCAAAACAAAATAACTTTAGATCACTTTCAAGATTTCTTGAATAACCATTTTGAATCAACTCATTCCTTGACATGGGAATTTTACCCACCTAATGTTAGTTGTGAAGATTAAGACCCTCTCTGCACTGAAGTGTAATGACTTCTTGAACCATTTATATGGTTATAAGGTCCCTCCATGAGAAAGCCTTTCTTTACTTGACCACAAACAGAGGTTTTGTTTCTACTTGTCCATAGTTTATGGACTACCTGTCCATAGTGTAGCTTTCTTTGAAAGGGCCTGACTATCTCATGTCCAAGCCAGTTAATTGGGTTTTGTTATCTCCAACATCACAAAACAAAAGCATTCTCTATTGCCTCCATCTGAAATCTAACTAGTAAGCATTGGTCTTAGTTTAGTCGTTCTTACATTCTTGGTCCTAATAGACAGTATCCTCATCACCTTCTTTATATGTTTCCATTCCTCCTTCTTTAGTTATCAGTTTTGTGATCAAGTAAAGTGTTATGCACGCAACAAATGTCATCAACAAAGTAGGAATTTGTCCCTTTTTTGTCCCATCAGACTGTTGCTTAGGGCATAGAAAGCAGACATCCCTTACAGCTTAATTGTGTAAATTTTAGCAGAATAGAGAGGCATAGACAGCAAGATAAAAAGAGCCCACAAAGCCGGATGGTTAGAAATTACCTGGAGCATTCTCTGACTGTATTTTCAGTAGAGTTCCATGGATTTTTTTAAATTGTCTTAATGTCTATTTTGAAAATATGTTGCTGTCACATTTTGATCTATACAATTAGCACACTTTTTACAAAGTAAAATGAACTTTAGGTCATAGTTATTTCAACTCCTGTGTAAACAGCATGCTATTTTAAAATAGTAAATGAGAACAGGTAATTCTGTCACAGCTTCTGTCTCTCTCTTTCTCTCTCTCTCTCTCTCTCTCTCTCACACACACACACAATAAACAACTTTTTTGTTCATATGTGTTCAATAGAACTGTTGGGACCTTTTAGTGTATTTGTTTCTTTAACCACTATTGACTTGTTCTGACAGTGGAATAACCAATACTACTTACTGCCCTTTGTTAGAAGATTTTTTTTTTCTTTGAATAAAGCCAGGGGCAAATGCCTGGAAATCAGTAATTGCAAATATCTAATTTCTAACAGGCTGAGGTTGACTCTCTCTGGACTTTAGCAGTCCGTTTAGCCTCTCCAGATGTCTACCCATCAGCAAAATGTAAATAGCTGAATTAATACTTTGAAGATGAAAACTGTTCTCTACTATAACAGGTAGCAGAGGTCTTTCTTCCTTATTGAAGAAACATTTATTGAGCTTAGTGTCTATTCTGTTAAAGGGATTATGGAGATGTGCAAGACAAGATCCCTGTCCTGAAGAGGAGTCCTTCTCGTGTTCATGACAGCCAAACCCCTACAATGGAGTTGTAATTTGTTCAGTATTGGGCTTGGTTAGCCATTTCATGACTGAGTTTGTTTATATCTTGAAGATATAAATTTACCAAAGGAAATTCTAATTCATTATCCTTGATAAATGATAACAGAGTAAACTCAGTCAGTTTTACAATCATATGTAAACAGATAATCCTTGAAATACTAGCCTTTCAGAATACTTCAGAACAAAGATGTTAGTGATTAAGCCAGGAAAAGACTGAAAAAATACCATTCTCTTGAGGGCTGGTAGTGTATGTGTTTACAGCTTTTCAATCTAAGTTGAGAAACAGTTCTGAAAAACTTATTTAAGTTCATTTCATTCAACATTTGTTTGCTAACAATCTGAGGATCCTGCAAAATTTAAGTGGAATTCAGAAGTCCCCAAATAATGCATGAACATGGTTCAAAAAGGAATAAACTTTTCTTAATATGATACTGATAAAACATTTAACTTTAAAAAATGTGGGTAATGTTTTTGCAGAAATATTTTTGATGATTTTGATATTAAATACTGTTAGTCATTATATCCAGAAAAGAAACTGGCCAGCATCCCAAGCTCTGAATCCTCACCAACTGCTTTCAGCTACAGCCATTCCCTCTAAGTCTCCATGGGTAGGATATATAAAGCATCCAAAAGACTTCAGCAGATTGTCAGTGGACTTAATGATCTTTTGAAGTTCATAATACTGATTAGCATATAAATGGTTAATAGTGAAAATATAAACAGACCTTTTATTTAGTATAGATCTTCCCAAATGTGTTCAACTCTGAAGGGCTTTGTTGATTTTGTTTTTACATATTCTTCTTTACCTTTGAAGCAAAATAGATCATATTATATAACAACTTTCCTTGAAGCACAGTTTGTGAACTACTAAGTGGAGGTTATTCCCCTTAATTTCTAGCTGGGGTTTAACTCAGGTCTTTTGCCCTTCTACTTGAGCTGGGTTGGGCCTTCAAGCTCCGAGAAACAGTCATGGAGACGGTGGTATCTCTTTTTATGGGCTGCTTCTTGGTTCTTGTTTGAACTTTGAAGGAGAAGCCTAAGGTATGTTTTGATTCTTTTTGTTCACCTCCTGCTGTTTGTCTTTAACTACCTACAGAGAATCTCCTTTTGTGGTTGGAGGAAAGAATTAAGAAAAATTGTGAGCACTCTTTACAAATAAGAGTGAACATATCAATAGGAATATCTTCCAGATGGATAAACAGCAATTTTCACTCCTGGTAATGTAATAGCAAGACTAGGAGGCTATCTGCAGACAAAACTGACAAAACTGTGTGAAACTTGGAAAACTTAATATTTATTGTTCTCATTTTCCTTCTCTATAAAATAGGAATAATAGTCTGCTCACGGGGTTTTAAGAAAGAATAAATGAGATAGTCTGTGAACATATACTACTAGTGGGCATTTTTTATTGGGAGTATTAACCTCGTATGGAAAATATAAATTATAGTAGATTCATTTAACTGTAATTCAATTTAATTGTGTTTTGGGGTCAATTTAAGTTTTAAAAAATCTAAAATTTATCACATAAACTTTCTCCCTTGCTTTAAAATGAATATTTTTATTGTTGTTTATGTGAACCATTTATGGAGTAGCCAAAATGTCCAGCCAATGATCCTAATCTGGCCAAAATAGGTCCTGTCTTGCTTTTGCATGACAAGACTATAAATATGGTCTTTTTTTTTAAGACACCTAAATGGCCCATCAAATTAGTTTTCATATTGCATTCCATAGCTCTATCATTTATAATTAATAGTATTGTGTCTATATAATGATATATAATTTCTAAAAAAGCATTGTTCAAACAAAATTATTTTTTTCTTTATTAGATCTTTACCCTTTCTATCTGGCAATTATTTTCTTTTAATACAATTCCTTACATAAATTTGAATTTAGTTTTCTACAATTCTGTTTTCTTTGTGGGAGAAATTTTACTAAATCACTTGCTTCACTAAATTCTGTCCAATCTTTGTGAGAGAATGTGTGTGGAATAGTCAGAACTGTAACCAATCATTTGATTTAAGCAAAGGCATTATGAGCTTTGAATGGACTCAAATTTTGCTTCTGTCTAGTCTTTCATGAATGAACTTTTAAAAAAATGCTTTATTAATCAAATAAATATAATAAAACTGAAGTTTTCTAATAGGTTAATTTCCCTGATAATGTGTTTTTTTGTAGCATCAGCTAAGAAATCAGAAAAATTTTGGATTTGTTTGTTTGTTTGTTTTAATTTTACTACTTTTTGAGAATTAATTTCATTGGCTGATCATGTAAAGTTCATTTATGTGTTTCATACTATGCTTATTTAGAATATTTGAATTTAAACAATACATCTTGGGATATATTTTTGAGCAACTGATAGGTATTTAAAAGTAGAATGAGGGCCTCCCCTGGTGGCGCAGCGAGTGAGTGCTGGGCTGGGAAGCTGCCCCATTATCTTTTCCTAAGAGGCAAGTCATCTGAACTTTCTTGGAACTTCATGAGTATAGATATTTATTTATTAACTAAACCCAGCCTTTTGGTGTGGAAATTTGGTGAGATGTCAAGCTACTGCCCACATTAACTGCTATCATTTATGCTTTTGAATATAAAAGAAGGAAATTTAACTCAATCTGATTAAAGCATGGGAACAGATCTATTAGCACATGGAGTCGAGAAAAGCTGAATCCTGGTAGGTGAAAGCGGTCATTATGACTTATTATCTTTCTCCTATATTTTCTTACCTCCATGACCACATTCAGTACCAGCATCTCCCATCTTCTCAGATATATATTCTCATTTATGGCTGGTACCATGTGCCAGACAATGTTGAGCAAGACAGAAGTTCCAGTTTTCATGGTAAAGCTCAAAGTATCTCTGCTTAACCTGGCAGCTTTATAGATACTCAATCAAGCTACCTTGTCTTGAAATTTTTTTCTCTGACCCAAGTAACCAATCTTTGACCCATTTTATGTGTGGCAAAGTGAGAAAGGAAAAAAAAAAAAATCTATGGTGCAAGTGTTATAGGCCCCACATAAAACAATGGCCTTTGTCCTCTAGGGAAAGAATTCACCAGAGTGTTATATGTAGTTGAACCATGGAAGGTTTTGTTAGAGACTCATGCATGAGGGAGAAGTGCAGAAAAGGAGAATACAGCCTGACTCCCCAAAGGGACTTAGGAGCAGATATTTAAAGGGTATGTCCATAGAGGCAGGGAGGAGGAGAGCAGCAGCTTAGTTTGTTCTAGGCTGGGCTACACCCAGACATGTGCAGCTGGGTTATCTTCCAACTGCATGGGGCTCTCAGCCTTCTCCCTTCAGGAAACTGTGAGATAATCATTAGTCAGGATCTAATGTTTTTTCTCTATCATGGCACCTCAAGGGCAGTATGGTTGGCCAGAATGTTTGGCCCAGGCTCATCAGTCCATGATTTAGTCCACTTGTTTAAAAAGGACTCACTCTACTGGCTCACAATTTCTTTTACCTAGACTGTCTCACAAGAATAAAGGAAGTCATATAACTGGAGAGGATAATGCTTAGAGAAATAAGTTAGAAGGAGGAAAAAAAAAATGGTTTCACTACTATATAGAATATAGAGAAACGGAAGCAAGGGCAGAGAGAAACAAACTCTAAGGAACTTGAACAGCTAGACAGAATTATATTTGAAATTGAAATATTTTTCACAGTCCTATTTGAAGTGACAAAACATACCTATCTATTTCAAGCAGGGTTTAAGAAAGTTTTAGATCATATATGCTTTATTATTTCTTTGCTCTCTTTAAAAAAAATAGAGCAGTTTTTAGGGCAAAGGTGAAGTAAGTATTAAGTAAAGAAAATGTTTTTACTTTTTCACTCTACCTTATTTTTTTTTAAGCTTGCCCCATGTGTTAATTCAGATTCAGTTGTCATATCTTCAGTTTTTAGACTCAGATTCACATTGTATTTCCATTGGATTGAGAGACCAAGAGTGACTAGGGAACTGCAAAGTAGAACTATTAAATTTATATTTATTGCTAATCATTTCAGCTCCTGGCAGACAGCCTAATTGCAAGTGCAAAGAAGATGCTCATGAGAATCATTGTCATATAACTTGCCCAGTGACTTTCAGTAAGATACATCATTTGTGAAAGCTCTTGGCTTATTGGGAGAGTAAATATTATTGCAACTTGAGTTTCCTTGTGCTACTTCCAACTCAGGATTTATTAAAAATAATTTCATGAAATATATAATTTAAAGAGATGAAGGGCAATATGATTAGTAGCTTCCCATTCTCTTTTTGGGACAGACAGCAATACATAAGTTCCTTAAAAGACCAAAAACTAATCTAGGGCTTTTTGTATGCATAGTTTCCATTAATGTTAATGGCTTTTTCCTGGCATAGTTTCTATTAATGTTAATGAGATGCCTTCTTGGAGAAAAGAAAAGAAAACTGATCTCCATTTGTTTCAACTATTTTCTAATGAAGGTTGAGAATGAATGTCTGATCTTAAAATATACTGACTCCAAAGACGGAATTTTTCACCTCCTATTTTTGCTTTCTTTTTTTCTCTTAGCTTTTCTAAAGCACTATTTTCTGGAAATTTATAGAAAATGCAACTATATCAGTTGTATCAGCAGTACCAATTGTTTATTCAAAGATCTTCTTACATTTGACATATCACAATACAATTTTTCTTTCATCTGCAGATTTGTACCTATAGCTACCACTTAACAGAGTGCTTGTTATAAGTGATGGAGAGTAATAATAGTTAACTATGAAGGAAGGTGAATTATAGTCAGAAAAAAGACAGTAAGGGTATTTTTCTTGACATTTAGTCAAGGTCAATCAAACATCTGTAGAGAAAGAGCAATGTTCTAATATGTGCTGCATGCCCAATATGTCAATTTCTGAATTAAAAATTATATGCTGAAAAGGGCATATGTTTAAAATCCAGACTAATGGCAGCATTAAATTAGTCAGTCTGGATGCCAAAATGGATGAAATGCATTTTTATTTTTAAGACTATTTTCCTTTCATTGCTATTGTTCCTTTGCTTAGTTTTGTTCTTATGGATAAAATAGCAATGAAACAGAATAAAACAGTATATTCACTAATGCACTAAACAGGTCATTCATAAGTCATTCATGATATTCCAAAACAAAAAGAAAAGCTATTTTTTTTTGTTTTAAAATCTTAACTTATACCACATTAAAAGGATGGCAAAATGATGATAGTTTGAGTTTCTTCCAAACTGTCATTTCCAAAATATATCCAAGCTCACTCCTGTTACCTTTGCATGCGTGTGGGCATATGTGTATGTGTGTTCAAGTCCATGGGCATTTTTCATTTTCTTTTCTTTAATTTTATCACTTGCTAAATTTCATCCCATCTGTAACTTGGTATTCATGTCCCTAGATCAGCATACAAATGAGAATTTCATTAACTTTAAAGATTAACTATAACTGAAAATATGAATATTAAAGTCAGAAACTTAGTTAATATGTTTTTATGGAAAAATACATGATTTTTCCTTGCTCTCTTGTCACTAGGTTGTCCCAGTTTCATGTTTTTTTTTTTAGTTTCTGTTTCAGTCTGAAAAAGATTCTTGAAAGAGCAATGGATAGATCCCTGTTATCCCTGGGATTTCATATCCTGTCAGCCTCAGCCTCTCTTTCTGGTGTAAGACCATACGTTCTAATCTTAGATGTTTAAAGGCACATGGGAAAGAAAACTCTGGGAATATATTTCTGTGTTACTAAGATATTTTGAATGTGAAAAGGAAATAATGTAGATTTTATTCAAGTGGGCTAATTTTGCATTCAAATGCTACTACTAAAATTTAGGACTGCTGAGACTCAACATTGTGACTTGATGGTTAATGTTGCTGCCACATTTTCAATAAATCAACCATTGATTATAGGGCTATTACTGTCACAGGTACTGTGCTTAGTATTCAGAATAATTTAACGAAGTGGAGACAGCTCCAAAATAGGTATGTTTATATTAACATATATAATATAAATAAAATATGTAGTGTATGTAGATATGCATATACACACACACACACACACACAAACACACACACAGATATGCACAAATAATAGCCACAATGGAGCTCTGAAAATTGCTAAAGACAATCAATTTTTATTAATACTTGTATGGTGATTTATGAATCAATGATTGAAATAAGCTCAAAGAATCTAAGGAACTTCTAGATTCTGCCATAGCAAGAAATTATGGAGAGGTCTTTGAGGAATATCTTAAGAACAGAATGTGGTAGTGAAAGTTAAAGATGTATTTGAAATATTTTTATTTAAATGTTGGTACATATTTGCCTATAAAACACTTTTTAATGATAATAGGTTTAATTCCACTTAAAAGCATTATGAAAAGGCAAAATTATGGGGGGGATTTGATGAAGTGGTTGTCAGTGATTAGTGTGGAAGGACAGGATTCATCACACTGGGCTACAATTGAACTTTTGGGATATGGCATTATTTTATATCTAGGATTCCATGGTGATTGCATGACTTTTTGCATTTGTCATAACTAACCAAATTGTCATAACTGGGCCTCCCTGGTGGCATAGGGCTTAAGTCTCGAAGCTATCACCACTGTGGCCTGGGTTCAATCCCCAACCAGGGAGCTAACCTACATATGATGCAGCGACCTCTCCTTTCTCTCTCACTGCTCCCCTCAGCAGTGTAGTTCAGTCAATCTGCCTGTTCTGTTCGCCACTCTGTCTCTGGTGAATCCTCTCACGCCTCTCACCACCCCCCCTTTATCTGGCCTACACCTCAGTTCTTCTATGCATAAATAATTATATAAATCTTAAAAAATGCCATAACTAACCAAAAGTAAGCAACTTTTCAGATTTGTTCCCTATATTTAAGTTGTATTTCAGTAAACCTAATTTAAAAAAAGAAAGGTTATAAAATTCATTCTGAATTGTGCTAGACATTATTGATATAAGAATGCCTGCATTGCCTGTAATCTAATTTGTTCAATTAATTAAAATTAAAATAAAGAAGAAAGGGTAATAAAATCAAATTTAGTCAAGTTGGAGTCTATTGCTTCTTTGTTGGGTAATCACTTAACTTTTGCCAGCCAGTCTTTTCATTAGAAAATGAAATAAGATGACCAATAAATGGATTTGATATTGCAGTTTTAAAGATTTATGGATCTTGATCTGTTTGTTAACAATAGAAAAAAGTGGGTTTTCTTCAGAAATCACTTATAATCTAAATTATAAATTATTTGGAAAAAGATGTTCAGAGTTCCAGATAACATAAGCACAAAAGAACTTTGGAATTTGACTCTCAGTTTCAATTTTCTAAAACAAGTTCTGACTGCTACGAGTGTAGAATTTACTTAGGAAAATAATGTTTCCAATATTTTTACTAAGTTCAACAGTGGTCATAAATGTCAATCCTTTATCCTCATTCATGGTTTACCAGTAAGTAGCATTTTACATGGTTAATCATTCCTTCCTCCACAAAATGCTTCTTTTATCTATCTATCATCTATCTATCTATCTATCTATCTATCTATCTATCTATCTATCTATCTATCTATCCAAGCACTGGGTACAGTCAGAAGTGTGGGAGGGTGAGAGAATTCACCAGAGCCAGAGCAGGGAGCAGAACAGGCAGAAGGATCAAAGTACACTGCTGAGGGGAGCAGCAGGCAGCAGGAGAGGTCTGCGCGCCATGTGGGACCCTTTCCTGGGGGTTGGGGAGCAGCCGGGGATCCAACCGGCACTGCAGAGGCTGCGGGCAGCTTTGCAACCCAGCGCTCCGCTGCACCACCTGGGAGGCCCCTCAAAATGCTTCTTTGATTGGTTGCTAGAACCATAAATTTTCTTCTGCTTCTTCACAATCTGTTTTTGTGATTCTTCTTCATCTCCTTGATCTTTGGTTATTAGAAACCCCAAGAAATGACACCTGAGCCTCTTCTCTTTCTTATTTATACTCATTCTCTTGGAGAGCCCATTCTCTCTCATGATGCTATACTATCTATATGTGACATTTCCAGATATGATCTCCAGATTCTAGAATCATATCCCCAGCTTACTACCAAATCTTGAACAAGCTTCAGTAGTCCAAAATTAACCTGAAATTCCTCTTAGAACATCCTCTTTCTATAATAGTATCAATCTCAATGGATAGCAATCCATTCTTCCTGTTGTTTTTCACAAAAATCTTGAAGTCATCTTGAGCTTTTCATTTTTCTGACACCTCACATTGAATCTATCAGCAAATTTTGTTGACTCTTTTAAAACATGATCTTATTATAATTAAAATGTATATAATATAATATGTACTGCATCTCACTATTTCAATAACCTAGCAATTGTTTTTTACACTTTAACCTATTCCCTAAGAAATTAGAATAAACTTTTTTATATTGAAATTAGACTAGGTCACTCTGTCTAAAATCCCCCAATGATCACTCTATCACCCAGAATAAAATAAAATTCAAAATTCTCTCACTGACCTGTTAGTTCTTAAATGATTTTAATGATCTTATCACACACACACACACACACACACACACACACACACACCCCTTTAGTTCTTAATTACTCATTCCAGTGACCCCAGTCTCTTCCACAACGTCATGCTTGCTTTGAGCTCTGAAACTTTGGATGTAGTCTTTCCTTTGCCCAGAATGCCTGAACACTTTTGATCTTTGTAAGGTCACCTTTTTGGCGAGACCTTCTTTTGCCACTGTATTTTTGAGTGCCACCCACTCACTTTCTTTTTCTTGTTTATGTTCTTACCATGCTATACAATATATTTATTTAGTTTCAATTTTCTCTTTCTAGACTGAAACTACAGGAGGACACAGGTTCTTGTCTCTTTGTTTCCCATGTTTAGAAGGAAAATTGTTATTACTTGAGGAACATATGTTAATGGGTACTATCTCTGGGAACTGAAAACGAATCTCTATTCTAACAAGTACTGTGGAACACTCCCTTTACAAGGAACCCGCTGCTAATTGTTTCTGAGTACACTTCTATTTGAACAGGTCTTGTTAGATGAGAATTAAAATGTCTTCCTCACAATGAAACACAAGGAAGAAAGTCCTTTGTTTTGTGAAAATAACAAGTAGGGAAGAATTACAGTTCATTGGGCCATCTCTTTAGTCTAGGACACTGGAAAGAGAACTTCTTGCCAGTCTGCTTAAGATAATTAGCAAAGTCAAGTGTCAACCCTTATTGTGGACTTCATTAATACAACTCCTCAGGGAGGGACTTTTACATGGGAAAATTAACCTTTACTCCCTGAAAGCACTGAAAAGACATTCTCCAGCCTAGGGTGAGGATCTGAGCTTCTCTATTATCACATCTAGTAACAGAAGAGAAGGTTCTTTTGATTCATTGTCACATTCAGATAAGTGAAGAAGGAAGTTTCTCAGTAAGTGTGAATAGATTTTGGTAAACAAATGGAATTTGTTTTAGATAGGATATTTAAACAGCAAGTGTATCTGCTCTAGCACAGCTCGGCTGTGTAGCATTTGAAGGACTGTCGCCTTCCATCGTGTTCAGCATATGTTATCACCAAGCAGGCATTTTATGAAAATTCAGTGATTGGACCATTTCATCTCCAAATATTTTTACACACAAGGAATCCTCTACAGAAAATTGCCTTTGCAGGTTTTGATTATCTAATAGTTGTTCCTCCATTTCTGTCACATTGTTTCCTATGCATTGTAAACCATACAGCTTCATTGACCTCTGGCAATCTTTAGGGGTATGCTAGCATTTTCTTTAGATTTCCTTTAAGTTAGTCAATGATTCAATTTCACTAAACTTTAATAATAAAGCACTAAGATATTTCTGTTCTCAGTCAAAAGAATCATAGTATCTATTCCTCAGTTTTGTGCCTTTTTTAAAACTCTCCTGGATAAAAAGTCTTTACTGGGGGCAACACAATGTATTATTTAGCATCGTTTATAACTAAACAAATTCTGCCTTTGCTATCTGTGGGATCTTAACTCACTTATTTGTGCCTTTGTTTCACCAGTATCTGTCATATAGTAAATGCTTAATAAATGTTAGCTCCTATTATTATAATCACATTGGGAATTCAAGTATCCTAAACTAATCAAAACCACTTTAGTCATTGGATATTATGAAATAATCAGTAGCTTATCCTCAATTCCTTTAAAATGTTTTAATGGAGATAAAGGTTTTATATCACCAGGGATTAATGCATTGAGGAAAGAATAAGTAAAATTTTTGCTTAACAATATACAGAACTAGATTTTCATAACTTAGAGTGAATCTGTGTTATAATAAAATCAAACAGGGCCTCCGTGGTTGCGCAGCGGTTGCCACTGGGTTGCGAAGCTTTCCGCAGCCTCTGCAGCGCCAGTTCGATCCCCGGCTGCTCCCCAGCCACCGGGCGAGGGTCCCGCATGGTGCACAGACCTCTCCTGCTGCTCACTACTCCCCTCAGCAGTGTACTTCGGTCCTTCTGCCTGCTCTGCTCCCAACTCTGGCTCTGGTGAATTCTCTCACCCTCCCGCGCTTCTGACTGTACTCAGTGCTTGTATAAATAAACAAATAAATAAATAAATAAACAAACAAACAAATAAATAAATAAATCTTTAAAAAAAATCCAAATAGCCATTAGTAGTTAAGAAATATAGAAAATAAGTATTTTCAAATCAGTAAGTTATCAGTGACTTTTTAAAATTATCTACATTTATATATGTGTGTGTGTATATATATATATATATATATACACACACATATGTATTGATTTATACATCTGTGTTTAAACAACCATCTAAAACATGGAAATGCGTGTTTGTGTTTCCATTTCATTTGATAGCAGTGTGAACCTCCATTAATAGAACTTTATTGTTTTTTATTGAGGTAACTATGATTTACAACACTGTATATTCAGAGGCATAGGATCACTACTCCTCAGATGTATGTCACCACATCACACCACCATCAAATTATCAGTAGTCTTCCACCATCGTGGATAGTGCCTTCCTTCCCGCAGAGCCCCCATCTTGTAGCCTCAATCTCACAGTTATTTGTCTAATATTTGTTATTTATTTGATTTTATCTACCATATGGCTCAGCAATTCCATTCCTAGATATCTACTAAAGATACCTATAACTATGTTTTATAAACGTGTATATAACAATGCATATTTAACTTAGCTTTGTGATTTTACTGATTTTCTTCTATCTCATATATTTTAGAACACCCTACAAATCAGAATGCACTGAGATTACATTTAAGTGAGAAACAGAATGTGAGGTAATTTTAAGCATACTGAATTGTTTTTCATTTGCACTTTAGTATTGGCTTCTTGATTATCAGTAGAACAGAATCTATTAACAACTACTTCAAGCATAACATATGATAGAATCCAGATGAAATAAGTAGTGCACATGCTAAAAGTTTAACAGACCCCTTCTTTAAATGAACCAAAAACATGCTAAAAAAATTCACTAAAGTGTGTTTTTGCAATATTTATATGAATGTGTATTTTTTATTGAATGTTAGTGAGGCCTTTAAAAGAGCAAAACAAATATAAAAAGTAATTTGAGTAAATACAGGAAAATGATGCCAAAATATGTTGGCTAGATGGTAATTGCAAGGATTGATATGTGAACTAGAAGACTTTATATATACTTGAGTAATTTATTTCCTTTTACCTTGTTAGCTGAGTTAGGATGTTGAAACAAAATCTCTTCAGCTAGGATTATACTGTTTTACTATATCTTATACTAAACCTGGAAGAGACACTTTCTACATTTTATACTCATTTGATTTTTATAAATGAATTTCCATTTTCAACTTTTCTCCATTTAAAGTAAGGTTTTACATCTTCCTAATCCCTGCCACAAGCTCCATGTCAAAGAATGCTCTGATAAAGACAAGGGGAAACTTGTAATTTCTTTTGGAGATATTCAGAAGGATTTGTATCCACACATAATTGTGACTTCTGCTTATATGTTCCAAATACAAAATGTCAAATGTCCTAAGACATTTACCTCAGGGAATATATTTAGTAGGGGAAATTCCCCTAAGAAAAATAACAAATTTTAGGTTTTATATTATTTTAATTAAAAAAAAATAAAGTAAAAATTTTAAGTAATCATTTACTTTGGAAAATACAAACTTGTGATGTTTAGAAGTTCTGACATATCAAAACTTAGAAATAAGATGATAGAGGAGCTACTTTAGGATCAATTCCTCATATGGTAATTTTCAGATTAGTATGTGGAAAGATTTTAACTTGGAGTCTCAGTGTCACAGACACTGAAGTATTTTTTCTAAGCCTACTGATTAATGTAAATTTAAAACTTTCTAGAAGTCTTTAAGGCCCAAAAATGACAGGCGAGCCCATAGATATTTTACCTTTTGAGATGTTCATATCTTTTCCCAACAAAATTGAACCTGACTTTAAGTGAGGTAATGCATACTTATGGGCAAAGAAATTCTTGTTGCTGGTGATTCAAAATATGTTAGATTTATGTTCTAAGAATGTTTTGACTAATGCCAGTCCTTCATTACGCCATGGTTGTCTTACAGTCAGTTGAGGGAAAATCTGAATGTCTGACAGACTCAGAAAGCACTTAAAATACAGGGACCTCCAGATTTCTTGAGGACTCAGCAATTTGTTAATATGGTTTCTAAAATGAATATTGAGTCAAGTTTTGAAATTTAAAAAAGAAAACAAAATCAAACATAGAAACACACTCTCCATTTTGTTGGGCTACTGTCTAAAGTTCCAGAAAGGAAATTTTTATTTAGGTGAAATGCATTTTTACTGCATTTTTTTTCTAGCTGAAAAATTCACCAGAGTGTCATAGTCAAATTGCCATTCCAGTTTTTACTGAAAAAGGACATATTTAATATGCCCAGACTATAATCTTAGGAAGCCAGGGAGAAAAAAGCACTCCATATAATTGCATTCGCATTCTTTAACAATTTTTTAAAAGTCTGATCCAATCCATCAAACTTCTCTATACATGATAATCTGGCAACTCATGGTATGGTTTTCCAACCGGCAATATCAGCATAACCTAGGAGCTTGTGAGAAATTTAGAATCTCAAGACCCACCTCAGATCTATGGAATTAAATATGCTTTTTAACAAGATCTCAACTGACTCAAAAACACATAAAAGCTTGAGAATACCTGCTCTATAATTTCCTTACTCAATATTCTCACTGAGAGACATTCTGTTAAGCATGACATGAAGACCTAGCTTCTGTGTTTTCCCATAAATCTTTCTATCTTCAGGTTCATATGCTAAACTTGGTCATTCTTTCTGCAGGTGGCTTTCCTGATGTATAGTTCCCTACAATAGAAGAAAGAGTACCCAGGTCTTTATTCAATCTCTTTCCAGCATAGACATAAAACACAGATCCTGCCAATGTTTTAGAGTCTAGACAATCAATACCATTAAAAATAAATTGGATTAAATTTTAGCACTAGAGAACATGGGCCAATTCTTGTGTTTTTCACAGTAGGAATGCTGGTATCTGTACCTTATGTATTTTTGTCACGTTCCTGTCAAAACTTAGGTGAAATAATTTTTTTCTGACAGCCTGAGGCTTTATGATTTGGCTCACTGAATCAGTAAAGAGTACGCATTGAAATTCTTCTGGTGGTTGTGTGAAGACATGCACTCTAATCTATTGCTAATAATATTATCTAAAGCAGATTGTTCTTTTTTGAACCACATAGCAAGAAATGACTTTTGGAAGAAGGTGTAATCATTTAAAACTTGCTTTCATAATTCATCCTTATTTTGGTGTTTACCTATTCTGCATTGCATGCTTTATTAAAAGCATATTTTCATGCACTGCCTTCTACCTTTCACACGCAAATATATGCTTCACACAAATGCTTGTTTTGCTTATTCACAGTTTATGCCTGTATTTAAATTATGGATTGAGGAACAGGGTATGGAAAATCTTCCCCCTGTTTCTCTTTATTCTCTATTCTCCTTATCTCTAGGTGAAAGGATTTTCATGGGAATACCTATAATTTTGTAATTCAAAACTTGTTCTTATTTTATTTAGCACAACACTTTGAGGATTTTGCTGACTAAAATAAAACTATATAAATCTAGTGGGTGTTTATTGTTTTATGGTCCTCAGTTATCAATGTGAAAGCAGCAGAGTATGGATTAAAAGTTTTTCAAGGTCTATCTGCATTCAGTTCTTATTTTCTTGTCTAAACAGGTTCTGCTATAAACAATCACTACCAAACATATCAAAAATATCTACTTCTCATTTCTAAGGCTTTTCATTCTCACATACATTAAAAACACATGCAGACATTCAGTTTTGTGTGCATATGTGTGACTCTGTTGGGAAAATCATGGAAATGATTAGGTTCCTTCGGTGCCTCACTACTTCTCTCCATTAGATACCAGAAAGGTACAGGGATATTTAAGTCCTTTTTACAAGGACACATCTCAGGGAGAAAATAGCCCCAAGTCAGAAATATTTCAGAAAAGCTTACTTTCATTAATGGAATTACTGTAGTACTGTATTTGAAAAAAGGCTGTCACACTCACACTACAAAATATTTCAAGTTGTTAATTCAATTGGCCTGAAAGTATTTAAAATGTCAGCATTAAGCCAGTGGGTTGTGGGAGGAGTATTTTGCCTTTTTTTTTTTTTTAAGGAGATATCAGGAACAAGCAGAGGTGTTCCTTGTTTTATTAAAGCACCATATCTGTAGGTATTCAAGCTCTCCACTTTTAGATATGCAAAGAAATTTTGGTTATTTTAATTTGAGTACTGGTTGGGGTAACCTTTTCCAATAGTGATTTGACCCCATTAAAATCTCCAGATAGTTGGGAAAGCTTTTAAGGTCTAATCTTTGACTTTCATGTTGGAATGTATGATTTCTTTTTGTTGCAATCTTTACTTCTTTTTTCCACATTCTTTCCCAAACATAGACAAAGTCTTTAACTGATAATCACTTGTGTCTTAACTGCTGACTTAACAAGTCAGGTTGTATCTCTAATTACCCCTGGGGAATCTGATAACAACTTTAACTCCAGTGAGTTTTCCCAACTTCCCAAAGTCATTTAATAGAACCTATAAGACAGTGTCATAAATTTTTCCAATAAACTTCAAATGCTGTAGTCAAACCAGTGGAAGATCCACAAAAATTGCATAGCTATTTACAGTACCCCATCAAGAGGTGTAAGCAATTATTCCTCCACCCTGGAGTATCTTTGTCTTATATGAGAAAATGTTGGTTAGAATTAAAAAAGAGTGGTTGAGCCTTAGGAGAATTTCAAACTGTTTTTAGGCACATACTGAAAGGTGAAAAAATCAATTAGACAAGAAATCTAACCACTACTATTAAAAATATAGTAGGGGGCCTCCCCTGGTGGCGCAGACGGTTGAGTGCAGCTCTGTGAAGCTATCCGCAGCCTCTGCAGTGCTGGTTCAATCCCAGCCAGCCAGCCAGGGTCCCACATGGTGCAGCAGACCTCTCCTGTCTCCCCCACTGCTCCCTTCAGCAGTGTATTTCGTCAGTCTGCCTGTTCTGTTCCCCGCTCTGTCTCTGGTGAATCCTCTCACCCTCCCGCGCACCTGGCCTGAACCCCAGTTCTTGTATAAATAAATAAATCTTTAAAAAAATATATACTAGGTGTGTTGCTGAACCATAAGACTGACCCTCTGAGAAACTATTTCTCCTTAATGAGACTTCTTAATGAGACAGACTGCTTATAAGTTAAATGTAAATATAGATTTTTGTATACTTCTGGTGTAACTGAAAGACTATCACTCCTGTTCATATTGATAGCCACTAGCAGTTTTGAAGGAATATTAAGTAATATAAAATATAAAATTATAGAATATAAAATTTCCAGAAAAGAATCTGACACCTCCCTGGTTTGTTTTTTCTGCACAATTGTCTGCCCTACTTCTTTTCATTTAAGAACAGTAGAGGATGTAGTGGTTAACTGCACTAGTGATATAAACTTGAAAAAGTTATTCACCATTGTAAGTCTTGGGCCATAAGCAAAATGGAAATAATAATGATACTTTATTACTGGGTTGTAGGAATTACATGAGAAAGTACACATAAATTGCTTTGATCATGTCAGGACGAGAGTTAGTACTCAAGGAATGTTCATTTTTGTTGGTATTAGCTCAGCTTGAGTGAACATATGTATACCCTCATAAGTTTGTTTTTCTATAGAAATTTGTTTTTCTATGTTTCTATAGTACTTTTATTTTTTTGATTAGTTTTCTTTGTGATGTATAAATATATATAAATCGAATTTTTCATAACAATAGACTTTATTTAAAGCAGTTTTAGCTTCACATCAATAAATGAATGAAAGGTGCAGAGATTGCCCATATCTCCTTTGCTGCTACATGTGCATAGCCTCTCCCATTACAGGCGTTTCTCACTATAGTGGAATATATTTGTTACAATTAATAAAACTACATTGAAAAATTCATTTTCACTCAAAGTACATACTTTATCTTAGTGTGGATTCTGGTGTTGTGCATTCTATGGGTTTTGACAAATATATAAAGACATACATGTACTTCTATCTCACATAGTAGTTTCATTGCCTATTTATCATCTCCATTCCCTGTTTATGGCAACCATTGGCCTTTAAGTGTCTCCGAATTTTTGCCTTTCCCAGAAGTTCGTATAGTTGTGATCAAATGGTATGGTGCCTTTCCAGATTGGTTTCTTTCACTTAGTAATATGCATTTAAGAGTCTTCAATGTCCTATCATAACTTGATAGCTGTCGTGCAACCACCCCAGGCCAGCTGGATTCATTGTTAGTTCTTGCAGACAAAAAGAATTTTGGAGGCTTGGGTGGATTTTGCGGTCCTTTAATGCTGAGACAAGGGACCATACACATAGGCAGGCAGATAGATCAAGATGCTCCAAAGCTGAGAGAGACAGAGTAGCAACCCTGCGGCCTAGCCCCCTTCACACTAAGTGCCCATAGTCACACAACTGATGCTTTGTTGCAAATACTGGCCTATCCCATTTTTGCTAGATGCCTGAATGGTAGAAAACAGAATTTCCAGTTATGGGCTGTCTGTTGTGTAGAACTCAAGAATCTGTAGCCTGATTTTAACTCATTTTTCTTACAATAGCTCATTTATTTTTAGCACTGAATGATAATCCTTTGTCTGGATGCATCAGTTTATTCATTCATCTACTGAAGGGCAACTTGGTGCTTCCAAATTTGGGCAATTATGAATAAAGCTGCTGTAAACATCCATGTGCAGATTTTGAGTGGGCATAACTTTTTAGCTTACTCTTTTTCAATACTCAGGAGCACAATTGCTGGATCATTGTTAAAGACGTTTGCTGGGATTTGTTGTCAATGTTTTAGATTTTCATGATTTGATTAGTATGTTGTAGCATGTCATTGATATTTTAAGTTGTAATACCCTAATCACATGATGTGGAATATATTTTTATATATTTATTTACCATCTGTATGTCTGTTTTGGCGAGGTTTCTATTCAGGTCTTCAGCCATTTTTTTTAATCTACTGGTTTGTATTCATATTGATGAGTTTTAAAGATTTTATTTTATATTTCGGATAAAAGTTATTTATTGGCTGTGTTTTACAAATGTTTTCTCCTGTTCTGGGATCTGTTTTTCATCATTAAATTAACAAGTGAGATGTAAAACAATGGTACATCATTAAGAAAAAAAAATAGAGGTCAGTTGATAAATACCTTCCATTGATATGCCAATAAAACAGGAAATAGACCTTGAGATGTTTTGTATTCTCAGTAACATCTATATAGTCCCTGCATGCATAGAGATACTCAGTAATGATTAACTGACCAACTGAATGATTAATATCCAGTGAAAGTCATTTCAATGTAATGATTCCCCAAATTTAGGAATTCCATAGAAGGACAAGAAACTGATGTCAGGCAGGATCTGATACAAATTATATAATAATCCTCCTCATGTCTCACTTGTCAACATATGAAGATGAATTATAAATGAGCATCAGAGACAAAGAATGTTCAGGGCCTTAGAGTTACATTACTTGTATAGATAGAATCATGGTCTTTGGCTTATAGAACAGAAAAGGGCAAGTTATGATTATCCATTTTTGGTACAAATTTCAAAACTTCCACAAGTGAAAGCAATAGTGAAAAGTAAACACTGATTTATTTAAAAAAATTCTGATTGTCTACCATGTGCTGAGGTGTTAGGGAGCATGGCAGGGGACACACATTCCAATTACTGGTAACTTAAAATGGTGTAGTTACCTGAATATCTTTTGAATTGTTTTGATAGTCATTTCTGGTATAATAGTTTATTGAGTACCTAGACATTATATTAAGCACTACTTTTGTAAAAGCTCATATAATTATTGTTAGGTCTCTAAGACACATGTATTTCTTCTCAGTTTTATTTGTGGAGACAATGGTTTGCCCCAAATGGGCCTGGGATACATCTTCAGGCATGATGTTAATTCTGTGTTACATGTCAATGTCATGACAAAGCTCTTAAAACCACTCATAATTCTGTCTCCATAAAAGATCTCATGACTCAAAATATTTTAAAAGGGTGTTTAGAAGATACCTACAGCCTCAAAAATGATTATGAGAGAAAGAAAAACTGCTCTGAGTCAGGAAATGTGAACTCATCAAGACAAAAGTCTAGGGAAAAAAAAGGTTTTTGTAACATTTTTTTTTTTATTTTCTGGAAAAGGGTGAACAAGGAAATGATCTGTTCAGGTGAGAGAATGTAAAGACAGGTAAAGAGAGTAAGTTGGTATGACTCCTGTCTAGATTTGATCACCTCCATCAAGCAGAATGATAGATTAGAAAGGATAATATGGAGCTGAGGAAATTTCAGTCCAAGATAAATAAAAGTGTTAGTGTTTTCAGACAACTAGTCTTTTGGATTAAGAAAATGATTTGAGCAAAAACAACACTGATGGAAGAAATAGAGGGGTGGTTAAATTCCTGTAATTGCATTTCTAAATCCACAAAAATAAATACGGGGAAGATACCTTGCTAATGAAGAGTGTGCAAAGATCTGATAATTTTAGTTTACTGAAGCTCATCAACAAATAGTGAGTGTGGCTATTAAAAAAGGACAGTCAATACTGATGAAAGAATAATGCTTTACTTAAGGAAGATAGTACCATATTTAGTATACATCTTACATATTGCATTTAAGTCCATGTATTGTGTTAATAAGGTCTTGTAGAATCTAAATTCATTAACAAACTGGATATCTGAATTGTAAAGGATTAGAAAATCTCTAATTGATAGTTAAAGGATAGAAAATGATTCTCCAGGAGAAAACTTGAATTGAGAATAAAAGAACGTTGACTAGGTAAGTGAAGTGTTGTCATATGGAAAGGGGTCCTCGTAACTTATATTGATCCACACTGTAGATGCAGGAAGGGATGGGACCTTTCAGTTCAAAGTTTTGTTTGTTTGTTTGTTCATGTTTTTTTTTTTTTTTTTTTCAAAAATGAATAGACTGCTTTGAGAAGTAGTAACATTACTGGCAGGTTTCAAGGAAAATGTGTGTCCTTTGTCCGAGATATTTTAGCACAACTTTCTGCACCAAGAGAAAGTTAGGACTCGAGACCTCTTCCCAATTCTAAGATTTTTGTTCTTTTATTTTCAGTATTTGAAGAGTTGTTGACAAAATTCCCTCTCATTTCTTTCTCCAGCTGCCTCCTAGTATATCATGGCCCTCCTAAAATAGTGTACCAAGAGAAATCTTGTAAATTTTCTGTATTTATGGTCTCCAAAATGAGCAGTTGTTTGCAGCTTAAAGTTTTAAATAATCTGAGAAACTAATATGGAAATAAAACATTGTACCTAATGGAGTTGTTATTTTAAAAGGAAACTCAGTTTATGGGCATTCTCTTAAACTATCAATAGGGGAACGATAGAAAATTTTATAACTGGTACTGTGATAGAATCCATGCATATTATATAAACTAAATTAAAACCTGGAGGGGGAATTATTCACTCAGCTGTATTGCTGAATTCTTTTGGTGACCATTGTTATCCAGTAATGGTGAAACAAGAGAAAAAGATACTAAAAACTGGTCACTTCATTCAGGCTACCACCTTCTATATATGTTTTATTATTATCTAAGGCATTGTTTTGTGACCATGAATGTGGTGTGCATGCGCACACACACACACCTCACATGTAAAGTTGGAAAAAGAATTAGAGTTTTTTACACTGAAGTTTATATAAATTTGGGGGTCTGTTTCCTCAAAATTATTTTAAGTGTGAAGTCATATGAGATGTTCTCTCAGTGAGGATTACTGATTTTCTCTGTGTCCTACTTGTTGCTTGTATTATTTATCTACCTTAACTTGAAACAAAGGTTAAGAAATTCCCACATGGGCCTCCCCTGGTGGCACAGGCGGTTGAGCGCAGCACTGTGAAGCTGTCTGCAGCCTCTGTAGTTCTATCTGGTTCTATCTGGCCGGCCAGCGAGGGTCCCACAGAGTGCTGCAGACCTCTCCTATCTTGCCCGCTGCTCCCCTCAGCAGTGTATCTCAATCAACCTTTCTGTTACCCACTCTGTCTCTGTGAATCCTCTCACCCTCCCACGCATCTGGCCTTTACCCTGGTTCTTGTATAAATAAATAAATAAACCTTAAAAAAAAAATTAAAAAAAAAAAGAAATTCCCACATGGCCTTGCCATCTCCTTATGCTTAACCCATTTTCCCCTAACATAATAAATATAGATGTGTTGTATTAACTGCATCAAAATCACGGCGGTATAATTGCATATAAATAAAAACCATTGTCAGTATAATCATGTACAAATTATTATTTTGTGTTCTAGACTGTCTTTAACTCAGTAAATATCATTTTGTGTGTCACAATAAATGAAAAGGAAAACAAATGAAAGATTGCTCCCTGAATACATTTATACTATCTCAGTATAATCTGAATTCAACCAAATGGAATGTAACTACAATGTTGATGGAAAACACCACTTACTGGTATAGGATCTTCGCCACTCTCTATTATAGGAATTATTATGAAGGTTTCTTAGCATCCTGCTAGAAGCCAGATTCAGTTGTTTTCTTTTTCTTTTTTTGTTTCTATTCTTTTTCTTTTAAAGAATAAAGAAACAGTCAAATCCACACAGGGAGAGTATGTTGTCTTGAGGTTATAGAAATGCCTCTTTGTTTTTTTTTTCCCCTAAACATTCCACTTCTGCTCAACAGTGATTATTACAGATTGAACAGTTATGAATTAAAATATGTTAATGCATATGAAAATTGAGAACATTATGTGGAATAAAGTTAAAGAGCTGAAAAGGACAGTTTAGAAAATGAAGAAATTGAGTTAATGAGGAAACTAAGACAAAAGAAGAGTTAAGTGATTTGTTCAAAGTCCCAAATTTAGTTGAACAAAAATGCACTTGGTTCTAGTCTCCTTCATAATAGCTATTCTCACAGGTTTGAGATTATATATTGTTGGTTTTGATTGGCATTTCCCTAGTAATAAATGATGGTGAGCATCTTTTTCATGTGCCTGTTCATCTTTTTTGTCCTCAATGGAGATCTGTCAATCAGAGTGTCTGCCCATTTTTAATTTAGTTTGTTTGTGTTGTTGTTGTTGTTGTTGATTTATATGAGTTCTTTATATATTTTGAATGATAAACCCTTGGCAAATGTATGATTTGCAAATATCTTCTCCCATTCAGTAAGTGTTCTTTTTGTTTAGACAATGGTTTCTTTCCTTGTGTAGAAGCTTCTTAGTTTATTATAGTCCCATTTGTTTAATTTTATTTTTGTCTTCCTTGCCTTTGGAGACAAATTCACAAAGAAATTGCTAAGGCAAATATGGAATAGTTTACCATCTAGGTTTTCTTCTATATATCTTATGGTCCTAGGTCTTATATTCAAGTCTTTATTCTATTTTGAGCTAACTTTTTATATATGTTCTGAGGTAGCAGTCTAGTTTGATTCCTTCTCATGTGACTTGCCTGTTTTCATAGCATCATTTATTAAAGTCACTTTCTTATTCCATTGTATGCTCTCAGCTACTTTGTGGTAAGTTCATTGTTGTAGTTGGGTAGTGTGATACCTCCATTTTTGTCCCATTTTTCTCAGCACTGATTGCTTTGGTTATTTAGGACATTTGCTGTTTCCAAACAATTTTTATGATTTTTGTTCTATTTCTGTGAAAAATATCATTAGAAATCTGTTAATGATTACATTAAATCTGTATGTTGTTTAAATAAATTGACTGCTTTTAAATGTTAATTCTTCCAATAAATGGGTGCAGAGTATCTTCTAATTTCCTTGTGTTTTCTCCTTCTTCAGCAATGTCTTAGCATTTCAGTGTACAGGTCTTCCACCTCCTTGGTTAAATTTAGTTTTAAATATTTAATTCTTTCAGGTGCTACTGTAAGTGCAATTGTTTTCTTAATTTCTCTTTCTGCTAGTTTGCATTTATGTTTGTTCATTTCATTCTAAGAATAGTTTTCTGAAGGCTGGAATCTTAATGCTATTTAAAATGACTATTTTTGCTTTCAACAGTGGTTGCTAAATGGTTTTATTTTAGTAGCAAGCAGTGTGTGATTGTTTTCTTCTTTTTTCCCCAATAAATTAAAGTACTATTTCATTTCCTGTCATACAGTATTGATTGATATTTCTAAAACAAAGCTAAAGTAAAATGGTGATAATATAAAAAAAAGTCCTACTTTAATGGGGATGCTTTTAGTGTTAATCATGATGTTGGGAGTTGGTTTAAGATATATTTCATTTTACATTGCCGAGGAATAGTCTTCCATTTCTAGTTTGCTAAATGAACATTTTAAAAATCAATAATAATATTACATTCACTGGTTATCTGTATAGCATCTATATAAATGATCTGTATTGTTTTTCCTCATTTATTTTAATGATAAGTATTAATAGATCACCTAATTTTGACATGTCACAGCATTCCTGATATTCATCCGGCTAGGTCATATGTGGTTTCTGAAGTCAGAATGAGGCAAACTTGAAACTTTGGTTTACTTTTAGAGATTATGTAACTCTGGGCCACATGTCCTCATGTAAAATTAACATAATAATAGTACCTCAGAATGATAGCCTAATCAGTTACTAGATAAAGTATCATGTAGGCACTGACCATAATAATTGGCATAGCATGCAGCAGACATTTATAAGGGTGAGTCATCCATTTATATACTACTAAAAATAAATATGCACTGTGTGTGTTGATGAGGATTTTTGCAGTTACGATCATAATACAAATTAATCTACATTTTGGGGACTTGTATAGTATGTAGGTACTACATTCCTTGCACTACTGACTTTTATTTAAGAAAGTCCTAATTTTATAAAGTTAAGTTAGGATGGCAGTCTATTATTTTCTGCACTCTGAAACAGATCCAATCCCTTTGGGAATTCTCTATTTCTAAGAACACTTTTTCCCAAAGTAAACATAGTACAGTAGTAGTTAAGATAAAGACATCCAAACTCAAGTCCTCATTTTCAGCTAGTTAATAGAGTGACTTTGGTCAAGTGGTTAAATTATTTTTATGACTACGTTTTCTCATCTATAAAATGAAGATTTTTAAAATTATTTATATGCTTTTTATATTATAGTTCATTCTCCTCTCAGGTAAAATCTCCATAAAATTTCCACCACCTAGATGCCCATGAACTGTCACCATAGTCTCTTCACTAAACATGTTGCTCCATCCATGTTGCTGCAAATGGCATGAGTCTATTTTTTTTTTGACTGATGAATAGTATTCTATTGTGTATGTATGCTATATCTTCTTGATCTAGTTACCTGCTTTGGGGCATTTAGGTTGCTTCCATATCTTAGCTGTTGTAGATAGTGCTGCAATAAACATAGGCATTCAGGTTTCCTTTCAAATTAATGTTTTTGTGACCCTTGGGTAGATTCCTAGACATAAAATTGCTAGATCATATTGTAGGTTTATTTTTAGTAGTCAGAGGAACCTCCACACAGCTTCCATATTGGTTGGACCATTTTACATACCCACCAGCAATGTAAGAGAGTTCCTTTTTCTCCATATCCTCACCAACATATGCTGTTGCCAGTTTTTTTTTTTTTAATATATGCCATAAAATGAAGATTGTAATGGGATCTACCTTTCAGAGTTGATGTGAAAATTTAATCAATATTCAGTAAATATTTTGTTACCATTTGTGTTAGTGCTACATTAAAATACATTAAACTGAGAACATAGGAAGTAATTATTGACAATTATTGGCAATTACAATTTATTGTAATGTATTATCAATATTATAAATAATTGAGGGGAAAATTACCTAGACCAAGAATCATTTACACTGGGAATTTCTGCACTTATTTCTGTTCTAGTTTGATCAGTTTTTATTTTTTCTATATTAATTTAAAAATGACAGTTTGTTTACCATTTCTATTATAGCACTCAGTAAGAAATGTCCCTGGCAATAGCCAAACTTTGGAAACAGCTTTGATGCCCAAAAACAGATGAGTGGATCAAGAAGATGTGGTATATATACACAATGGAATATTACTCAGAGATTAAAAAAGTAAAACTTATGCCATTTGCAGCAACATGGATGACTAACTGAAATAAATCAAAAGGATAAAGCTTAAATACCAGATGATGCCACTATTATGTGGAATACGGAGAAACCAAAAGAAGTGTCAGATGAAGACAAGTTTAAAAAGCAACCCTTAAAAGCTTACTACAAAACGGAAGCACCCAGAGGGGAAGGGAAGGGAGAGGATTGAGAGCAAAGAGGGCGGGGTACACAGTGGCCTATGGAGGTGGACTATGAATGATTTGGTGGCTGGTGCACTATGTGGCAATATCTGAGGCAGGTGAGGTGTTGCGAGCCAGTCGCAGCAGTCTGGGTGTCAGGGGTTCCTGAAGGATGGGAAGGCGTCGGCGCAATTGTAGAGAAAAATAGTAAGGGAAGGGGGAGAGGGAAAGAGGAGACTCAGACACTTGATCAGGGTGCTGACATCATCCTGCTGAGGGTCTCAGCAGCCCTTTATTTATACTAAGCAAATCGTGAGTACACAAGCATAAGGTAGGAAGATAACAATTATCACATGTCCTTTTTCAGGAGCTGCCAAGGGTCTGTTTGCCTTCCAGCAGAGGTGTAACATTTATTATTCTTTGTCTTAAAGAAGGCACAGTTGCTAAACAAATGTTTTCAAAATAGTTATTTACTTTAAACAATCTAACAGTTATTTTATTACTAGCAAAAAGCATATGTGTCTACAATTAACATTTCTAAGTTTGCCATGGTGAAAGATTAACTATGGGCTGAGGGAAACAAAGGGCAGGAAGTTACCTGGGGGAAGGGAGACAAAGGAATTTTTTCTAACTAACCTACAAAGTTTAGACCAACATATAACTAATTGATTAAAGTAAAAAACAGAAGGCTTTTATTTAGAAATTATTATCTATATTGTTTTAGCTCTACCAGTCATAAAATTGCTGTTGACTTATTCTTGAATGCATACTCTAACAGCTACCATACCAATTGTTCACCTCCAGGGGAATCAGCCCTAAACAAACAGGAAGAATTTAGCAGGAGTTAGCTATTGCGCCTCCTGGCTCATCAGGAATTTTCTTACACTTGGAGCATGGATCACATCTGCCACCCAACTGCTATCTTTATTTTTATTTATTTATTTTTTTTTTGAATTCAGATAAAATTTTTATTTTTTTTATTTATTTTTTTTTTTTTTGACTTAAGCAAAGGAAATTTATTGTCTTGAAATTCTAGAGGGTGGAAGGTTGAAACTGAGGTGTTGGCAGGACCATGCTCCCTTCAAGGCTTTTGGGGATCTGTTCCAGGCTTCTCTCCCAGTTTTTCAGTCTCTTAACTCATGAAAGTGTAGCTCCAGGGTCCACGTGGCTCTATCCAAATTTCCATTTTTTGTTTTTTTTTTTTTTAATATTAAATTTTATTTTTATATTCCCCATACAATTGCAAACGCCCCATTCTGACCCCAATCCTTCCCCTCCCGCCCCCCACCCCCCAAAAAGTGTCTCTGGTTCATAGTTTTTTGTTGATTTTGATTTTCACTTTCTTATATTCATTTTCCTGGTCCCTTATTTAAGTTTTCTAGATTCCTGCTATGAGTGAGACCATCCGGTATTTTTCTTTTTCTTTTTGGCTTATTTCGCTGAGCATGATCCCTTCCAGTGCCATCCATGTTGCTGCAAATTGCATGTGTTTATCTTTTTTGAATGCTGAGTAATATTCCATGGTATATATGTACCACATCTTCTTGATCCAGTCATCTATTTTTGGGCATTTGGGTTGTTTCCAAAGCTTAGCTATTGTAAACAGTGCTGCTATAAACATAGGAGTGCAGGTGCTCTTTGGAATTGATGTTTCTGTGTCCTTTGGGTAAATACCTAGGAGTGGAATTGCTGGATCATATGGAAGCTCTATGTTTAGTAGGTCCAGAAATCTCCACACAGCTCTCCATAGTGGTTGGACCAGTTTGCACTCCCACCAACAGTGCACAAGAGTTCCTTTTTCTCCACATCCTCGCCAACATTTGTTGTTGCTAGTTTTTTTAATATGTGCCATTCTCACTGGTGTGAGATGGTATCTCATGGTAGTTTTGATTTGCATTTCCCTGATTACAAGTGATGTTGAACATTTTTTCATATGTCTGTTGGCCATTTGCATTTCCTCTTCAGAGAAGTTTCTTTTTAGCTCTTCTGCCCATTTTTTGACTGGATTATTTTCTTTGTTGTTGCTGAGTCTCATCAGCTCTTTGCAGATTTTTGTGATCAGTCCTTTATCATTAGTGTTGGGTGCAAAAATGTTGTCCCAGTTGGTGGGGTTTCTCTTTGTTTTTGTTATTGTCTCTTTTGCTGTGCAGAAGCTCTTTAATTTGATGTAGTCCCAGCTGTTTATCTTTCTCTTCACTATCACTGCTTTGGGTGATGTGTCTGTAAAGATGTCTTTGATGTGCAAATCCCGTAGTGTTTCGCCTATATTTCCTTCTATGTATTTTATGGTTTCAGGTCTTATGTCTAGTTCTTTAATCCATTTTGAGTTGATTTTTGTGTATGGTGTGAGGTAGTGGTCAAGCTTCATTCTTTTGCATGTAGCGACCCAGTTTTCCCAGCACCATTTATTGAACAAACTTTCTTTGCTCCAATGCATAGTCTTTGCTCCTTTGTCAAAGATTAGTTGACCATAAATCTGTGGGTTAATTTCTGGATTTTCTATTCGATTCCATTGGTCTGTATGTCTGTTCTTGTTCCAATACCATGCAGTTTTGATGATTATGGCTTTGTAGTATAGCTTGAAGTCTGGGAGTGTGATGCCTCCATTTCCTTCTTTTTTTTTCAGTAGAGCTTTGGCTATTCGGGGTTTTTGGTGATTCCATATGAATTTCATCAATAATTGTTCTATTTCTTTGAAGAATGCCATTGAGATTTTGATTGGAATAGCATTGAATCTGTATATTGCTTTTGGTAGGATGGCCATTTTAATAATGTTTATTCTTCCAATCCATGAGCAGGGGATGTCTTTCCATTTCTTTGTGTCTTCTTCTATTTCTTTTAACAGTGTTTTATAGTTTTCTTTGTATAGGTCCTTTACCTCTTTTGTTAGATTTATTCCCAAATATTTGATTTTTTTTGTTTCGATAATAAAAGGGGTGGTTTTTTTGATTTCTTCTTCTTCAGATTTATTGTTTGTGTATAGGAAGGCTACTGACTTTTGCATCCAACTGCTATCTTTAAAGTAATAGAATTTCCTTCTCCAATTAGCTCTTGCCTCAAAAGACCACATCTCCATATTAAAGACTTGGCCAAGGGATGTTTACAGCCTTTTGTTGCCAGAAATTTTTTCACTTGTTAATGTAAGGCCAAATGTTGACTGCCTTTTGGCAGAGAAAGACTAATTTTATAAAAAATGTAATAATTGTATTATGCAGTGCCATTTGCCATCAAACTGGTTATTCAGTAATTGATCAGTATTTGCAGTTTTACTTTTAAATGTGTATTTTTAGCAATGGCAGAAACTAGCCATGAACAAATGAGGAGAATCTTGGAGTCAGCTAACGAGATTCCTGATTTTTCAGAAATCTGCCCCAAGCCCGGACTTTTGTCAGATGACATGAGTAGCATGGCTCCCAATAGTGAGGGGCATCTCTACTTCCAAAATAGCAACAATAATGTAAGCCAGTGTTATCTCAAGGAAAGGGAGAGAGGGAGGGGAGAAAGAAAGGAGGAAGAAGATGTGACAATATTTGTGATAGAATGTTTCTTCCTTCGAAATGAAACGTTATATAATAATAGTAAGTATTTAAAGACCCTAATAGTTTAAAGATTTAAAAAATGACAGTATAGTAATCAATGAGATTTACCATACAAAACCTGCTAGATAGACTGACAGACTACATGGCAACATTTAAACTTCTAGGAGAGATTTAACTAGCAAGAAAATGAAAAAGGAAATGCTTTTCTTTTTAAGAATGTCAAGAATAATAAATATTCTTATAAAATAAAATACAGGTTAAATTAATACGTGGATTGTTAATGGATTATTAAATTCAGTAATACATTTGGAACACCCTATTAGTGTCTGTGGGAGGTAAGCAAGAGGAATGTTTTAATGTTGAAGTGTTACTTTAGATGATTTATCTTTCTGTTTTTTTTGCATCTATTTAGAAAATTTGAATGTTTCCTACTTTTGTCTTGATGCTGAATTGGTAATGAGATATCATATGCATTAGCTTAACAAGTATATTATAGTGTCTGTGCTGATGTCAGTTTGGTCACTTGTTAGAAAAATGTGTTGACAAACTTCAGCCCCTATAGCATAGGCTGGACGTTATAATGTCTCAAGCTGAATGATGTTAGTGGTACATTAAAACTAAAATGAAATGCTAAGATAAGATAGCATTTGGGCCTCCCCTGGTGGCGCATTGGTTGAGCGCTGGGCTGCAAAGCTGCCCACAGCCTCTGCAGTGCCGGTTCAATACCCGGCCGCTGGTGAGGGTGCCACATGGCACACAGACCTCTCCTGCCATGCCTGCTGCTCCCCTCAGCAATGTATTTTGTCAGTCTGCCTGTTCTGCTCCCTGCTCTGGCTCTGGTGAATTCTCTCACCATCCTGTGCTTCTGACTGTACCCAGTGCTTATATAAATAAATACATAAGTCAAAAAAAAAAAAGAAAAAAGAAGGAAAAAAGAAGATAAGATAGCATTTAAATGGAAAGATTACTCATAAATCTGTCTTGAAAATATTTTCATAATTTCTTCTTTTGGCATTTTTGGTATAGAATAAATTGTAATTGTAAGTTTGATATAGCAGATAGAATTAATTAAATTACATCACCACTATTTTAAAGGAATATAGGATTTTACCTAGGAAACCTAACCAAAAACATGTTATTAGCAAACCAGCTGTTCTGGGCTACATTAGTTTGTATCTTGGCCAAAACTTAAATATTTCCTACATCTCTTACTCACCTAACATTAAAGGTAATTGTAAAGATTGTGAGTGAATTAAAGTTTACTTGTTAGTTGTTAATTAGACTGCAACCAGCACCAGTGGTTAAACATTCTTGTCTCTTTTGCCAACATCAACATATGTTAGTTGCTTGAGGAGAAAGATGTTTTTGTTTTGCTTGCTTGTTTGTTTGTTTGTATGCTCATTATTCAGGAGTATGAGAATAATCATTACGATTCCTTGCAAGAAGCATTCTTCAGAGCTAGCATCTTAGATAAAGTTATTGAGTTGTCAGGAAAGTCACGATGTATGTTTTCTAAGTTATGTCATGACTTTTTCAACAACTCAATAATTCAAAGTAAAAATGGTGCCATTAACAGCTAGTCTCATTCTTGTAGGCTGAGGGAGAAAAAGGAGGTGACAAGGAATGCTTTCAAGCAACTCAGATAAAAATTAATCTATTTATATATAGAAGGATTTAAATATTTATGAAAGGAGAATATTAAAAGGGTATGAGACATAGTTCTAATATTTATTTTAAAAAAGTGTAAAATGAAGAAAAATAAAACAATATTCACATTTCTAGTTACATTCAGTCAATCTATTTTAAACCTGGGAAGCCAATTAGAACATTGAAAAATTATAGTAGAAAAATGTTTCTACTGGGTCAATTTGTGTTTCAGTATTCAGTAACTCTACCTATTTAATTATTTGATATATGAAAAAGTTAATAATGGTTTATTTCTTCTCTCCTATAACCATTTATTTTTTAATAAAATATAATCACTGTTTAATAACTTTGTAAAGAAATAAAGAAGGAAGTTTGGTCCACATGTGTATTTTTATACCTCTATCAATATTATTGTTATTGAAGAACCATTACTTTACATCTTTGCTAATGTTTTTATAGTAGTAGTCACTGTAGCCCTCTGAAACTATTGAAAACATCATATAACCATATTCTACAATTTTTTTGCTATAATACATTGTTTACAAAAATCAGATCTATATTTGATTATTGATTATAATATTTGAAAGACTATCTGCTGGAAAGTCATTAGTATTTTGTTTTTTAAGTACTAGGTTTATTTCCATTAACAAACTACAAATAAATATGTTACTAAGGGGGGAAAAACTAGGGGGAAATAAGAAGTCAGACTAGAAGGGAGAGAGGAAAGATGCTCTTCTCCACTTCTCAAAGTGCTCATCAATTAAAAAGTCTATGAGTATCTCATGACATCCAGAATTGTAATTATACTTAAGGGGTAGTGTGCTTCCATTTCTGTTCCTAAGGCTCCTAAAGTGTGAGAAAATATGCTCTGGCCCAAATTCAAGTGAAGGTTTAGCCTCCCAGTAATTCTAAACATCTACACTAATGTAATAACTATGGAAGAAGAGCTGTTGGGGCATGACAACCACCATCTTACCAAGTTTAGCATTGTTCAAAGTCTCATGAAATGATAGAGGATATAGAGACCCCAAGGTGTCTGCATGTGGTCTCTCTACTCTTCAGTGGAAGGGAGGCAGCATGATGTGATTGAAAAACCTTAGCATGGAACCAGATAGACCTGGTTGAATGTGACCAGGTTATGCTTTGGCTTTGTGACTTCAAGGAAATCACTTATTTGCTTTAAGTTTAAAACATCTTCACCAAGATGATTATAAAGTTGACAGAGTTATCGTGTGGATTGAAGGAGGCAAGGAGTGAGAAGTCATTGTTATATTACAGGGTATACATAAAAGTAAGGATGTTAGAATCTCTTTCCAAGTGCTTACAAAAATCATGTCTAAACTACAGTTTTTAGCATCTCAGATTCCTTTTTGAGTGGTTAAGCACATAAAAATCTGGAACCACATTGCTTGAGATCAAATCACAGAACTGAGGTTTAATAAATATGTGATATGGGTAAGTTATGAAACCTTTTGAGGCTAAGCTTCCTCATCAGATAAATGAAATTCATAATGTATATTCTAATGTGTTTTTCTTATAAACTGTATATGAGAAGTACCTCACTCATAGAAAGTATTCAAGAAATGTAGCTATTAACATTCTCACCAACAATACCATCATCATCACCATGCATAGATCTGTTGTGAAATACAGTCCTTTTTGATTATCTGCATTCATTTAGGATGCATTGGCACCAATATTACAATTTATTAAAATAAGTTTTTGATTCTGTGATAGCATGATGTATGTTTATCATGAGGATTTTTTTTTTTACCTGTTTGATTATGTTTGGCTTGTGTTCATTTTAAAAGAGTGGACATGTTTGTCAGAGAAAATGTGTAAGTTGAATATGAGATCACAGCATATTAATCTTGCTGTCACATTTAATAATTAACAATTTTTCACAGGTAACCCTAAGTCCACTGTAGAATAATAATGTTGATCAAATGAGACATGGCCTTCTTATAAGGCATTAGCTTTTTTACTATTGTCATTAGCTTTTTAACTTTGAGTGTCTTTTGTACTTCAGAAGGTTTTTGCTTCATAATGAAACATCATTACAGATCAGCAGTATCATTTTGTTCAGCAGATTGAATGTCCACCTCCATACTAAAGTTCTCAAATTTCTTTTTCCCAAACAAAATATAGGAGATTAATTATTTGGCTAGTTTATTGAATTATTTGAAGTTAGCAAGGGACATTTATTCATCTTATGTTCAAAATATTGATGAGCTATTAGGATTTGAGCACTTTGTGTAACTTCAGATTTCTTGGCCACATTACAGGAAGAATTCATATTTTGACCTGATTTATTTGAAAATTTTCCAAAAGCAAAATTGGATTAAGAACCCCTCTGCTTGTTTGAAATCAGTTTTTCACTGCCTGGAAAACAGTGTACATTTCAGGGACATAGAGAGTAAACCTCATAAACCTTGGTCATTTTCTCTTCTGGCAAAGAGGGAAATAAAATGGTAGTGGTGAAAACTTTTATTTCTTTAAAGAATTTGTGGAGTGTATTTACAAAATTATTCAAGTGTTTTTGAAAAGCATTTCTGAGTTGGAAAGTATGAGAACTCTTGCTACAACTTGCAATTAAAGAACCCTCTAGAGAAAAAAGTTAACAAGATATTCCACCCCACAAAGAAACTAAATCTGTTGTATTAGCTTTGAAACATAAGCATAGAATGATGAATCATTTTTTGACATTGGCAAAGTAAATGACTTTTGGAAAATGTGGCAAGTCCCTGTTGATTCGGAAAGTCTTTATATATTACATTTCATAAAGTACATTGATGAATGAAACTTAGGAACAAACAATTAGATGAATGTCAAGATTCATACTGCTAGTTTCTACAAGTATATCAACAATTTTCCATTTTTAGCTTGGAAGATTTTTAAAAATTGCTTAAGCTATCTATTTTCCAGTTGCTTTATTTGTATAAATGACATATTTTAGGTCTTTTGTGCATAATTCCATAACCTAGTTTTATCTCCTAGACAAATTTTCTGGATAATATCTACATATGTTCATATAGAATTTACATATCTCCATCTTTATAAAGAGTTCATTTATTTATATCTGAATCTGCATTTGTACATTACAGCATCTGTCTTTAAACATATCTGTTTCCCCTCCTCTGGGCCTGTGCACATATTGGTTCCTCTGCCTGAAAAACTCTTCCTCTCATTATTGATTTCTTCTCATTTTCAGCTCCTCAGATTGGTTTGCTTTCGTTTCTCAATGCCTCCCATAACACCCTGCTCTTTCCTTCTTGGCACTCAGCATTCTTTATATGCTAATATAAATTATAATGTATAAAGAAATAATGAAAGACTTAAGCTTCATAACCAAGAGATGCTATCTCATTTGTTAACCATTATTTATCCAGAACTTAGTAGATATCAGGAATGTAGTAAAAACAATTAGTATTTGTTGGATGAATGAATGAATGAGTGAATATAATTGAGGACTAAATACATGTGTTTCCAAATTTTTAGACTAATCTATACAAGAAATTCATTCAATTTAAGAAGTAATTATATATAAATGCAACCAACAAATATACTTGTTTAGAATTTTGAGTCCTACAAAGAATGTTACTGTGTTTTAAGAAATACACTGCACCTAATAGATATTTTATAAACATATCTTTACATTATTTTTGTGGCAGCGTTACTGTTTTATTAAGATGAAGAAAGGTTATAATCATCAGAACTTCAGCCTTAGATACCATATGTCCCCTCCTGAAAACGCTATTGTGCCAAAGTTACATACATAAACATAGATTTATTTTTGATGGCTGTAGAAATTATTACTTACCCCACTTACCAAACAGCTTTGCTGTTTCAATAGAAATAGTCTTTGTGAATGCACTTCTCTGCCCATTTGCACACATTTATTTGCTTTTTAAAAGGATGTCAAACTGGTAGTTCTGGGCTAGAAGTCAATAAAAACGGTAGCACTGTTAGTTTTCTTTTTTTTTTAAGATTTATTTATTTATCTATACAAGAATGGGTACAGTCAGAAGTGCGGGAGGGTGAGAGAATTCACCAGAGCCAGAGTGGGAAACAGAACAGGCAGACTGACTGAAATACACTGCTGAGGGGAGAAGTGGGTGTGACAGGAGAGGTCTGTCACGCCATGTGGGACCCTCACTGGCGGCCAGGGATTGAACCGGTGCTACAGAGGCCACAGGCAGCTTCGCAGCCCAGTGTTCAACTGCTGCGCCACCACAGGAGGCCCAGGAAGATAGTACATCAAATACACTTGAAAATATTGCCTTGCTATTTGCTGCCTGCAAGTCATGATATACAAAAATAATCTTAAAAAATGATATCTCTTCCAAACTATTTTTTTTTTCATTTCAGGTATAACTTAGAAGTATTCATCAATAGAAGTACTTAAAATAATTGCATTTATCTCTTGATAAACTTTTATTTTTAAAGATTTTTTAAATACAGTGGCTAATTTTGTTTTACTTATAATATAGTTAGTAAGGTAACATTTACTGTGTGAGAGACTAAAATCGCCATCCAAAGATTTTTTTTTTCTATTTGTCTGAAAAATGTGTGCTCTGTTCTAAGAAACTCTGGAGCATTATAGTCAGACTACAATTTATATAGTCAGCTCTTTACCAAAACAATGTTACTGGGATATGAGAAGTAAATGAAATCCACAAATAATTCTAACCTCTTTTATAGGAAAACTTTTTTCATGTAGAAATATCAACAACTTAGAAGAATTGATAAAGCTGAATGTCCTTTTCCTGTCTAGTTTCTGGTGAAGGTAATAATTAGCAGTATAATGGCCCAATAAAAGAAATCAAAGAGAAGCAGATAAACAAAGGTTATGTTTTAATCAGCAGCTGAAACATGTTTATTGCAGTTTCCTGAATGACTGTCAATATGAGCAAAGTTAATTTAAAACTAGGGGTTTTAAAGGCAACAATAATAAAACAGATCTAAAATAAACAAACAAAAAAATCAGGCCATATCTGATCATCTCAATGTACTTTGGAAGATTTAACTTAAATTGGTGTATATCCTAAATTTCCATGCAGCAGCCTGAGGAATTTGTCATGATGCAAGGTCTCTGGGCTAAATATTAAAACTAGGGAATTATCTGTGAAAAATTTAGAACTTTATATAGACCACCAGCCAATCCACATTTTTTTTGTTATTGTTCTGTTTGATTTTTTTTTTCTTTTTGATTATTTAGGGAAAAAAGCTTAATCATAAAATATATTTCTTTTTAGGTAAGGACGCACTTAAACTTGAATACTTCTATTCATGGCATTTTCTATCTCAGTGGATAGAAATACAGAATTGATAATCTCATTGGGATGGTTCTGCTTCCCAAGAAGATATGCTAACATAATTTCATTCTACAGCAGTTATGGTTTCATGCAGAGACAGTATGTTTGAACCATGGGAATGTACCATGAAAAAGACTTGATGACATCTCTGAACCCATGGACGCACTGGAAAACTTCATAATGGTTCAAGCTTATCTAGTATTGGCTAGACTGGAGATCTCAAAAATAAAGATGATCTCAAAATATCAATATAGGGTTATTGTCCCTTTCAAAAATATACCACCCAGTCATTTAGTGGACTAATTTCACTCCAACATTGTTTTAATTCTTGATTTGATTTTATCTAAGGAGAGAAATATGTGGAAATCATAGTATTAAAAAGATGGTGAGTTGTTATTGCCAGAAGTCAGGGCCTCCATCCTCAAGAGAAGAAATCATTGACCCTTCTTTTCACTTATGAGCATCAAGACCTATATACCTGGCAAGACAATGGTTCTAACCCATACTCTTAATTCCTCCCATCCTTACAGGAGGGGTTAGAATTTCTAGAATTAGAGATAAATGAAGAAATCTTCACTTAAATAATACCATCAAATTCTAGTTAATCTATCTTACAAATTTTGAAAAACTCTGAAACTCGAAATTCAATTTAGATGACTGTTGTATTTCAAACCATTCATTTTGTTTCCTTTTCTAATTTTGTTTTCTGTGCTAACTGCCTTGGTATCCATTTTGGCTTTTCATAGAACAGTAGTATTATAGGATGGGAGAGGACAGAACGGTTGTCCGATAAAATGGTTTGTGCTTCAGTGTAACCAATGGCAGGACAGCCTTTTCCATAGGTGAACATTATTAAATTTTAGAATGTTCTCTCTTCAGCCAAATAGTAGATATTCTGACTTTGGTCACATCTCAGTCTTTTTGTGCTTTAGTATATTCATTCATAAAATACATAAGCTGCTTCACAAATAATGTCACTGAGATATTAAGTGTTCTAACTAAACTGAAATGGCTATATAATTCAAGATTATTTTAATTAACTTCTATGCACTAACTATGAAGCAAAACGTTGTTTTTCAACTGTAAGAATAATAATAAATAATAGCAATAACAACATAGCTCACACGTGCTGAGTAGTCATTATGTGTGCTAAGAACTTTATATGCATTATTGCAACACAAGCAAATTGTCATGTAATGAAAATGTTCTGAAATTAAATAGTGGTGATGGTTGCACAATCTTACGAACATAGTAAAACCATTGAAGTGTACATTTTAAAAGGGCAAATTTTATGACATGGATTATATCTCGATTAAAAAAGAAAATTGTATGTGAAAGAGTTTGGAAAATTACAAATGTAGAGGTAGTTTGCTAGGTGCAATGAGAAATAAACCAGTGTTTTTTTTTTTTTTTTAAATCTTAAGCACTTTATGTGAAATTGAGGATTTAAAGCAGGTGCATAAAAACTAACACCTACAACATTGTGTGAAGGACCGTCATGGGCTGGAAAATTTGTGGAAGTTTTTTTTGACACTCAGAGAATTGAGAGATAATTATAATTATTAGCCTCCAAGAGGGTAATATCACTGTCACAATATACTTTCATGGACTCAAAGGAGTAACAGCATTCTGTAGAATGGGAGTACTTTAGAAAAGATTTCTACCTATAGTTACAATTTGATGAGAAAATAAAAATAGGTTTTTAGATTGTAATACCTCTAAATGAGAACTTTCTGAGGTGTTCTCACCCTAGATCTCACCCACTCCTGGTTCCTTATTGTGTGAAGCTATGGATGCCACAGTTCACGTGTAAGATGAACTGTGATGAACTGTACACCTCCTGGTTCCAAGCCTTTTCTTGAAACAGAGACATAACTAAAGCCATTCTTTTATTGATAGCCCTTTCCATTTGGTCAGGTTCCAGTACTTATTTATTAGCTGTATGGTTTGGGGTACGTTATTTAAACTGAGCAGATAAGGAAAATAGTACTTCCTTTCAGTTGAAAGGGGAATTTTAGGTAGATGTATCTATCCTGTGTAACTCAATGCCTAGCACCCAGTGAGCACTCTAGTATGTAAGACCTGGAAAGAGAAAGGGGAGGCAGAAGTTATCTTCTATATCCCATAGTATCATTGTATCAGTAACTGTATTATAACTATAACTGTCCAAATTCCGGCTTGCTTTTGATGCGAGGCTGGAGGTCCTTCAGAACCCTCCCTCACTGTGTTCCTCTCTGCTGCTCTCTTAACTTTTTTTCAGGGTGGGTGAACCTTGTATGCAGGATTTTTCTCCCAATTTAATTGAAAACTTCTTGAAAAAGGATACTCTTTACATGTTTGTTTGTGTTGTCTATATACTTAGTGCATACATACATATTTGATTTTTACTCATTAGCTGAACGAATAAAAATAAAGTATTATTCAGTGGGTAAAGTGAGAGACAGAACAACAGTAGCTTCTTATTTTTGAAATTGTGACTTTTTTTTTTCTTTTGGGGGGATGATGCATTTCCAGCTCAGTACCAGGTTAGAATAACTAGACCACAGCTTCTTGACATGATGGATCATCTAGATTGATAAACAGTCTCTACCAGTCAGCAAGACCTCCAAGTCATTCCTTTGGAAATGCACTTGGATTAAATTAGCAATTATCTGAATCCTTGTGTTTGTTTTGAAATGAGAGAATAGGTGGCTCTTGGCATATTCATCAGTGTTACTCCATTCACAGTGGCTTCAGACCCAAGAGCTCCCCTCAAGCCTGAAAACCTCAGTTCTCTGGTGAGGATTAGCCACTGGAACAAGAAAATGTAACATTCAACCTGTCTCTAATTTCAGTTAAGATAAAATTGGACCATCAAACCATTAGACCATGAATTGAAATAGGCACAAACACGGTGTACGTGTTTTGCTTTGTTTTGAAAATTTATTTATTTATACAAGAACTGGGATACAGGCCAGATGTTTGAGGGTGAGAGGATTCACCAGAGACAGAGTGGGGAACAGAACAGGAAGACTGACAAAATACACTGCTGAAGGGAGCAGCAGGTGAGACAGGAGAGGTCTGTTGCACCATGTGGGACCCTCGCCTGCCCGCCAGGATTGAACCGTCACTGCTGAGGCTGCGGACAGCTTCACAGTGCAGCGCTCAACCGCCTGCACCACCAGGGGAGGACTGTGTGCATGTTAAGACATTGCCAACTCCCGTCCAGTGTAGAGCCCTGGAGTATAGGACTGTAACACTGTGCATGACAAGAGCCTTACAGACCATAAGCAAATCTCTCTGCTCATTTCCATGCTATCCTGTGCTGCACACTTGTCCAGACTATTCCATGATGCACTCTGAGACTATGGTGAAACAAAAAAGCGAAAAAATATAGAAAACAATTTTTCAGTTTTTGCTGCCCTATTTTCCCCAACATAAGTGTGACAACCATAATTGCTTCTATACAGCAACCCCAGAGTAAGTGAAAAAAAGCAATACATATATGTAAATGCATTATACAGGCTAAATCCTTATATACATATGTTCTATGTTACCTATTTTATATGCAGATAGACTGAAACATATCTGTACTTATACAAACATCTTGAATTAAGCCCAAGATATTGAATACATGATTAAATCTTAATCTTGGTTAAAACAAATATTTTTCAAATGGATATGTGATCGCAGATGGAATTAAACAGTGCATTAAATTGTGGTACAGCTTGCTGGAACTTGCAGGTTCCTTTCCAGTGTCATCTTTCATTATGTTTCCTTTTAACTTGGTTTAATAATATAATCTTTATTCAGAAATGAGCTTTTGTGAAAAAATCAATAATTACCTGTGTCACTATTTATTTAATGAATCCATGGAAAGACTTCATTAAATTATAAATGCCTCGTTACTGATACTCTCATAATAGATTTTTGAAATTATGATATGAGCCAGTTATCCATTTCAAGAAAGTTACGGTGCTGAAAGATCAGTACTTGTCCAGTGAAATTACTGCTATTTTTACTAATGCAATATTCATGAGAATTTGCCAGAGACAGTCACATTCAATCCCAGAGAATAAGAATTGGAAATGGATTATTTTAAATTGTAATTATCCACTGACAAGAAAGTTTAGCAAGTTTTTTTTTGTTTATATAATTGAAGTGACTTGCTATTCTGTCAACATGTGGACTATGTTATAAGAATATTTTCAGCTTCTTCATAGAATCATAAATATTGTTATTCTAAATATAGTTGATTTAATATTTTGTGATTTATATTTATTTTTAATTTTGATTGTTCTCAGGAGAAAAGGACATTAAACTATCATTTATGTTTACATTGATGCAACTTGGAATGGGTTAAGTAATGTCTGAATTAGGGTAGGGTCTATTGTTTCAACCTACTTTGTTGTTATTAAATTCTCTTATAGCTAACTCTGGAGTTTGAATTCATGAGATAACATAGATATTGAAAGTTGAAGACCAAATCAACACATACAGAGAAAGATGGACATTGTTTAAAATTCAGTTTCTTTGCAAGCATCACCAATCCTCATTATTTCTTAATTATCTGTTTTGCTATTTTACAATAAATCAGTCCCCATGAAATCTGTGGATATTACTATCTCAGAAAATAAACATTTTTACGTTTTATGTTGCAATAAAATTTAGAGATTAGGTAGACTTTGGTATATCTTGTACCTGTAGCATTGTAATGATTTTATTCATAGTACTTGGATCTTTTAAATAGTTAGGACTTTGATAAAAATAGACTGTTGTAGCCTTCCTGAAAGAACAAGAAGGGACTTGACTAATTTCTTTTGACCTATCCTGGAATAAGGAACATGTCAGTAATATTCAAATATCCTGAAACAATGGGCATCTCTAGAGTAATAAATATCTTCATGCACTTGTTATGTTTGAAATAGTTCACTCCTAGTACACTGTATGAAGGGGACAATGGCAAAGCCCCAAATAAAATCGTCAACAATTCTCTTCATATAGTTTTACATAAGGTTTTTTTTTTTTTTTTTTAATAATAGCTCTCAGTGTAATCTCATCCCATAGTCTCGTTGCCCAGTTCAATGATGAGAGTCCAACAATGGCCAAGCAGAAGTGGTTCAAATCTTTAGGTTTTGATATTCTGATTTAAAATTTCTACCAAAACATGTATGAACTATACATCCTTTAAGCCTCTGTTCCCCTATGTTGTTCTCTCAGCTGAGATTGGTGAAAGGTGAGATGCAGGCAGTTGAGGTTATGGACTCTGACAAAGGCCTGCAGTGCACTTACTCTGTTACTGATTAAGGGAAAATCCACATGCTTTAAAAATCAACTACATTCATGGTAGAGTTGACAGTCCTACTGTTAGAGAATGCTTCTCAGAGGCAGAGGACATAAGCACGTTTCTCTTTACTGACTTGTGTTATGAAATCTAAAGTTAACAGCAATAAGTCTTGCACTTAGAATGACTCGTAACACTGCTTTGCATAATTCAGAGACAGTAAATTTTAGATAAACTTATATTAGCTTTATCTTAGCTTAAATATAAACTAAAATGGTGGGAAATGAAGTTTAGCTTTGTACCTCTACCAAATTATGTGATATTGAACAATTCATTGTTCTTTCCTGTGCATAGATTCATCATCTGTAAAATAAGAAATTGAATCAATTTCAGGCTCTTAGCATTTGATGATTTGAGGTGTATGTGAATATCACTAGGAAACTGCACTCCTTAAATGCCTGTACATGTGCCTATATTATATAGTATGATTTTCTATATTGTGAACATTTGTCAATTGTCTCTAAATAGACTTTATTGCTCTCATTTCACCAGTTATTGAATGAGAGAATTTCAACCCTTTTTTATTGTGAAATGGAAATAGTGAATTAAAGGGGCTATGTTAAAAGAGATGAAAGGGCATCCTTTCATACAGGCATCATGCATCTTCTGTGTCAGCTTCTGGGAAGATGGCAGCTCAATTCTCTTGAAAACATGTCTTTTGGAATATCAATTATCCATGAAAGAAATGCTTCACATTTATCCAGACATTAAAAATCTTGCTCCGCTACATGAAATTCTCATAAATAAGATTGGAGGAAAGCAGCTGTTGTGCAAAACATACTCTTGAACAATACCCTAAATAATTCTTACTGAATGCTGACTAATCAGTATGACTCAATACAATCCTTTTCCCCCCCTCCTGCCTTCTAGCACCAAGGAAAAATTGGAGTTAAATTTAATGTTGGGACAGATGACATCGCCATTGAAGAGTCCAATGCAATCATTAACGATGGGAAATACCATGTAGTCCGTTTCACGAGGAGTGGTGGCAATGCCACCTTACAGGTGGACAGCTGGCCAGTGATCGAGCGCTACCCTGCAGGTAAGCCAGTGAATGTGTATCTTGGGGAAGATTTTATGGAAAAAAAAAACCTGCAAAGCAAAGCACTGTTTTGTGTCCGTTTCACCAAATTGAGGGTTTTCTGAGAAACCATCAAGTATTTATTGGACTGTAGAGTCATGTGAATGTAATGATGTCCTAAACTGTTCTTGATACAGTATACAAATGGCGTTTCATAGGAGAACTTGAAGGCACACAATTTGTTTGGTAAAATTCAGCACATCAGTGAAACCAGGAAAAATGCACACATAAAATGTATAACTTGTCAAAGCTCTTTTTACTGGATCTTTGCATTTGAACAAAGGAAAGGCTTTGTCAAAAGTAACAAACTTAATATTTAAATCTAAGTGAGAGAATACTAGAAGACATTTCTCTGTAGGAATGTAGGAACAGATGGCTCCTTTGATGGTGATAGGTAGCTGAAACTAACAGAAGGAATGTGAGGGCCAGAGGAGAAACAAAAGTAGTAAAAGGATGTAGTTAGTGCTGTAAACCAGCAGATCCAAGAACATGTCGATGAATGAAGCTTGTTTCACTGTCATTTGCCACTGGATTTCATTGGATTTCACAAACACTTAGTGACACTAATATTACTCATAAGTCTATAAAATGAATAAAAAGCTGTTACTGATAAAATAAAAATTACCTTGCTAATTGTTAGCCAACTTTATCAGTACTACATTATTGACACCAAGACAAGTACATCAGAAACTTAGTTAAACCTGTGTTACTTGTGATTGAGTATAGTCTCCATTAGAAAACAAAAACAAAAACAAAATGCTTACTTTTTAACTTTTTAAGCAAAATGCAAATTAAAGATTTAAGGTATTTTATTGCAATTATTGTCCTTTCTATATTTTAGTACAAAAGACATTAAAAACATCAGTCTTGTTTAACTCTCTCTTACCCTTTTAGATACAAGTGGCTTTTGCATAGTAGATTATATAGCACAGTATAAAGAAAGAGTATAAAAAGAAATTACCATTTTGTGCAGCAAAAATGATTATACCAAAATGAGTATATAAATTTCTATTATAAAGGCTATTTCCTCAAAGAAATAATTTGTGAATATAACTTATTAAATGAGATCAATTTTTATTAGTACTGTCTCACATTTGTAGAAATAAATGTCTATGATCCCTTCTGGACAATTTATGATTTATAATATTTTTACATCTTGCAGCATCGTTTCAAACCTATTCCATAAGCCTGGTGTTCTACAAATATTTGCTGAATTAAATGTAATAAAAAAAAACTGTTGTATGTCAAAATTCAGAAGTATACACATTAATTATATGTCCAGTGCCAATTATAATACTGGCAAATGGTAGTTACTCAATGAACATTTGCTGAATTGATGTCTGGGAATTATTACAATTTTATAATTATGAGAAGGTACACCTCTTGCCATCTATATAGTAAGATGAAAGAGTGGAAGGATCGTTATTTAAATGTGCATGGAATGTTACAGAGCCCCTGCTAATCCCTTATTACATGTAACAAAATCATACCAGACATGTTCATTTTATAATGCCTACAGTATCAGTGGAATTATAATAAGTAAACTGGCAAATTCATTAAAATATTGAATAATCAATTTATTGAGAAATCATTGCATTGGACACCATGAAAGCTAATAAAGTAGGATAAATTCCAGGCTCTGCCCATGGGATATTATCCTATATGAATTGTAGACCTGAACATATAAGTGATAAATTATGTTGCTATCAACAGTGTTTCAGTATTTAATTCTTTCAAATTATTATAACTTACTAACATTTTACTTTTGTCATACTTTCAAAACTGGTATTTTAAAAAACTTTGTTCTAAATAAGCCTTGTGGTATTCTATCGGAGGATTAGGGGGAGAGGAAGGAAGTCTATTCACAAATAAGTTTGGAAAATTCAGGATTAAACTATGTTAAAAATATCTATAGACATTATTATATTAGTATTCATCATTCACATCTAAAAGAGAAATATAGTGTATATTTCACAAGCAAAGATAATCAGAATCAAGCTTTCTAATGCACCAAATGCATTATATGATTATTTTATGATTTACAAAAGTCTTTAGCTGATTATTTTCACATGTTTTATCTAATGAGCAATCTTCTTGTTGTATACATATCAGGTACTATGTATTATCTACAGTTTTTAAAAAACATGGTCCTGTCTCCTTGTAGCATGCTACCAATCTGAATGCTAGTAACTAAGATTAGAACAATAATAATAAATTCAACAAATATTTTGTAATCAGATTTGTTTAGCATGTGTAATATATGTCAATTAGATGGATGCTTAGAAAAAATGTAGTATAAATATGTTTATAAATTAGATAATTGATTAAATCTTATAGAAATAGCTATTACCTATATAATCATTTATATTCAAATATTCTCACCAAATGATATTAATAAACCAAGAAGAGCAAAGTTGAAGTTATTATGAATGATACAAGCAAGGGTAAAACACAGAATCTATATGCAAGAAAATCAGAGCAATATGAGGATTTCTGGTACACACATATAAAAAACTAATGATCAGTATGTTAAGAACTCAGGATTCCCCATTGTTGTCACCAAGTATTTCATTGATCATTTATTCTGTGTAAATTTCAGCATGATGCTGAGGTAGAAAATAAGCCATAAAATTTTCAAATTCTGTTTTTTCTCTTGGAGTTTAATCTGCAACAACCCCATGAAGGCTGAAAACAAATTTAAAAGTCTAGATGAAAGTTTTTTGAGCAAAGTGATTTTGTGTATGAGTTCAATATATATCTTTTATATTGATTTGTGGTATGACTATTTTTTATTTTAAAAGGGTTTTTTTGTTATCATTCATTAGAAGAACAGCTGGACTAATGCTTTTACCACCAAATCCTATAATCAGAGAAGCGGGAACCAACAGACTATATTTGGTTCCTTTTAAAGTGCCTGCACTGCAAAATATAGGTAATAAGGGTTGAAATTAGTAATTAAGTACAGCACTTAACCTTCCATTATAGGGCTTTGTGGTAAGTGCTTTTATATGAAGCAATTCATCTGGTAGCAACACTATACCTTTAATGAAAAGCACCTAAAGATTGACCAGTGGTATTACCCTGTAATTGTCTGGAAGGCTTTCATAGAAAAACTAATTAGAAGAAGTAGGTTTTATGCTTTTTTGGAGTGTATGTAATATTTCTATAACTCAACAATTCATATTTTAGAATAAATATTGAATTTTCTGAATAGCAGACCCAGTTTCCATTATTTTCTGTGTATGGAGCATAGTATAGAAATGTTTTACAAACCATTTAAGTTGAAAAAAGCCATTTTTTGGGTGCTTATCAGTTAAAGCTCTAGAATATAATGCGTCATTAATCTCTGATTTGTCCCTAATTATTTTATGAGGCGATTTTTTTCCCCTCTGAACAGAAACAGACTTTCTTTTCTCATAATATTAATCCACAAGTCTATCATCATTTTATTTGATCCAAGTAAAGATTGCTTCAGATAAATCAGTTATCTTTTAGGGTAAATGTTTAAATTAATTTGTTTACCACATGTGCCAAAAAGATGTCCTTTATATTTCTACATAGGGTCATATATTCATTTTATTTTATTCCTTTCAAGTTAATACATCAAATCAACAATTATTTAAAACGTGTATTATATTAAAGGAGCAGCTGGGTTTACCATCTGATTACAGAGACAAGTAAAGGCTATCCCAGATTAAAAATATGTGAGCCAATGCAGGAGTCATATTTATTTGTCTAGTTTCTGAATATTAATATATATATTTTTAAAAGCAACAGGAAAGTCAGTTTTAAGGGAGATGTCATTTGTGATTTGAGTGGTCTAGTCAAACTATGAAAAAATAGGGTACATGATTTGGGTATTGAAAGGCTAAATTTTTACATAGTTACAGACATTTGTTCTAATGAAACAAGGAGGAAGAGATAGAGATAAAATATTTAGGAAGTTATTAAAACAATTCAGGTGTCAAAAGATAAAGGTCTAAAATAGGGTGAATAGGGTATGAGAAAATAAATAAGAGATTGAGTGCACAACACATTAACATGGTGAACAATTGAATAAAAGAAGTCCCTCTCTCCCTGCCCCCCCATACACTTCTTCCTCTCTTTCTGCCTCTCCATTAATTCTTCAACATTCTAACTGCACACTGTGTCACCAGACTACAGTAAGTACTAATGGAATGGAAACCTACGGTAGGAATGCATGGAGAACGTTACCTGTTCTTGCTTGCTGTGAGATTGATTTGTTTGCGCAACAAGAAAGATTCAGAAAACCTACCAATATCAACTAAAATGTGTTCATTTCAAAATCATAGTATAGGAGAAAGACAAATACCAAATGATTTCACTCATATGTGGAATATAAAGAAACAGAACAAAAGGAAGATAAAACTAAAACCAAACAAATCCAGAAATCTGACTGTAAATTGAGACTATGAGAAGGGGGTGTTGGGGTGGGGAACAAAAGAGGTAAAATGTCCAGTGAACTATGGTAGAGGATTAAGGGTTCATTAGTGGTGGGTGTGGGGTGACAACACACATCTGCGGTGGTGAGAACCTGTCCCTCTGAATCATATACAGTGTTGTAAATCAATGTTACTTCAATTAAAGAAAATGAATAAAAGAAATGTAGCTATCTACAGTAAGAAAAAAAATGCACCAAAAATCATAGTACATAATTCAGTTGCTATTAGAGTTTAAAGAAAGAAGGAAATGGTGACCTTGAGCTGGGTAGCAAAGGAGATTCTTTAGACATATAAGATTTGCATGAAAGTCACGGATAGCCCAAGAAAATGCTCTATAGAGATGACATAAAATTTTTTCATGACTTATTTGTCTCAAAGATTTTGTAAATATTATTTCTAAATCTTGACTTTTACCACTTTGAAAAGTGGTAAAATATTTCAGAGTTCAGGAAAGTTATATTGATGATTGTCCTTTAAAATCTATACATTGAACTTAGATTAGTTGAATTATATTTGGTTCAGGTCATCAGTAATTTATTCAGTATCTATTTGAGTCATTCTATTATCTAGTTTTTCCTATTTGACATTAAAAGCCTTCAGGTTTTATGGTTTTGATATATAATTTTATTTTTTCACCTAATTTTCACAATGTATGATGTAGTTGAGAAAGTCCACCTCATTTTAATCATAACACTTTAAGGAGGGCAAGAACTTCAAAGAACTTTTTCTATTCCAGCTCCTTCATTTATCAGACATTATAATGCTATTTAATTTAATCAGGACCTGGCTAGTTAGTGCCAGAGTCAAAACTACGCTTGGGGACTCTAAATACACTGGCTTTGTTCACCTTCCTTTATACTGTCTGGGAGACAGAATCCAAGATGAAAAGAGTTGATTAGATGCATGTCAATCCAATATGATATAGTTACATGACTAAGTTTTATACCAGATGATTGGTCATAGCTACATATATTAGTATGTAATATTGTTCCTCTTCTGATGCAGGCAGACACACACAAAACTGTCTTGTGAGTCTTAGAAAAAGTAGCACATGAAATAAGTAAAGATAATTTCTTACAAAAAGTATAATTATTTTATCACTGAAAATTTTTAATCAATAATTTTCATTAGTGGGTATTATTTCTTAATTTCTTTAATCTTCATTTGCAAATTAAGTAAACCATTATGAATCATCACTGTTTTGTTCCTGTAGCACTCAGCCTTTGGGTTCACATGATTTCAAATTTTATATATTTATTTCTCAGTGACATTGCTTGAAACTTAGTTGATAAAGTAACCAGAATAGTAATGGACATTTAGAGAATGCAGATGTTTGGATACTTAGATATTATGTAGGAGAGAAAATTTAGTAGAAGGCTTGCCCAGTGTTTTGGCTAAAGGTATAGATAAGGGAAATGTTTGATCAAATTGTGTTTCCCTACTACTAATACAAGACAGTGAAAATATAACTTTCTCATGAAAACAGATAATCCATATAGAAGTTTTGAATCACTCTTTAAAGAAATCATCAATTTCTGGTAGAGTCCAATTATAGGCAGAATCAAGACTTGTCAAATAATATGGTGTTTAATAAATATTTGTTGACTAAATCTAAAGTCCTTATTCGACTAAGGACTTTGTCTTTTGATGGTAGTTTTCAGTCAAAATATACTTATGTGCATGATTGAAGGTTTGTTTGTATATATAAATATTTGATTTCTGTGTGATGTAGTTAAATGTTTACTAATTCAAATATTCTACGAGAAAACTGAAATTGCAAATACTGAAGTTACATTACAATTTATGGCTAAAACTCTGACTTTCCCCTGTATTAATTATCTTCCTTCATGGTGTTCAGGTTTTCTGGGACTTTGGGGGTTTTTCTTAATGATAAAGCATAATGAACTTTTTATTGAGGAGTATATTAAATAAATCTGCCAGAAATGCTTAGCATCAGAATAATTGTATCCAAGGAGGTGGAAAGAAATTATATATTCTCAGACTTCTCACTTATTCTTATATATTCTCATGACCTCAATATTTTTTTAATATCAGAGTACTTAAAGTTATTATAAAACAATCATATTAGTATTTTCAATTACAAAAGAAAGATTCTCTAATGGTTAGGTGGGCTTTGGCATCATTTAGGATATAAAGCTAGCAAACTTAGATAATACAGTTATTTTCCATAAGATTATTCATCACAACACAACAAAAGGAAAGGGGATTACATCAACAAGACTAAAGTAGTATCTTCCTTAAATCAAAGTTCCTGTCCCAGGAAGCCTGTCAGTTAGATCCATCACTGACTTCCATTAAGTTATCTTACACTATATGCTAAAATAGTCTCTCATTAGTGTTTTATCCTCTAGCACTTGAGCCAGGTTTTCACAGGCCAAGTTAATCATTGTCTATAATATAATTTTGAAAGTTCAAATCTAGCTGACCATTTCTTTCTATTTTCAGAACATACTCATTCTAAAAATTAAAAAAAAAAAATAATGCCTTAATTGCTTACTGCTGACAAAACTAATATAACTGAAAAATTAGTTTTTTTCAGATATGTGTTAGATATCTATTTGGATATTACTGTGAAAGTTAATGACACAAAACATGTAAGTCAAGACTCAATTCCCTATTTCTTCTACTACTTTTTGCTTTTTTTTTTTTTTTTTAAGATTTATTTATTTATTTATTTATAGCTACAGTCAGGCGCGACATTCACCAGATAGGGTGACTTCATACCCCATCATGAATCAAGGCCTAAGGAGGCAGAATGCGCTCAACCGCGCGGGGGATACTTTTTGCCTTTTAAGACAGTCTAATTTGTAGCTTAGGTGACATGATAGGGTGACTTCATAACCCCATCATGAATCAAGAGCCTAATGAAGTAGAATGGCAACCCGTGGATTTGGGATGTATTTTGAAACATTTAACAAATAATAAATTTATGTCATAAGCATAATTCATAAACACATTCTAGTTTTTCCTCTGAGAGTGATTTAATGAAAATGTGCTTTTTATCATTGTTAATGTACCTCCTCCTTACTTTGACAAGTTCTCCAACTCTATCACTTAGAAACCAGCAAAGAAATACTTGCTGCGTATTACTGATTTCAAGGAATTGTTCTCACATAATCTTGTGTTTTAATGTATAAGCAGTAGCCCTTCTTCATATTTTCCAAAACATTCACTCTTTTTTCTCTATATTATTTCCAATTTCATACTATTTTCATTTGTATGTTGTCTACCCACTTTGTTTATCTTGTAAGCTTGGGTTAAAGAACAAGTTAATTAAGTTCCTTGCATGTATAGAGAAAACTTTAGAACTCATGGAGGACAATTTCTCTTTTCTTCCCTTATTTGATAATTTTTCACCTACTCCCCATGAATTTCTTACTCTTTATTGTTTAGCCTTATATATACGCCTAATTCCTTCCAGGAAAATGTTGATAAACTATTCCTTCATTTCTATAATAATTAATCCTTAAGATGAAAAATGTTACAGCTTAATTAAGTCAGGTAAAAATAGGCAAATAGTATGTTCAATTTTCTACATTATAAAGAATCAGTCTAAAAATGCTCACTAGCCAGAATTTGAGCAAATTGAACAACATTATAAATAAAGATAGCATTGGATTATGACCCAAACAGTAAAATTAATAGCCATGAAGTCATGCTAATATTAATAAGTAATTGCACAGGAAGATAGATAGATGATACAAAGATGATAGGTATAAATATAGAAAAGATACAGATATTTGAGGGAGCAGAGACATTTCTTTCTAAAAAAAAGGATTTCAGTTGGTAAATGTGGAAAGATGAAGGAAATAGAAAATTAGTATTAGAATTCCAAGTAATAATTACTGAAGACATGATTTGCCAATAGATGCTAAAATTATTAGGTAAAAGTTTGAATAAGGACCGATATCTAAAATATCTCCTTTAAGTGGGAAAGAGAATCTTTCCACAGAGAAACTCAGTAGATCTTATCAAAGCGATCAAGTTGAACATCAACAGTGAGAAATATTGACTTCATATATTTGATTTGATGCATTGAGAAAGTAATTTTATTGTTTTGCTATCCTTACTGTTCTCAACAAAACATGTATAAGGGGCAGTCTACAAAATAACTGATTAGTACTCTTTACAATTGTTAAACATGAGTCACAAAGACAGATTTATGGGTACTAAGGAGACATGACAACTTAATGCATAGTATAAATCAAAATTGGATACTGGACCGGAAAAGAAGGATTAGTTAGGAACTTGTAAAACCAGGTCAAATCTGTACCAATATCAATTCCCTGTGTTTGATGATGGTCATATAGTTAAGATTTTAGCAGTGGGGGAAGCTGTATGAATGATATATTAAATTCTCATTATTATTTTGTAATTTTTCTGTAAGTTAATCTTGAAACAATTAGTATTTTCCATGCAAAAAAAAATCTTTCATTCAATTCTATATAGTATAACACTATTCCAGAACAAAAGATTTTAAGCAATAAAAATTCATATCTTTGTGGAACTTGAAGTCAGATGTAATTGTTGTAAATAAATTATATATTAACATGTTAACATGTTAATAAAAAAGTACAATGATTCCTAAGAAATATAAACCTAAGTTCAGTTACAATCTAAAGGTGCAATCTAATCTAATATTTTAGCTTTTTATTAAGATAGAATGACATAAAATATGTGAAAATCTTTTGAAGTGTGAAGCCTTTAAATAGGCCATATATTAAAATTTAAATTGTGATGATGGATATTTTGTTTTAAGTTTAGCCTCATGGGTTGACTATTTCTCAAAGAAAGACTTTGATGGTAAACATTTTAAAATCTGTTTTGTTTTAGCCTCATGAATTTGACTATGTTAAAAAGTAGCTGACATTCCTCCATTCTCAGAAATTTGAGACTCTTTCCTTGTGTCAAGTATTATTGAAGTAATTTGTCATCTTGGGCATACTACATATACCGATGGCCCAAATATTTAAAATGTCCATTAAGAATCCAAAAGAGAATATATCTAATATAAGTCTGTCTAGATAATACCATCTGTGTTTCTAATTAAGTATTTTAGCTGGCTTTATGAGATATAAAACTGAACAAAATAGAGGTACATTTAGCTTCATTTTTCTGATAGTGTCAACTAATTGATAACATGCCATAATAATTTTTCAGGGTCACCTTTGCTAGAGAATTTTAAAAGTCCAAGTAGAATCTTCAGTTTTCTCGTTTATTAATTTTATTGCTCAGTTTGGCAGAAGAGTTGGATTGAGTACATTTTCTAGTTACAGGAGAAGCAAACAAAAAGCTGTTTTAAATGCCAAGATTTGCTTTGCTGAGAAGGAGGTACAGGGTGGTCCAAATCACAGTAGGAAACAGACTTGGGGATAATTAAATGAAGCCTCTGCTTTATGGAGGTCAAGTTCAAATTAGAAGGTTAAATCCATTGAATTGAGTGCATAAGGAAATGGGTGTTGCACAAGTATTGGGGTGAAGAGGTAACAGAACACATCAGAAATCCCAGGCATGCACAGAGACTATTTACATTCCTGTCTTTTGTAGGATCTCATGTCAGTAGCAGTGCATTAAAGAGGCACTCTTTGCTGGGTATTGTAGACTGGGAATGTGGTGATCATTTTACATATTTTTTCTCATTAACATACAAAATAAAAGACAGTTTCTCTTACCACCTTTTGATAAGTGAGTAAACATAGAGAGATTAGGTTAGTTGTTAAGGTCACACATTGTGAAGCTCACTCTGAAGTATTACACACACTGCCTAAACTATTCCTATTCCTTTGAAGAAAAAGAAAAACTGCAGTTTCTGTTTGGTTCCCACCAGATTGTATAATAGTTAAACCTTTGTTGTGCTGAGTTCCTAGTACCAATGCTTATTTCTTCTAGTCTCTTAGGGTCATTCACGCTTTCCTTAGGATTTGTAACATGCTCACAATGTGCTCTCCCCCTGCTGGTTATCTTTATTTTTTCCTGGTTATTCATTATTTAGATGAATAAGTGACAAGGAACTCCAACTTTTATATCCCCATAAACACTAAAATTGCAATAGGAAATATACACCATACATCAAGTGAATGGACATATATATTTTATATATATATATATATATATATATATATATATATATATATATACTTAATGGAGATATACCAAACCTATATGCTATAGATTTAAGTACTCTACATCTATACAAGGTTGAGCATGGGTTCATGTGAAGGTTCAGAGGGAACTTTCAAGAGCAGACTCCCTGGTCTCAAATCTTAGTGCAATACTTCACAGATATATGACTTTGGACCATGTTCCCTAATGCCTTTGTACTTTAGTTTCCTAATCTGTAAAGTGGATTAATGATACTAATCTCACAGGGGTGTTAAGTTACAGTGACTTGTTAGATTTAAAATACCTAGTGAAACCTAGCACATAAGTAATCAATAAATCGTAGCTCCACTGTCATTAATTTAAATAGTTTAGTTTTGTAATCCTACAATTCTAATAGGCATTAATCTCTCAATATGAGCATATGTTTCCTTCTAGGAAATTTATCCTGTCTTAATTGTCAGACTTGGGTTCTCACACATGGTGATGGTTCTAGAAAAGTCAGACATGTTATTGAACAACTGCTTGGTGCCCCCAAACCCATCTGGAGCCAGAACACTATAGAGACATCACTAGGAAAGATATAAGTATCATGATTGACACAGAAAACATATTTTACGTATATTTAACGAATGGGGATAGCATATGGCGATCAAGACAGACCTCACAGAGGACTGGGATGTTGGGGGATCCTCAGGAGAGTATCTGTAACTCTCCAGAGAGTCTCTTTTGCCTAATTGCCCTATAATTAGGAGACCTTAAAAATTGTCATTCTAAGGAAATATGAGGGACCTTGAGATAATTACATTCACACAAAGCTCTAGTCTTTGTTTAGCATGAAGCAGTACATTCATCCATTTGCCTGGCCCTCCACACCAGCCCCTGGCACTTTCAATGGGGTCACTCACTATAACTCATCTAATTGGAAATGGTATATTTCTCAGAGATGAGCATCTAAAAGAGAAAGAGAACAGAGTAAGACACTCACCCCAATTCGATAAATATTCCAAACTAACAGTGAACGTTGTTTTTATTGTTGTTGTTGTCATTGTTGACATGAATATTTAGCAAGTTCCCAAAAACTAATTATGGTCTCACAGAATCCTTTTTAGTATTTATTTAAAAAAAAAAACCTCCACAGGCATTTTCCTAAGAATAGAAATTTGTGTGAATAATACAAGTTATTTCTTCAGGACTCAGAATTTCTTTATAGAGTTTTGGAAGTTAGCACAGTAAACTTTTTGTGAGCTTATAATAGTTACCAAATTGAAGAAAACATTAGCTTATTTCACTAAGAGATGCGCACCTTATTTAATTAGCATGAGTAGGGATTTAATTTATACAGTGCTATTTTGTTCAGGGAAATTTTTTTTAATAAATTAAAAGTCTTATGCTAACACTGGATTTTTAATAGTATTGCAGCAATTTGTGTTAATGATGCTACAGGGACCACAGGCCATAAAATAATGAAATGGTAGAATATTTTTTTAATTTAATTTATTTCACTTAATGATATGAAAGTTTAAATAGTTCCTTTTACAAAAGTTGTTCAATGGATATAATTTAAGTGGTTGCTCTGTAGCAAATATTTATATGTGTATAGAGATGTACATATAAATCTAAATATTATAATATTAATGCTAAAATATATATTTTTATAATGCAATTAATTCTATTATAAGGCAAATAATACAAAGTATAAATAAGGAAGAGATGATTTTGTTACTGTACCAACTACCAGAATTGTGGTGCAGAATATTATGATTTGCATTAAATTCAGAAAAGGAGGAAATGCACTCACTAACCTAATTAATAGTTATATTGGTATCATTTTGACATCAACATAGTACTCCCTTTAGTTGCAAATCCAAGAGTACTCATATCTCAATTTTTTGAAGCAATTAACAAAATACTATCACATCTATTTAATATCAAATGTGTGTAGATAGATCATCAATCTATGATTTTAAATAGTTTTAAATCATCTTGTATTATTTTGTTAAGGCCACCATAACAAAATATCACAGACTAGTTGATTAAATAACAGATATCTATTCACAGTCAGACTAGAAGTCCAAGATCAGGCTATTGCCAGGTAAATTTCTTCTTAGACCTACCTCCTTCATTTGCTTATCACTGCCTTCTACCTGTATTTCCACATTTTCTTCCTCTGTGGGAACAAGTCTATAGTGTCTCTGTGTCCAAATAACCTCTTTTTATAAGGACATCAGGTTATTTAAATCATCTTTTTAAAGACTTTGTCTCCAAAGACAGTCACATTCTGAAGTTCTAAGGGTTAGGATTTCAATACATGAATTTTGCGGGGAACACAACTCAGCCCACATCAGTGTTGAAGTATTTGAAGCTTTTTTGAGTAGAGGATGCCAGTAAACTTTTTTTCTAATATTGACACAAGGCTGTTAGGACTTCTAAGACATTAGGAAAAGTTTTAAATGAAGTGTTGATGAGTCCAGTGTTATATAGCACAGTTACTTTAGCCCTATTCTTGAAAATGACATAGCCTCTCAATAGATGTTCTGGGTTATAGAGAGAGAGAGAGAAAAAAGAATGTGGGAGTGGATAAATTTCAATTGTCCTTGCTAATGAAACCAACTTAAACTTGGTAGTTTTGTTAATATTTGTAGTTTTGAGCTTCTATCCATTCTGATCTGCATTTAGGGAGCTGCTAGAAATCACAGGTGTCTTAGGGTAAAAGAGAAATGCCAACGGGAGTAGAAAAATTCATATTCTTATTCTGAGAGATGCAATGAATTATCTAGGCTACCTGGATTTTAATGGGTTCTCTCCATCCAGGGTAGGGGTTAGAATTAGGCCACCTATAGGTTATTACGTCTGCACTTGTCAGACTTGATTTTTATGAGAACTGTCTTTAGGATATCTCCTGAACTGAATGAACATCGAAAGCACAGTTCCCCAGTACTCAGGTGTATAAAAAAACAAGAAAAGATTTTACTTAGATAAATTTTGGACAAAAGAGGTTTGTAAGGAGCAGCCATTGATTTGAAGAAATCCTTTGTCCCTCTCAGAATTGTCCTTTCTTATCTCCTAGTGCTAAGGATTTAAAATGAAAAGGTAAGAAACCTTTTTTTTTTTTTTTGAGTGTCATAATGTCCCCCCATCCTTTAATCTACTTTTTATAGAACTGAAGTCTCCTAAAATATAACTTCTGCCTGCCTTTCTCCTCTTAAAATGACTGTCAGAGCAATGACATGTTTCACTGGGTGGGTGGAGAGAAGCCAAAGGAATGTCTACATGGTGAAAGGTATGTGTGTCTATATAACTGAAGGAAGAAAAAAGACAAGCTTGCAGCATAAAACATATCAGAAAAACATAATGTCTTAATTATAAAGGGTTCCACGAATGATGACTGAAAATCTTCATAAATTTGTCAAAGCACTATGAGATAGTTTAAAAAAAAAAAAAAAAGAAAAAAAAAGATGCCAAGTCAAATATTTCAGTGCCTTCTAAAAAGCTAGAAACATTAGTAATGTTCTTGTTAATAGTTCAAAAATGTGTTTCCCCAATAAAGCTGCACAGACATCATATCTTAACAAGATTGCCTAACCCATGTCTTCTTGCCAGCCCTTCCTCAAGCTTGGGAACTTCAGTCATTAGCATTGGAGACAATATGAGAGGTCATCAGTTCACCACCTCATTTTACAGATAATGGAAGTACCTTACTTGAACCAGAGAAGCCTTCTACTTGTTTGCCACCATGTGCTTCTTATTTGCAATAAGCATTATGGGGGGAATAGAAGAGTTTCTATTTGAAATACCTCTCTTTGAAGCATTAATATACAGGTTAAAATGTCATTTGGATAATTCAGTGGTATCTAAAGTTTACTTAATCCAGAAGCAGTTTTGTCACCAAGCTGCGTACAGAACAGATGGTGGTCCCCTGAATTCCATTTCCCTGTGGGCAGATGTCTTTGGCTTTTCCTTTGTCTGTGACCTCCTCAAGTTAATCATCCTCTGTTAGTAGTTCCCATTGGCTTACAGATAACCATGCATAAACTTCTGGAATGAAGCTGACTTTGCTTAGGAAAAATTGCAGTAGTTTTGACAAAGCACCTCTGTGTTTTGGGATCTCACTTATATAAGTCGTTCTCTGGCCTTTATGTGTCCTAGCATAGAAAGGTAGATTATTTTCTGCTCTTCTTACCTACAACTCATTTTCTGTGCTGAATTGGGTGAGAAGAAATGTGTGTGATTTCTATAAATGTTTCCAGATGTGTCAAAATGGACAAGTTAGAGCAGGTAATGAATAATGGCATAATCACAGAATGGCTTCTATTTACTGAATGCTTCCTATATGCCAGGAACTAAGAGATTAACATGTATTATGTCATTTTTTTCTTGCAAATACCTGTTTTACAGAGAAGAAAACTGAGATTCAGAGATTGATTACACTCCTTTCCCAATGTTACACAGCTAGGCAACTAGTCCACATTTGAACCCAAGGATTAGAGTCCATTATCTTAACCGTCAGAGATGTTTCCACAATAAATTTGATCACATATGTTTCTACAGAGAAAACAAATGTTTATTAGGGGAAGTTATTTATAGTTGAGTTCTAATCCACATTGTTCAGTTTGTTTACTGAAACAGAGTGTCTGGAGATCAATTTCCAATATGGGGGAGAAGGTTTGCGCACCAACAATTCTGGAGCTACAAAGTGTCCAAGAATTCAACTCAATCCTGCTTAATTTTGACACTATCCACTTGGAGACAGTGTGATTCCCCAAGTAGACTGAGCCCTGCTCAATCTCCCAAGGCTGCCCCCCTACTTCAGATGCCAGTCACAAGCCCAGGTTGTTATTTGTACATTTGATGGACCACCTATAAATCAGTGATTCCTGTGACCTTCTCCTTAGTTTTGATTACTTTGCTAGAGTAAGTCACAGTACTCAGGGAAACCATTTACTTACTAGATTACTGATTTATTACAAAAAGATAAGCTGAAGAACAGCCAGATGAAAGAAATACATAAGATAAGGTATGGGGTTGAGGGCATGCTTTCTCTGAGTGCTCTGCTCTCTCAGTACTTCCCCCAAGTACAACATCCTGAAACACCTTTGTACCCTGTTCTCTTTAATTCTTGTGCAGGCTTCATTATTTAGACAGGATGGATTAAATCATTGCAATTGGCAGTTGAATTCAATTTTCAGTTCCTCTCCCTTCCCTCGAGCTCTAGGGGTGATCTTGAAAGTTTCAACCCACTAATCAAGTGGTTGGTTCTTCTGGATATCAGCTGCCATCTTTAGAGGCTTCCAGAAGTCATCTCATTCACATAACAAGACACCTATCACTCTCAAGGCTGAGGAAATCCCATGAGCTTTGGTAGTTATAAGTTGGGATCTATGAATCAAGACCAAATATTTATTTCTCATTTGAATGACCAACTATATTTTTTATAAATCACAATATTGCATCTATGAAAGGAAAAGAAAAAATATAGTTGTTTTACTTAAGCAGTTTTACATTTTATAAAATTGAGGAGGATGATATTCCAACAGCTGTATCCCAGTCTATACTTTGCACTTTTAGAGTATTTAATCTTAAATAATTTGGGGGCAGTTGAAAAGCCCCATTTTTGTAATTGAAAAAAGTCAGCCTGCATTCCAGTTAGAATTGGAGAAGTCACATTGAATTCACTGAAAATAAATTCAGAATGCAATAGTAATCCAACTTACTGTTCTTCACTGGAAAATAAACGTTCTCAATATCATTTATAGACCTTATTGGTTCATATGTGAGAAAATGTACTTATTTCCTCTTCTATAGACCAGCTTTAATAATAAGAAGACTAGATTAAGAATCAGTTCTTAATTTATTGTATGAGGAAGCAGAAAATCCAGATGTGCCACATAATACTTTGATTTTCAAAAATCAAGAACTGGGAAAACAAGCCTTAGAGAAAATATATGTGTGTTCTCATTAGGATGGATAAGCTTACATGTTGTGGAATTATGATTTAGAGAGTGCTTAAATTTCTTGTATCTGGGAAATGTTGGGCTATTCTTATATTTCATTTTTTTATTATCAATTCTGAGTGATGTCTATCAGTGGCCCTATTTGTGTAGTTGTTAAACCATTCTTCTGTCTTAAATGTAACACAGTTAGCACTTTAGTATGCATGATAACAGAGTATGACCTTTAATTTATCATACTATATTCTGTGTTATTTTAATCTACTTGTCCTTATTGCTTTTCATTTCTTGCTGCAGTTTTTGATATGATACTTCAGTCCCTTTGCATAAGGAACCCAATATTATAGGAAGGCTTAGAGAAGAAAGTATAAATCACTGTTTATTCCATTTGGACAATGTGATCCTAAGTTCATAAGTTTACTTTTATTTCTAATTAATCCATAAGCATTAATCCAAACTAAACTTTCAAATGTAAGTAACTAATAGAAACAAATGCTTCTGTATAAGGACACACTAGTTATCTTAATTACAGAGAACAGAGGAATATGAAGGGAGAAATTTCTTAAGTCATTAAGATATGCACTAAGCTTCTAATATCTCTGTTAAAGCACTATTAAACTCTGCCATAAATGGCCTGTAGCTTTCCAGGGCCAGCAGCACAGCAGTCTTATTTGACAATATTGTTTAACTGGAAACAGAGACCTGCAGTTTTGTGTAAGGAGCTGGGTATCATCTGAAGTCTTAGTCAAGAATAGAACATTGTTCCATCAGAGTAGTGATTACTCTCTCCAGCTATATAAGTTAAGTGGGCTGACTGGTAAGGCACTTAGATTTTGCCACTCTCTTTTGCTGTAGTGTTGCTTTGAAATGCTGCTTCTAATTTATAGAAATTTATTTTTCTTTTTTAAGGAAATGGTGAGGGGAAAATTAAATATCTATAAATTATAGCATCAGTCATTTTTTCTATTGAGGTAATGTTGGTTTGCAACACTTTGTATCATATGGATGTATAGGATCACATCCCTTCAGATTTGTGTTACCACACCTACCACCAATGTACCCGCAGTCTTCCATTATAGTCCATGTGATCAATAATATTAAATTCAAATTTGACAAAGAACATCTGTCATCCCTCAATCATAGTAGATATTTTCATTTTTATATTTATATTATACATTTTCAAATTCTTATCAATTTGTATCATAATATTATTTACTTAATGTTAACATAGGTGCATCACATGTTTTTCCTACATGGGATAAATATTTAACTATTTTATCCATATTTGTAATTAATTTTAAAGCATATATAATCTTTAGATGACATATTTATTTAAAAAAATAGATGTAGGACCCCAAAATATTAAATTATGATTTCAAGAAAAATTTTATGTTCTCTGGTGTTTATTGTGGCATTATTTACGATAGGTAGGGTATGGAAACCACATAAGTGCCCAGTAATAGAGGATTTGTTAAAGAAGATGTTATATATGCACATAATGGAATACTATCCAGCTATAAGGAATTGTGAAATGCTACCATATACAACAAAATGGATGGATAGGTAGTTAGTCAGGCATTCAGACAGACAGATAGAAGACAGAGAAAGTAGATGTAGGGATATATAACTTTATGAAATTAAAGAAAACTCTGAATCACCACCATTTAGGTATTAACATTACAATACATTTTTATCCTGCTATTTTTCAATAAAATCTAGATTTCTGATCTTGGTAAAGTTCTTTTTAGCCTCATGTACCTTTTTGGTCTTTTTAATTCCTTTTCTTTGAATTTCTGTGATGTCCATAGTTCAAATGGTAGAAAACTGCATATTTATGCCTTTACTTTTTTGAACTTCCAATTAATTATCTTCATCTTGTACCATGATTTCCCAGGCGAAGTGCAAGCTCTTCAACAATATGATATGTACAAGGTGTTGATATATTTCTGACATAAAACTTTCAGAATACAATATCAGTGCTTTTATATTGACGTCATTGAGTCTGATTGCTTTCCCAATGTCTAACTAAAGCTATACCTAAGAAATAAGAAATTCATATACTGGAACAAAAGAAGGAAGGTGAAGTATTTTGGAGACTTGATGGATGTCTAAGAAGAGTAGATGTGGTTGAATTCTTTGGGTTATTGAGGAGTGGCACAAAAACACTGATTTCCTGGTATTCAGGTGAATGCAGAGATAAGAGATGGGCAGTTAAGAAAAAGGGAGGAGATGTGAAGTTCATGCAAAATGCTCTTTAATATTTTGGTGTTCTATTCTTCTTCTCATAAACCAATCTACTAGAGTGGTCTCTAGACTCATGACTAGCACCCTATCTCCTTTTCCAACTTGTCTTTGGAGAGAATCAACAAGAATACTATGAGTTTGGTGGATTATTGTATTTGGTCTTGTTAGGGGTCAAGAAAGGACTGCCTGAATCATTTTATGTGTCAAATGACTTTGCTTGGCATCACATGATTATAGAATGAATAAAATAAAATATTGCTCCTCACTCAGATATTGACTATAGTAGATCATTGATTACTTCACTTTCCCCTGCTTTACTTCTTAATCTTTAAAGCTAAAATGATAAAAATAGAATTCTGATGAGTTCTCAAAGATTTTAGTGAAGGTTATTGTGTGCAAGAGGGCAATATCACCCCAAATGGTATAAGGTAGAAACTTTATAGACAAGACCATGGCATTTTTCATTATACAAGAGAGTGCCATTAGGAATTAAACAGAAGAGGTTGGACCGCTACAATTCAGGCTGTTTGAGGCATGGCTTTAATAACCATTCCGTGGAATGACTTGGAGTCAAATATATCTAGGTTCAAATGTTTCCTTCATCTATTATGCATGATCCAGAACTAGTTATATCATCTCTTTGAGCCTCCATTTTCCATCTACAAAACAAAAGATGCTATGGTCTGTGGTTAATATAAGAACTAAATGAGAAATCAATATAATCAAGTAGCACATTGTATAAAACAAAATTCATTCAATACATTATTTTCCTTCTGGTGTTCTTGTAGTTTCTTTGATCTTTTACTTACAGACTACCCTCATACTTAAAAAGCACGTCTTCCAAAGTGCATGAAGCATCCTTGTAGACTGACTAGCTGATCTAGTCTTGTCAGCAAGATTTGGGTGGTATGTGCTCATAGTCCTATGAATTATTAAAAGTCAAGAAGACATTCCAGGTCTCTCTTTGCTATACACTGGCCATGCATCACATACTCTGAAACACCTGTCCTTATGTGATGATGACTTGAAGATCTATAACTTTTACCACCTGATTTTGTAGAAATCAAACTCTTTATCATTTTTGACTTTGTTCAACTAAAGCTGTTTTCCTTACAAGCAATTGATAAATATATCAATTTTCAATTTATCAAATATATCAATTTACTGATGGACTTTGGAAGCAAATGCTACTTGTAAAGCCTGCAATTTAATTCATTTAAAAGAAATCACTAAAATGAGTCTAGAAATATATTCTTCAGAATTATACATATTTCTGAAGATTCATTGAATTTTGCTGTTTCTTTTCATACATATATGTACATATACACTTTTTATATATAATACTTATATATGAACTATATATATATATATATATATATATATATATATATATATAGGATACTGGCAAAAATTTATGTCTTTGTGACTCTTCAATAGCAAATACCATTGTATTACTATGCAACAAATATTCCTAACGGATTCAGCTTTCACTGAGGAAACACCAAGCAGCTGTCATGTACCCAGCATTGTACTCAGAATATAACAAAGTATATAGCAATGGAAAGATGCACCAGGTGTGACCCCTACTTGCTAAGACATATAATCTTGAATCAATGGAATGGAATCATTTTGTCATGATTGTAGATACTGCAGCTAAGTGTTAGAGGAAGTAATGGAAGATTCTAGCTAATTTGGTGGAGGAGTAGGGGGCACAGGAAATACTTCCTAGAGAAACATATAAGCCCATATTTGTTTTTTTAAGATTTATTTATTCATTCATTCATTCATTCATTCATACAAGCACTGGGTACAGTCAGAAGCACGGGAGGGTGAGAGAATTCACCAGAGCCAGAGCGGGGAGCAGAGCAGGCAGAAGGGCCAAAGTACACTGCTGAGGGGAGCAGCGGGTGGCAGGAGAGGTCTGCGCGCCATGTGGGACCCTCCTCCAGTGGCGGGGGAGCAGCCAGGGATCGAACTGGCGCTGCAGAGGCTGCGGGCAGCTTCGCAACCCAGCGCTCAACTGCTGAGCCACCGGGGAGGCCCTATAAGCCCATATTTAAAGGGGAAATGAACTGGCCAGACTCAAGGTGAGGTGTGTGTGTGTGTGCACCCATGTTAGAGCCAGCAGAGGTGTTGAGGAATATACAGAGATGCAGGCATTTGCAAGACAAAGAGAACCACACACATATGGCATTTACTTGAAAGTTCTGTCATATTGCTGCTTTTAAAACAAGTGCTTTGATAAAATTATGCTGAACTTTTACTTTGCTTTATGGTCCTAGACCCAGGCAAATGGTATGTTCTCATTTAAAAGCAAAGTATACAAACAGATTCCTTATGTTCTCTGGAAGTATGTATAACTTTTCAAGTCTTTTGTGTTTCTTTTCCCAATATTAAAATTTTATGAAATTAAAAAAATATTTTATATTATTCTGGACAAATAATTTTTGTCCAAGATTATTTTTTCCAAGATTATTACTATGTCAAGAGGAGAAAAACTATGTATTATTGAAATTCATATTGTTTGTCTCCACTGACTAATAGTTATAAAGAGATGATTATAATTTTATTTCTCTTTGTTCTCTGAATCCCACCATGAAATTTAGCTACAAGTCAAAGAGTAGAGTTAAATTACTCATTTCTGTTCATCTTGATTCTTTGAAATTACTCTCGTTACTTTGAAGTATACTATTTCATACACAATCAATATAATGTAACCCACTATTATTGTTCAGGTAGGAAAATTAAACTAAGGTACAATCAAGATAGAGGATGTCTGAACATTCAGTTTTTTTTTTTTTTTTTTTAAGATTTATTTATTTATTTATACAAGCACTGGGTACAGTCAGAAGCATGGGAGGGTGAGAGAATTCACCAGAGCCAGAGCGGGGAGCAGAGCAGGCAGAAGGACCGAAGTACACTGCTGAGGGGAGCAGCGGGCGGCAGGAGAGGTCTGCGCACCATGTGGGACCCTCCTCTGGTGGCCGGGGAGCAGCCGGGGATTAAACCAGCGCTGCAGAGGCTGCGGGCAGCTCCTCAACCCAGCGCTCAACCGCTGCGCCACCGGGGAGGCCCCAGTGAACATTCATTTTTTTTCCTTTTTATGCTTCATCCCTGGAATTTTGTTTGAAAAATTCTTCATATTATCTTATGCTTTATATCCATTATCCTATACATTATCTTAATTTTCATTACAATTAATGGTTGTACCAGTTAAATGGTTGTTACAATGTTATTATTGGGACCCTACCTCTTGTCAAAAATAGTGAATCCTAAAACAAACACAGTATTACATGTAAATTACATATCAATTAAAATTAATTAGTTCAAAATCACTTAATCCTTTCTAAATTCAAATGAAAATAAACCCAGATTTTCCATACTGTGTCATTGCTTGAAAATCACTTCAGCATGTTGCTGAAAACATTTTTGGTGGTGATACCAACATATTTAACTTAGGTAAATTTTACCGGATGAAAAAGAAAAAAAAAAAAACATCGAAAGGAAAACATCATCCTACTTTATTTTAGGGTAAAGGATGTATGAGCAAAAACATTATCTTTTAACTATTTGATGAGAGGCTCTTTTGATAAAACCTAATTTATGTGTTCAGGATATTGCTGTAGTTGATTTGTATGCTTTCCTCGAAATAGAAATAGAAATTGAAATATAAATTTAAATTCTTCTAAGACCCTTTTAATAATTCCAAATGAATAGGTCTTTTATAAATGTGTCATTGTTGTTCTATACTTCTAATTTGGGAAACTGGAAGGTGTAAATATTTTCTAAGATACACCTTTGGTTTGGTTTGATTTGAATTTTCAGATACATTTTACTTATTTTAATCTCACCTGTCAGTATAAGCCTCTTCATTTGACCATCTCCAGATGTTCTATGTAATGTTTCCATATTGCAGTATGTTAGGAATTAGATCCTCCTAACCCTTTCAAAGGAAAAAAAAGATTTTGGAAATTACGTATTTATTTTGACCTTTCCCCCATCAAATGGTTTGTTTTATATCCCTAACATTGCCTGAAAAATTTAGATTTTTAACAAACTGGACAAGATTAAATAAAATGAACAAAATTATACAGTTACTGGATATTTAAAGTGACATATCACCATGAATTTGTAAAGTGGTGATATTTTGAGCAATTTCTTAAAATAATATACTTCAGTTATCATTTTCTATTTGTAGCTTGTTATTGAAAATCATGAGATGGAAGCAAAAAGTTGATTTATTTATGGCAAACCTAAACAATCTGAACTATTTTATGTCCAATAGTAGCAAGGATTTGAGAATCATCTGTTAAAAAGACATTGTTACTGTTCTATATTTAGATGGGTCTTTGGTTGACAATTTGTATATAACTTTGTCATGATAAAAGTCATTTTAATAGAAAAGTTATTCTAGTATAACAAAGAATTTAAAGAATAAGGTTGGTAGATATTTACTTGAAGTAAGTACCATGGAGTTTCCCATCCCCTAACCCTAACAAAGAAGGAAGCCTTTCTCTTAATTTCAAAATCAATACTTCTAATTAAAAAAAATCTATATCCTCTGAATTGGCCTTTATGGGTAACGGGATTGTACAACCCCACCCCTGTGGCTACCTTTCTTAAATATTTTTTTTTTTTATTTTTTTTTTTTTAATAGAGGCATGTTATTTATTTATTTATTTATTTGTTTGTTTGTTTTGTTTATACATGCACTGGGTACAGTCAGAAGCGCGGGAGGGTGAGAGAATTCACCAGAGCCAGAGCAGGGAGCAGAGCAGGCAGAAGGACCGAAGCACACTGCTGAGGGGAGCAGCGGGCGGCAGGAGAGGTCTGCGCGCCATGTGGGACCCTCCTCGGGTGGCCGGAGAGCAGCCAGGGATCGAACCAGCGCTGCGGAGACCACGGGCAGCTTCGCAACCCAGCGCCCATCCGCTGCGCCACCAGGGAGGCCCTACCTTTCTTAAATATTAAAGCTTCTTTTTGACCCTTCATCTGCTTCCTACTTCCATTTTCTCTTTATTCTTGTTATTAAATGATCTCTTGGTTATTCATTAGAAATTCAGACTTCATGTTCATGTTTAGCTGAGCCTCATCAGGATCTTCAAAAAAGTCTTGACTTAAATCAGGCCTAATTGTTCTGTGAATGCCAGTCAAAAGTATGAGGACAAATTTGGAGTATATATGTATATACATTTATGTGTTTTTATACATTCTTTTTCAAAAATCACTGAAAAAGAATATGTCAAGCCTTCAGCTTACCATATATTTTAGGATGTTTTTCTCTACTTCCCCATCTAGTAATAACTGTAGTTACCTATTTGATGATAGGGGGAGATTATTAAGCAAACTGATTGACTGTATGCATTTTCAAATCAGTGACAATCTTAAGTAAATAAAATTTTAATTGAAATGTTGGGTGTTTACTTTGGAAAGTATGGAAAGATACTTAGCTACATGTCATCTAAACTCTGAGCATAAGTATTCTTTTTTGTGTCAATATTATTAGACTGTATGACTGAGATAATTGTACCACAAAAGCTATGAAAATTAAAAACAAGTTTTTTTCACTTCTTCATTCTAGAGATATTTCATAGTGTGTAACCATGAAAAATATAATAAACAATTGCACATACCTCTTGGAACTTCAGAGTTAGAAGGACAATATTTATTTAATATGCAATTACAAGTTCAATGCTTGTTTCTAAAGTCCATGTATCAGGTACTACTAAGGCATACAGTTAGTATCCTAACCTAACGTGGCAACATCAAGGAAGATCTTTTGAGGAAATAACATGCATGTCAAGAAGATTCCATTAACAAGTCATATTTGACTAAAAAGAAATGGGGATGGGGTGTCTTGAGGAAGGATATTTCAAGTGAAGGAAGCTATCAGTTCAAAAGCCCAGAGGAAAAAGGAGAACTTTAGGAGAACCGAAAGAAGTCTCATGAGGATGCAAGGAGGAGAGCAAGTAGTGACAGCTGTGAGAGGGACAGAGGAGGTAAAAAGGGATCAGGCCACATAAACCTCATTACAAGAATGAGGTTTTATCATAAAAGGGATGGGAAGGGTTGTAATAGACAAGCGACTAGATTAGTTATTAGCTGACATGTGGAAAATGGGTGGGATTGATTGTGGAGATGATGCAAAGTCTATTAATATATTAAAATAGTAATTGGGCAGGAGGTGATTTGTGGCCTTGATTTGGGTGGTGTCTGAGGGAATAATGAATCATTCCTCATGATGGGAACACTCTAGCATGAAAAACAGCATAAGGAGCGACCTAATTATAAAGTCATCAGGAGAGTTATAACAGCTGAACTGATATGAATGTTGGAAAACAAAGAAATCTATTGAGCAAAGGGTATATGCTTAAATAAAATATTTCTTTTTGTTTATCAAACACAGACATATTTATTACTAAATCTCATATGAGCCCAAAACATTTTCATCAATAATCACACTGCCCCTGAAATAACCAATATCAAATATTACTATATTTCATGTATACATATATACACACACACACACACACACACATATATATATATATATATATATATATATATATATATATAGTGCTGGGCTGCGAGGTTGCCCTCAGCCTCTGCAGCGCTGGTTCATTCCCCGGATGCTGGTGAGGGTCCCACAAAAAAAAAAAATAAAAATAAAAAAAAAAATAAGCGTAGCCTTGGAATATAAGCTATTTGTATTCTTTTAAAAAATTATCTGTATACCAAAAATATAATCTCATATGATAAAATATTTTAAAACATTGTAATGATTGCATAATACAGATAATTTCATATCAATATGTTTTATTATATATTATATTTGGTTCCACATTTATATTTGTATTTTAAATTATTAAATGTTTGAAATATTTTTGTCATAAATATACAAAGGACAAATTTGTAAGCTCTAAACAATAGTTCTCTTCTATTTTCTTTAAATGTATGTGACCAGTGTCATGGCGGATTTGTTGTGGTAAGTATAATGTATACTAAGACTAGCAAAGTAGAAAGCACTTACAAATCGTTCTAAATCTGAGAAGCATTTATATTCTTTCTCCTGGCAAAATGTTACAGTCTTTTCTTGTGAGCAGTACTACCAGTCAATATTTCTTTACCCCTGAACACTAATCTGAGACATAGTTAAAATGTCTTAGCTCAAATTCCATATTACTTCATTTTCAGGAAATGAAAACTTGCAATATATACATATACACAAGTGAGTACTGAAATGGCAGCCTAGATTCTCCCAAAGTGCTTTATAAATCAAGAAAACACTCCTTTATTTGCAAACATTATTCAAGGTCAATTTAAACTGTGCTTCTATCATATAATTTTTGTTTAAGGAAGCAAGGCTTTCATGTAGTTCAGAACTATGAACAGGGACCACTGTGACTTATATTTGTTTCTTCAGCTATCATGGAGTATTTAGGACAGTTTAATAAAAAAAAACTGATATTTGAGTATATAAAAACATACATATATAATTTTTAACATGTTAAGCTTTAAATGAAACTGAAGAGTACTCAATAAAGTCACTTTTGTCAAAGCCTTTTCCTCTAATAATATATTTGGATGATGCAAGATATATTTTCTTGTGACATCCAAGTTATTGATAACCAGTTTGTGTGGTATATACAAGAACTATTTGGACTTTTTGGTTTCCTTAAATGAGATGAATAAGAATTTCTATTCTCTGAATAGGACATAAAGTATTTTAGGCCTATTTTAGATGCTTCAGTGTGCCAAAGACGTTATTAAGTTTGATGGTCATAAATTACTAATCTGGAATAAGAGGTTGAATGTATTTTGAAAACTTAAACCTGTTTCACCTGAACATGTTTAACTAGTTAATAAGAAACATCAAAAAGGCAAAACCCTGAGATCAATGGTCATTTTTTTGTAAAGCTATTATATGCTGTTTAAATTGGTTGTTCGGGTCTGTCTATAACATAAGTTTAATAACCTAGCTCAAATGCAGATTTCTAATTTTCAATTAACATAGGAATAATTTTGTTTGCTAAAATAAAATAAATGAATGAATGACAAGTCTGAAACATGAAATGTTCTAGGTAGAACTTTTTAAAATTCCAAATTTCAAAAAATCATGTGGCAACTGTATAGCTCAAGCTTTAAGTATTAACTTTTAACCTTTGACCTTACAGATTTTAACCAATGAAATGTCTCTTTAAACTTTAAAGGAAACAATGATAACGAGCGCCTGGCGATTGCTAGACAGCGAATTCCATATCGACTTGGTCGAGTAGTTGATGAATGGCTACTCGACAAAGGTAAAAAACATTGATTAAAACTTCAAATAAAAAAATAATTTGAACATAACCAAGTAGTACTTCATTGTAACACTAATAAACATAAAAAATAAATTTTCCGTAAAACTAAATTAAAAACAAATTAAAACAGTAAAATGTAGATAGTAATATTTGCATACCTTGTATAATAATTTCTATACATTTTTAGAAGTACCAGCTGTTTAATAATCTTACCCAGTTAACTTAAGGTTAAAGGGACTGTTAAATATAATCCACTAACTCAATCTATGAAGGTACTCATAGCAAGCATAACCCAAAATGATAAATCATTCATAGATTATATTACATGTTCCAACCTCTAAATTATTAACTAAAATATATGTAGTTCTGATATCTTTGTTATGGTCCTGAAAAAAAAAACAAACTCTGGTTTAAACTCTAGGCATCTTAAATAGTGGGCAATATGGATTGCCAGTCAAAATGAAGTCCCTTTAACGTTTGCAACCTTCTAAGAGCATTTGGGAACAAGCCCTAATTAAACTGAACTTAAAGTTGTGTGCATGCTTTTTATGAGCAGAGAGCAATCTGCTAAAACTGGATACTCAATTTGATGATATTGGTACTGTTGCTGAGGATTGCTGTTTGATGGAAATGTGCCATAATTTCTCCATTGGTTTGTGTATCATTCCTGAAGCCGCTTTTTACATCTGAAGCTATTTTTTTCATTTTGTTTTGTTTTAATAGACTTGCTGAAAGCCAATCAGAAAAATATTTTGGAATATTTTTGTCTCTGACTTGCTCAGTGTAAACCATGCATTTCTTTTCAGTGTGATTGCCGGAAAAATAGAATAATCCAAATAACAATGGACTATTGCCTTTAAAAAAAAAATAAAACATTTCTAAAGAATAGCATTTAGATACATGTGGCCATTAAGTGAAATATGAAATTTTACCATAAATTTAAAATTAGATTCCAACTGTTTTTGTTTCCGATAGTGGTAATTTTAGGATGACAAATAGTTGAAATGTTAGATATTTCCTATTTTTTAAAATTTAACTTAGTAGACTTGAGACTAACAGTATAAGATCTTGAGGGAAAAGAGAAAAGGGCTCCATAAAAATTGATTGATAATACATATCTTTGATTGGTCTTTTAGCAAAAGCACTACATTTATGATAAGTTGAGAATTTACCAGTATTTGCCAACAAGTATGCATTTCATGGACACCTCATTTATAAGCAATGAATTATGAGTCAAATGCCTCTCTTATAGTTTATTGCTCTCATTATTCACCCCATGAAAGATCTGTTTTATCATCCTTTGTAGAATATAGAGTTCACAATCAACATGTCTGCATGTATGTAATATTATTTTTACAGGGCGTCAGCTCACAATCTTCAATAGCCAAGCAACCATAATAATTGGCGGGAAAGAGCAGGGCCTGCCCTTCCAGGGCCAGCTCTCTGGGCTTTACTACAATGGCTTGAAAGTTCTGAATATGGCAGCCGAAAATGATGCCAACATCGCCATAGTGGGAAATGTGAGATTGGTTGGTGAAGTGCCTTCCTCTATGACCACTGAGTCGACAGCTACTGCCATGCAGTCAGAGATGTCCACGTCAATTATGGAGACCACCACAACGCTGGCTACCAGTACAGCCAGAAGAGGAAAGCCCCCTACAAAAGAACCCATTAGCCAGGTGAGTATATGGATTTCATTTCTTCATTTTGGTGCTGCGATTATGAAAGTGGACTTTTCTTTTTCATAATGGGATTGTTTCTGATCTCAGCACTATACCTTCCTGGGAGACGTGCTTTATATTGTTCATTCAGCTTGATGATGTGCATATGAGATTTGATTTGAGATCTGTGGGCATTTATAAACTGTTTCACACTGTTTTGTTAGCAGCTAGCTAGAGAGTATTGATTCAACATCCTCAATCTAGTCCAAGCTGACCGATTGCATAGGGTTTTCATTTTTTCAGCTGAATGACTAAGTAAATGAATTAAGTATCTTGAAGTTCTATTTAGTAAAGCACAGCAATGCATCAAAATAAAGTAAGAGCAAAACCATGAAAGAAAATGTCTATTGTATTTTGAAGTCTTAAAATTTGGAATTGGTAGAAATATGACTCTCATTATTAATGATAGGTTTACTGTTTTACTATCTACAGAAAAATTACACTCTTCCTTTATTTGATGAAAAAGACACAAAATATGATATTAAAAATTGTCTTTGACTAATGTATCTATATGATAGTGGACTAATTGTCTTCACCTTCATTCAACTTGGCAGTATATTAATTCATCAAGATATATGTATTAGTTGCTTACTGTATGTCGGGCTCTGGTTTAGATGCTAATGAAGAAAAAGGAAAAAAAAATAAGCCTCATAGGGCTTACATTTTATTAAAAGCTATTAGGAATGCTGTTGAAATTCTATTAGATCTCTGTTGGTATTTATAGCCTTTGTACATAGCCTTTGTTAATCCTTTCACAGCTGTATGCCCTGCTTGGTCTAAAATTGATTTTTCCTTTTGATTTTAATATTTTAATAGTTAGTGTCTCCAATAGATGCCATATAAGGTTTTTCCAAATACATGATCCTTAAGTCTCTAGAAAACTGCATTTTAAAGATGCAAGAATGAAAAAAAAATATGGTGTTAATAGCTTTTCTTTCAAATGTTTGAAACAGAATAAATATTAGATTTGCAAAGAGTGTAAAAGAAAGTAAATTTTTATCAACACTTTTCCTAAAAACTAACATATGTTTACCAGAAAAAGAAGCAAATAGATTCTGGATTTTACTTTGAATGGAAAGTTCATGTGAGAACAAAGTAGAGAATGAGAAAATGTCTTAGAAGAGACATGACTAAAAAAAATGTAAATCTATAAATATTGCATTGTATATACCTGTAAGCAACATTTTCTTTCTTCTTACTTTTTTTTTGAATTTACATATTCTTTATCTTAAGGTACCACAGTTATAGGTACTGGGGGTACATTGGCAACAACAAGAAAACATCCTGCTCTTCTTTAAACCTGCTAGGAGATTAGATCTTAATTATTCTAAGTATAAATAAGAAACAATAAATAATTACATGACTTGGCAGAGATGCTATCACTATAATGATAAGCAAAGTACAATAAATAAATCCATTGAAACACCTTAAATATACTCTTATGTTTTACATAAAATATATTTCAGTTTTAAAAAATGCTGACTTAATGGAGTATACATTTTAGTAAGAATATGTGCTTTGAATAATAATTTCTGTCATTTTATTGATTTTTCTCTTATTTGGTTTTGTAAGATGGGTGATCCTAACATTTAGCCCTTTGGATAAAGACTTGTGATTTTAGACACTTCAAATGCATTCCCAACAACTCTACTTGATATTCTTCCCTGCTACTTCATTAATGATTTGTCATTGCAGCTATTGATTTATGGTCTATTTAGTGACAAATAGATTATTAAGGTGAAGCCAAAACAGAAAAATGAAAAAAGAAGCAATTCGTAAACTATTTCCTACAAATAAAATAATTCATAAGAGGAGACTAGAATATTCAGAGTTGGAAATATTCTTGTGAATAAAACTTGAAATAATTAGTACTTTTCTTAGTATTGTTTTATTATTTATACAATTACAGTTGCTTAAATTCCTAGGTACGCCATATGTATTCCAAATAAGGAAATAGATATTATCCTTGTTTTATATATTTTATCAATTGGTAATTGCTGTGTATTAAGAAAATATGCTTTTATAATAAGATCAGTACAAAATAACTATTTTATTTATAAACTAATCACCTAAAAGTGAAGAAATAAAATTGTGTGATTTTAAATATCATTAATGTAAAAAGAGAACAGTTCAGTGCCCATTAATTGCCCAATGAAGAGTCTCTTTTGCTATATGTATTACATATTTGAAAACTACATTATTGAAGTAAATAATATAATTAATTTGTGATTATTTGGTTCATTTGAGAAGATATTGACTTAAATAAAAGATTACTAAGTTCATTAAAACAGATATTTTATATCTTTAGCTCTTTTTATTTTTTTTTTTTAAGATTTTATTTAGTTATACAAGAACTGGGGTAGAGCCCAGAGGCGCAGAAGAGTGAGAGGATTCACCAGAGACAGAGTGGGGAGCAGAATAGGTAGAAGGACTGAAGGCACTGCTGAGGGGAGCTGCTGGCGAGTCAGGAGAGGTCTGCTGCGCCATGTGGGAATCTCTCTGGCTGGCCGGGAATTGAACCAGCACTGCAGAGGCTGCGGACAGCTTCACAGTGCTGTGCTCAACCCACTGCACCACCAGGGAGGCCCTCTTTAGCTCTTTTAAAGATTTTATTTATTTATGCATATAAGTACTGGGGTCGAGGCAAGAGGTGTGGGCGTGAGGGTGGGGAGAGGATTTACCAGAGACAGAGTGGGGAGCAGAACAGGCAGATCTACTGAAATGCATTGATGAGGGGAGCAGCTGGTGAGGCAGGAGAGGTCTGCTGTGCCATGTGGATGAGCTCCCTGGCTGGGACTTGAGCTCATGCAGCAGTGGCCAGTGATGGCTTGATAGTGCTGAGATTTTAACCCCTGTGCCACCAAGGAGGCCTAAATCTTTATTTAGCTTTTAACAGACAATGCCATCAATTCAATAATTGGGATTTATGTTCTACAAATATTCAATACTGGCAACTTAATTTTAAGTTGAACTAAACTTTCAAAAATTCCTATTATATTGATATGTCTGTGACTACAGGAAATACTATGTGTATATCCAAAAATAAGAAAGCAAACTGCTCATTTTTGAGTAACAATAATTTGTTGCAGAACTTCTTTACCTCTCACCTGATTTTTGAACTACCCTCCAGCAACAAAAACATTATTGATGTATGTAGAATATAACATGTTTGCTCAAAGTGCAAAGTCTTAAAAGTTTAAACATGAGAATGATTTTTAATGCTAACTCCAAGGCTATAACCTTTGACCTATTTTGGGTGTTAGATGAAGCATCTTCCTTTAAACTCTGTCTCCACAGTGGCCATATCTGTCTGCTTTTATCAACTGCCTTACTAAATTGTGAAGCAAGAGGGGTCATTTATTTTTCAAAAGTGAGACTGGACTGTTTTCACAATCAAAGTGTATTTTCCTCAGTGATAACACTGAAGCACTTAAGCTACAATGGCAATGTACTTTGGAGTGATTGCATGTTTTAGAACTATGGAAACAGATTTTTGGTCAAGCAGAATTAAATTGGATTCATTTCAAATAGATGAGATGAGGTTTGTTCAGGGCAAGTAGCAGGGGAGAAATGTATTTGCGGTTTCCACAGTCAGAGAATATAAAAGAATATTTATCAAAATGTTGTTCCATAAAATCCTGTTTACATTCCTCCTTAAAAGTAAATACACTTTAAAAAGAAAATAAATGTTTTTCTTCTCTAAGTGATAATCAATTTTCTGAATGATGTTTACTTTAGAAATATTGGGGACAGTTACCAACCATTCTGACTTCTTCACTATGAATATAACAATATTGATAGTACTTTTTATATAGAAAAATTGGTTTTACTTTGAATATTTAATAACTATGTCTTTCCATATGACCCGCTCATCTCAAAAAAAGACAACCTTTCCATAAGGCTAATCTCAAAAAATTAAATATTTGCAAATAATTGATAATATAAAGTCCTTACAGATGTTGAGGGGTTTTTGGACTTCGGGGAAGGATGAAAGGCAAGATTTTTCTCTGACAAGTGTTTTCTTCTGAATAATCTGGCAGTGTCTTGTGATATATATGTATCTTTTATTTAAAAAATAAGCCAACATGCAAAGGGCACCATTCACTCCCTTTGATTGTCAGTCTGTTAAGAAAGGAAATAGGAATTATGCTGTTTCTTTTTGCTCAAAATTGTGCTATTTCTTCCATTTTCTTCTTTGTATCACATTTTGTGATCTTTTGGTTATTTCCTTCAAGAATAGTTTATAGATATATATATATTGTAGAGTGTGTGGATCAAGCGTAATGCCTTTCTCTTAGAGGAAATGTGTTATGATGAAAAGAGCACAGTGAATTAGGAAACCTGGTTTCAACTTTCAATACAACTACCTACCTTGTTGTGTAACTTGGGAAAGTTGGTTAACTTTGCTAACTGTCTAACATCAATGGATTGAATTCGGAATCTCTTGAATTGTACTGAGCTCTAAAATCACAGTGATTCTAGGGATTGTGCTCTTAATTAGGTCTTATGATTATTATTTAACAAAATATCGATTTCACCCTTGACTTTTACAGTAGCCATCCATCCCAGTGGACGTGTGTAATCCACATATATACCTGGTGTGGTGTGGTGATGTAATTATTAATAGTAACCCTTTTCACTCTCAAAAACATCCCATTGGGTCATAAATTATTTTACACTCTACAGCCTATATAGAATCCATCTTTGTGAGAGTCATAATTGATTAATCCATAGCAGAACTGATTCTGGTATCCTTACCTGGTTTCAAAAATCTGTAGCCCTTTTTTCATTGTCTTTTTATCTCATTTCAAAAATCTTGGGAAAGAAGAGAGACTAAAGCTTAGAGAGATTCTGGGCTTGACTAGAGGAACGATATAGTGCAACTCTTAGTAAAAATATAAATTATAGAGTGGGGAAGAATCAGTAAATAGGAGTGATATAAATGTATTGGAGCAATTCTATGGTTATAGTTAGACAATTTTCAGAGCTGATATAGCAAGCCTACTCAGGAAAAGAAACTATTAAGGATTTTGAACCTTGGTGGTTTGTCAGAGACATGTATATTTCACATATGCAATGTCCTATAGAAAGTGTGGCTTTTGATTCCCACAGAATGTCCTGTAAGAAACCCAATTAATGTTAAAGCAAGAAAAAAGTATTTGAATATATTGGACATTGCTAATGCAGCCTGGTAGAGATACTCATGAAAAATTAATGCTATTTGTTTGAAAAATATAAGCAGAATGCACACATATTTCCATGAAAAATATTTAGAACTCACAAAATACACTTTGTAGTTTCAAAGAGCAAAATTTTATTTTTTATTAAAAATATTAATTAACCTTAGTTGTAGTTTATTAAAAAATAATTTCATTAGTCATAATTATGTGTGTTCCTGATAACCACTCTGCATTTTAAAATTCTGGTGACATGAATAATTAATTTTATTTTCCCTAGTCTAATCATTCTGCTGAATTCACTTAAATTAATGTACATTTTTATAGCAAATTTTAGAGCATACTGGGAAGAAAAAACACTTGGGTGTAGATTTAAAAATGTATATAAAGGCATGTTCTTCTGGAACTGATGGTGCCAGGTAAGAAAAGTGTAGTTCATTGTAATTTTAAATGTAGGTAAGCAACTGTATTTAGAAAGCATTTTCTCCCTCCTTGCTGGTAAGCAAAAATGTCGAGATATCTACATTTTAAAGAGCTCATTTGAAGGAAATTCTTCTCTTCAGTGCATTTTATTTGGGATATTGAGGTTTTTTATAGGTAGAGAGGTAGTGTATTGGCATATCCAACTTTGGTTTTGTGATGTCTTCTTACAAGTTTAGATATAGACAGATATATCCATTCATCCATGCATACATCTGCCCATCAATTCTCATTCAATAAATGTAGGTTTGCTGAGCACTGATTATATACCAGGCACGGTTCTAGTCACTGGAAATATAGCTTTGAGCAGAATCAGATTATTCTGTGCAAAGCTTACTTTCTAGATGGGAAAGATGGATGGTGAAAAGTAAAACAAATAACCTGCTTGAGATGTCAAGTGCTATACACAAAAGTCAGAGAGAAGAAGGAATGCTAGTGGTTGTGAATTGCATTAAATGGAAATTCTTCTTGAATAGATATGCGTAAAATGTTAGTACTATAGGCATCAATTATAAAGGAACATTGGGATATTATAATTTTAACATTTTCTGAGATCTAGCAGCTCTCATGTGAATAGTGTCAGTCTAACTGGAAGCAAGAAGGCAGGGGTGGTTCAGAGATTGGCTGAATGGGGACTTAGGCACTGCTGTCAAGACCACTCTTCTTAGATGAAGCTTCCTGTGGGGAATTCAGTGTTCAATGTGGGTAATCAGGGGAGTCCTGGAATGAAAAAAACCTGGGTGTCCCAAGTCTGTGAGGGGGCAGTACTACCTGAAGCCAGTCAGAGGCAGTGAACATGCCCTACCCTGTGTGGCCCTGTGGATACAAGGAACTTACCAGCATTAGTGTCTTGTTAATTTTATCAGATTTGCAATTAAATTCTAGGATAAATGTATATGTGAGAAAGAGATCATGACTTTGAAAACAAAGTTTGGTGGTATTGTTCTTATAACATTGAGAAAATTGAGGCACAAAGATACAAAGTAACTTGCCTAACACTGCAGCTAGCCTCTTCACAGGGTGAGGTGAGCTGTTCCTCTGCTTTTAAATATTGTCTCTTCAAATCTCATTTCTTAACTACTTCAGTGAGCTCTCTACCTAGGTCTCAAACTGCTCTTTCAAAAATGCAAGTATGGTCATATCATTCACTTCCTTGATATATCCAAGAATTTGAGGTAATGGATGGATTCCTTGTATTATCATCAGTGTTCATCCTTCAAAGCTGGTCTCCTACCTGCCTGACTAGAAGGTATATCTCCATGCTCAGTGGAGTATCATTTCCCCCCATCTTATGATCTACAGTTCTCTTCAGAGGTATGTCATTCCAAACCTCTATGCCCTCTGCCTGGAAAAACATTTCCAGTCATCACCTGACTATTTTCATGCCTTCATAGCTCTTCCCACACAACCTCTCCTAAACTGATTCTACATTCTGGCAGCTGACAGTCTTAAGAGACAACGTTGGAATGGACTATTAGGTCCCCGTCATCCATTCCTAAAGCCAGAGTGCCTACCTAAATCTTAGCCTTACTTGCCACACCTACTGACTGTGTGCCCCTGGGCAAGTTATTTAACCTCTTAGTACCTCCTTTTTCTATCAATAAAATGGATATTGTGGCTTCCTAAATGTATCATTGAGGATTAAATGTGGCAGTGTAGTATGTGAACTAAGTAAAATTACTGCCATTTGACAATTTTTATTACTCCAAAACTGGAATTTTGTGTGATTTATCCTAAAATATAAAGAAATAATGTGTCTGATATATATACATATTATACAAATGATTGTTATACTTAAAACTCTTTCCTCAGGTGCAAAGTATAAATTAAAGCATTTTTCTTACCTTTAAAGCAATTTCTTCTGACCTTTGAAGAAACAGCTCTGAATTGGTGTTTCTAAATCAAACATCAATTTTGTGGCATATGGAGACTTCGCCATAGGGAGGCAGCACCATCACCCTAGAATGTGTGTACAGGAGGAGAGAGGGGTTGGAAATAATTCAGGGGGAGAGCTTGTCATTGGCATTTACTGAGAGAAAGTCATAGACACTAAATATACTGCACAATGAACTGCCCACTGGATCCTCATACCTTGCACCATTTTACTCAAAGTCCCACTACCATGACCAATGGTAGCCGCAATCTCCAATTACTATTGACTGGAAAGACCAAAAACTTCCTGGGCTATTTCCCACTACTCTCAGAGTTAATTTATAGTATGGTAGTGAATCATGCAATGATGATTTCTGTAACTGTCCTTGGTAATAATATGTTTGGATTAAGAAGCTTGAAAATTCATAATATACTTCTTTTTCAACTTGGATATGAAAAACATCGAGTACTTCCAGCTGTGAGTTAGACTAAATTAGGTTTATGATTCTTGATATAATCTCCTTTGATAGAATCTTTATTAGCATTAGAGAAAAAGAATGACTTAAGACCTTTTATCTAATTAATATGTGACAGGGATTTCAGTGGGTATTTTCTTGGGAAGAATTTGTGAGGTTGGCACTTTTTCTGATATTTCTAGCCTCAGTTGTAAAACAAAGGAGAACATTTTTGTTAAATAGTTAATGTGTTAGCAGCAAAAACATACCATTATTTTCTTGTCTTGGTTTTGACCAGTGCTATAAATGATTTAATCCAGAAATAAATTTGAACTTCTGGTTTTCTAATACACAGTATGTTTTTATTACACCTATATTCCTCTTTTACATGTAACAAGAATCTTCTTTGATGGGAAGGAGTAAGTATCATTTGAGTATAAAAAAAATGTGTGTGTATCTGTGTTCCAAATATTTGCCCTTTTTTTCATGGAATATGTTTAAGTTTAAGCTTTGTTTCAGTAAGTGAAGATGAAATTTAAATCTCTGATGATTTCTTAAATTTTATTGTCTAGAACCTCTTTAGATTTTCTTATCTAGTAATAGAAAACTTCTCAGAATAGTTTCCCAGTGATAAAAAAAAAAATCATAAAGCTAGAATCACAAGAAAGCAACTGCCTTTATATAGCACTTACCAAACAACATCCAGTGTATTCTTATTACTACTCTTTTAATACAAGATCTCAGGCTGACCCATAATTGCAGTGGTAAACAATGTTTTTTCCAATGTGTTCTAAATGATAATAAAACAAAAAATCACAGTGCATATTTAGGTATGTATATATGTGTATATATATATATATATATGTTTAAATCACAGTACCTGTTGTCTTAAAATAAAAAAAAAATCAAATGTCTTTTTTGTATTTAACATGAAGAAAATGCACTTTGCAAAGTAATTATAGTTTTGATAGTATGGGTGAGGTACCTAGTGGTTTATGGTTTTATAACAAGTGATAAATTGCCCTAAATCAACAATAGCAAAGATTTGTACATCACAGATGTATAGTCTATTATTAACAGCATCACTGACACAATCGAAACTCAGAACCTAATTTAAAGGAGAGAAGATATTTTAGTCCTGTTTTAATAACAAGCATATTGAAGCAACACTCTCTTATTATTTCACATGTCCTACACATTGGCAATGTGCTAGACATTACCCTAACTTGAAATCGCCCACATTCTATGTATCGCTGTTCCTAAAATAGAAGTTGTCATGCAATCTGTAGATTTGATAGGATAAGTGGTGGCCCTGGCCTATTTTATCCTTGTACAGGATTTTCCTAGTCAAGCAGGATCTGGTGATTCCCTCAAGAGTCACAAAGGGGAAGTTGAATCATCTTATTCTTTACACGGAATAAGTACTATGGTATTGAGGAAGCCACAATACTATCACATTTTTAACAACAGTGTTGGACTGTTACATGGAGTAAAAGGTGAGCCAATAAAAATGGGAACTTTAAAGTAATATTATCATAATAACAGTTTCTTTGGGATTGTCAGCTAAACTTGTATAAGTGAAGATCTTGTATGGCATCTGGCGCACAGTAGGCGGTCACCTCCTACTTCCCATAGTACCTTCTTTTATCATGTTTTTTCTTGTTTTTGCTTTTTTGTGTTTCCCTTCTCTTTTTCCTCCTTTTTTCCTTCTTTCTTCCATGCACTAGACTCTAGTGTAGCCACTGCAAATTCACAGATGAGGGCTCAAAGTCAAATAAATGAATTGGACTTGAATTTAACCAACACTATTCAAGGACTTAGCAAATATATTCAAGTATAAATTCCCTAAAATACTGGCAAGTTAATCACATGGGGAGTCTCTCTCTGCTGACCATGTTATTTTAACTATTATGAGATCTCCAGTAATAGAACCAATATTTCAAATTCAGCAGTAAAACTTTGACCCTGGAACACTTGGGGGAAACTTTTTCTTAGCTTATCTCTACAGCAGCTATCCCTTAATATGTATTTAAAAATTACATGCATAGCTAGAAAAATGGTATAGATAATTGTGTCTAGGGATCCAAATCAGGAATATCAGTTTCTTTTAGAATAGAAAATATCCACGTTCTATTAAAGGGAAGTTCTCTCATTCTAAGGTCCGTATTTCAGAAATGAAAAGGATTTTATCAAGATTCTTTCAAATTTTATGATAATATCTTTATATCTGACTTTTCCATGCACAGCATTAACTGGCCGTTAGTATTATTCTAGAGAGAGTCAACAGGCAAATCATAACAAAAAAATAGAAAGTGAAAGCATCATGGAGCAGTCAAATGACCCACTTATTCTGTTATGAACTGGTGGCTTCCCACTTTCCAAAGTAAAAATTTTTATTTTAGTTTCAGATACAGGTTCATTTACATTTGCAACTGAAGTGGTCTATTTTTTTTTAATTGTTTCATTTTATTACACACTCTAGTCAGTGTGGCCTTGAATTCTACATCATTTTGGGAACTTGATTCAGAAAAGACAAAAAAAAATGTATAAAGCGCATAGTCTGAAGTTTGTCATTGGTATATTAGCAACAATGAACTATTTATATTCCCTCATCATGAAATGCGTCTTCCCAATTGTAGTCTTTGCAAATGTTTGCTCCCTCTGTCAGCAGTGTTACTCTTTCCTCCTTTATTTCCTGTGCTGCAGTTGCACCTGTGGCCTTACTAATAATTCAATCTACATTTATAAAGTTTTTTTAAAGATTTATTTATTTATGTATACAAGAGCTGGGGTGCAGGCAAGAGGTATGTGGGGGGTGAGAGGATTCACCAGAACAGAGTGGGGAACAGAACAGGCAAATTGACTGAAATACACTGCTGAGGGGAGCAGCAGGCCAGCCAGGAGAGGTCTGTTGCGCCATGTGAGTCACCTCCTTGGCCAGGGAATCGAACTCAGACTGCAGTGGCTGCGGATAGCTTCATAGTGCTGCAACCCAACCCCTTGCACCACCAGGGAGGCCTCTACATTTATAAAGTTTTGATCTTTGCTAATGTTAATGGTGTAGGATAATTTTAGACCTTGCATTTTGTTTGAAATTTTCCAAACAAGTTTAAGCAGAATACATTTTCTATTTTCATAGTACTTTGGAAAGATAGATAAATAGATATTCAGATATATAGATCAGTAGATAATTATGTACTATAATTATCTATTTCTAATCTTAACTTTAGTTTTTCTTTTCTCAGTGTCCTAAAGTCAAGATCTATGCCTTATTCATCTGTGTATATTCAGTACCTAACATGGTACCTGATGCAAAGTGAACATTTAGTAAATGTCTTTTGAATAAATAAATTAATGAAACACACAAAGTTCATTTTCAAATGCTAAGATATCGTTTCCTACTCTTGAATTTTCCTGGACTTAATTCCTGTGTTATTTGCCAAGAATAAATACAGTAAATACGGGGCAGGAATAAAGGAGTTAGTTTCCGCCATATACAGAGTGCATACCTATTCAAGATAATGACCTGGATGTGATATATGAGACTTAATTCTCATTAATACATACTGTTGGCATTTCACAGAAGTGCAGGAAGGAAACTCCAATAGTTATCCATAAGATGGAAAGGATAAAAGTACAAAGTAGTGTAATTTTGCCTACAACATTACAGATTAGCAGGTAGAAAATGCTTTTCCTGAGGTTTAGTAATGTGTCATCTTTTGGGATTATAGGACTTTACCTGGTGAGGGATGGCAGTGTTCATGGTCTCCTCTTCAAGTGAATGTTTTAGCACTGGCACGTTTGTAATTGCTTACACATTGTAATAATACAAAGCAGACTGACTTTGAGTCAGATGTATTATTGTTTGTAAATTCTCTAGGGCAAAGCACCCTTTGCTGTGTGACAGCTCCAAATGCAGACCACCCCTGTTGCCTGCTGTGAGCAGACAGATTCTAACACTTTAGAATGGAGCTGGAACAATAGTTGGACCTTCTTCAAGAGTCAGTAACTTACATTGTGTGAATTTTTGAAATCTCTAGGTAACTTTGATGAGTTGAATAAACAGGTAAAAATATCTACTGAAATGGTGATGAAGTCTGCTACTGAGACCAATTACTACCAGATTCTTTGACAGGGCTTCAAGAAAGTCTTGGTTTAGACCATGCATTTAGATGCTTACTATTGCTAGAAATCAGATAGAACCAGGGAAAGAGTATAATGTTTTGAAAAGTCAATCATTCCCAAGTTTAAGCATGTAAACACTGATATTTTTATAGGCAGTTTAAAATGGGAACTGAGTATAAAGAACTAGAGAAGTGCCAGAAAAGATTAAAGGAACACGCCGGGATAACACTAATTGGACGCAAATACTTAACATGAACTTTGGGCAGTGGAGTGATGACAGACAAATCTAGACAAAGCCTAGTAAATGTCAAAGGAGTTTATTCTGGCTGTGTGGGTTATTTAAAAATACAATATATTTAAATGGGTGGTACCTCAGATTCTAAATAATAACATTAATTACAACCTCCTCTTTTATACTAGTTCTGAATTTAATAGCAGGATACTGGCAAAGTTCACTTTTATTCTTTGTCGTTTGTGTGCAAAACAAGTGGGGATAATTGTTAATTATTTTCATTAAGATAATACAAGCAGATGAAAAAAACAATCAGCATGATTTAAAAGATAGTGTGAGAGCATCCCACATTGACCCTCTCTCTACCCCCAGTTTTATCCCCAGAGGTAGTATGTTTTCATAATTTTTTCATAATTAGCTTCACATTTCTCAAAAATATGTCAATTTTTCCATTTATCTATTTATCCCTTTCATATAATATTAATGCAATCTCCAGTGTGAAAAGTGGACTTTTGTAATCTACTTTTTCCTTACCTTCTCTCAATGCACATGTGTATGTATATATACACACATATATGTATAAATAAGTATATATGTATGCATAAATATGTATATATCTGCATGCACATATGTGCATGTATACATGTATACATATATGCATGTATATTCATTTTGAATATCACATCTACATGTCTATTTCATTAATTTACAATGTTAACTCTTGAGTTTTCATATTAATAAAGATGAAGTACTCCTCTGGTCCTCTCTATTTTCCACATCTCACCATCTCATTGCATTTCCAGAGATGTTAACTTTAGCATTGACTGGCAGCCAGAACCAAATCTTCAAAATTTATCTATCAGTAAGCAATAAAAAGCATTTTGATCACCACTACTGTGTAAATAATGTGTAACACCAGTCTCAATTGTGTGTTATGAGTACATACTTTTCCTAGGGATCTGATACATTAAGTGAACTGCTTAAAATAGGAATTTTTCCAAGAGCAAGGTCAAATGAATTCCCTTCTATCCTATAAATTGCTTAAAATCAGGTCATTGTATTTTACTTCATATTTGGAGTATTGTCTTATATTTTTTCTGTTTTCCTCAATATCTTCATTTTTTTCTTGCATTGGCCCTTGCCTTAATTATATCATCACTTTAAATTACTAGTCAATTCTATCAACCCTCTTTTTGCCCCTCCCCCACCATGTCTCTTTTCTGTGCTTTCTGATCTTGAGCATCAGTCTGTGTAGGTTGTTATGTAGTGTGACAGGACACCCTATTCAGGTTGAAAGAGGTCAGAGTGTGTGGAGAGGCAGACTTCTCTTTGGAGATGACTGGCATCCTAATGCCAAAATGAAGAGAGCATTCACAGTAAGCGTCATACCTTTCCTTGGACAATTTCCTTGTTGGTTCATTGTTGGTTTATTTTGCTTTGGGGTTAAAAATTTACTTTGTTTTATATTTCTCATGGTTATGTTAATTATCTATTCCTGTGTAACAAATTATCCCAAAATTAGCAAGATAAAACAATGAAGATTTATTCTCTCAAAGGTTTTGTGTGTTAGGTGAATCTGGGTGAAGCTCCCATCAGGGGGAAGTTATACAAGGTCATGAATGGCAGGAGCTGAAGATCTCTGGAAACTACCTTAGTGACCCCCCACAATGTCATAGAGTAGAGAAATCCCATCTGGTAGGACTTTTATGTATATTTTTTGCTCTCCCCTTCCAGACCTTCTCCAAATTGGCTCTCACTGACACTTTTTCACATTCTTAGTTGCACCTTTTTTCTGCTTATCTTATTCATTAGCCTTCTTTTTCATCCACTTCTGTTCTTCAACTAGAAATCTCTTTAGGTTATCTATTGATTTTGCTGACTGCACATTTTTTCTCTTCACCATTAAGGGTTTACAGCCTATTTTTTTCTTCTAGTTTATATTTTTTAAGACCTCTGGAAGGAAAGACCAAAAAATGCCTTTATATCTCCCTGAATTTGAGCTCGCCATTAGGATTACTACTATGACTGGAGGAATTTGGTAGTTTTTAGTATATCTTTAGTCACTATGCAGAAAATACTGCCTCTTGCATTTCAGGTAACTTCTTTTTACATTCACATGATGAGAAGTCTTCTTTCCATTAACAATTCATCCAGTTTTCTATTTTATCAAATTCTGAAATATAAAGAAAATAATATTTACCATTTCAGACTTCTGAGTGTCCTAGTCTTTCCTCCCATTGTCTTAACCTGATGAAGTAGGTTCTACTTTATTGAATATTTATGACATGGCACTTATAAAAACCCAAAAATTCTTTTAATCGTCCCACATTGTCAAAGTTTAGCAATAATCATTTGAACTCAAAGAGCAGTCACAAAATTCTAAATGAATTTGTGGCTGATAAGGTCTGAGGTCTTTTGCATGCTTTCCTGATGGGCAGAAGCAGATAATTTGGTAAGCCAGGAAAAAAGCATTCAATCTCTCTAATATCCTATCTTTAATGAAATCATAGAAACAATCTTATATTTCTGACTTCATGACTGCCTATTCATCAGTGAAGAAAAGCCAAAATGAAAAACCTGCTGTAGTAGTTTTTTTTTTTTTTTTCTTATGTCCCATTTCAGTTTACTCCAAAGAATAAGGAACAGAAATATTAGAGTATTGTTGGAAGGAAGAGACATTTTGTTATTAGACATTTCAACATCAAAGCTTTATTTTTGTTTCAACTTCAAAAACATTTGTAGATTTTCATTATAATTACAGAAAATCTATCCTTTGCTAAAAGGAACTCAGAGACTGCCACAATAAAAACAAAGGAGAGAAACACTTATTTAAACACCACTGTATCTAGGCCTCCCCAGTGGCGCAGCAGTTGAGTGCTGGGTTGCAAAGTTGTCTGCAACCTCTGCAGCGCTGGTTCGATCCCCGGCCCCTGGGTGAGGGTCCCACATGGCATGCAGACCTCTCCTGCAGTGCCCGCTGCTCCCCTCAGCAGTGTGCTTCGTCAGTCTGCCTGCTCTGCTCTGCTCTCCGCTCTGACTCTGGTGAATTCTCTCAACCTCCCATACTTCTGACTGTACCCAGTGCTTGTATAAATAAATAAATAAATAAATCTTATAAAATAAAATAAACACCACCATATCTGATATTTTTTAGCTTTATGTTGTTATTATTTTCCTTGTCATTTCAATTAACTTTTTGTCCCTATGCAAAAAACAAAATTAATTAATTTGGATTAAAATGAATTTTGTTTTATCCTTTTTTAATTTTTAAAATATTTATTTTATTTATTTATGCATACAAGAACTGGGATATTGGCCAGAGGTGTTGAGGGAGAGAGGACTCACCAGAGATGGAGTGGGGAGCAGAACAGGCAGGTCTACTGAAATACACTGCTGAGGGGAGCAACGGGCAAGACAGGAGAGGTCTGGTGCGTCATGTGGGTCAGCATCCTGGCCAGGATCCAACTCATGCTGCAGTGACTGGTGATAGCTTGACAGCGCTGAGACTTACCCCTGCATCACCAGGAAGACCCTGCATAACGTTTCTATCAGCGATGGAGTCATGTGGAAGCTCCTGCATGATGCCTGGATATGGAGTAGGCTATACCATCTGGATTTATGGAAGTGCACTCTGATGTATGTACAACAATAAACTCATCTAGGTGCTTATTTCTCAGAACTATCTCAAGCTTAATTCATCCATAAGCATTGAATGTAATCAAAGGAAACTAGATAGTGATTTCTTTCGAAACAAGTGTCAAGTCTTCTATGACAGCTTATCAACATGAAATGTTCATTTAAGACACCCCATTAGATAATATTTTCACTGAGTCACTTATTTCTAATCATTAATGTTTCAACAAACTGACTTCATAAAACTTCCCCATAGCAGTGCAGAGTCTATGCTGCTGAATTTATTTTTGAGCCACATTTCTTTGTTAATATGAATAAAGAAACAGCTATCTCCCCAGGGAACTATATGTACACAGAATGGTCTGCAATGCAATTTGAGTGTTTTAGAGATCTTGTGAGTTTGATTGGAGTCCAATTAGAAAAGTCAGAAGTCACTTTAAAGTTACATCCACTGAAGTTGCTCACTACACTATAACAAATGCCTTTACACGATGTCAAAAACATGTTGGTTTGGAAAGGATACAGACTTTTATAAAAACAATCATAAGATTTTGTTTAAAATTTGTGATTTCCACTCTATTTGTCCAAGGTGATGCTACAAAATATCACAGATTGAGCACTTAACATGAATTTGTTTTCTCACAGCTCTGGAGACTGGAAAGTCCAAGATTAATGTGCCATCTGATTTGGGTTTTAGTGAGAGTTCTCTTCCTGGCTCAAATGCCTCCTCACACTGCCCTCACATGGCCTCTACAGGGAGGAGGAGTTGGGGCCTAGGTGCAGGGAGGGGGATAAGTGGGAGAGAGTGGACGAGACCTTTATATTTCTCTTCTAAAGTCACTGATACAGTTGGATTAGGGCTCTAACCTGTTGACTTTGTTTAACTTTAATTAACCTCTTAACAATCTCCAAATTCAGTCACTTGGAAGCTTGAATTTTGAAAGGACACAATTGAGTCCATAGCACACTCTGAATTCGAAACTGAATTGAGTTCTCAAATTGGAAGCTTGGTGTACATTACTAAAATCTACAAATTTAACCTCAGTGAGCTAACCATATTTCCTTTGTAAAATCTCTAAAATTGAATTTCCTTTCTATTCCTCCCACCTTCATATTATTTCTCTACTTTGAACCATGACAAGACAATCTTCCAAGTGGTATTCTAGTCTCCAATCTATCTTAAGTACTGCCACCTAATTAAATATAGAGAATCATAATAGAGAAAGTTTTAAATTTCCCATCTCCCAGGAGAGCTGAGAAAATCATAATTGTTCAAATTTATATAGGGAATGGACAAGATAATATTCATTACAAATGAACAAAGGTGCTTTTTCTCTATGGCACGTATAATCAGACTTTCAAATATTTAGAAATCATATTCTTCCCAATAATAATGGAGGCCTAGTCACAGAGAAAGAGCATATCTAGGATTGTTAAAATTGAATAGTGGATATCCTATCTTTTTTTAAACCCCATATGAATCCTTTTTAACACATTCCATCTGTTACAAAGGATGATATATTCACTCTTTTCAGAATTGGGTAGGGGGCAATCGTGTCTTTCATTTTATCAGTTGCTAAGGAAGTCCAGAGACATTCAGTAGGAGCTATCAAGACCAGGAGGTATGTTCTCCAATAAGAATGCTTCATCTGTGAGTTGAATTAATGACTGGAAGCTAGATTTATCTTTCAGTACTTCTCACTAAAAGGGTTGAACTTCTAAACAACCCCAAAATGATGCAGTCATAGAGAGTCTTTTGAAATACATTTCTAGCACTTAATAGCACTTGGTCATTTTATATGATGCCTTTCTATGAGACAAATTGCACTGCTTTTCCTTTCCATAATATTTTCTAAGTACACAATTGGAGGAGCAAGCAATTAGCCTGAGAAAACAGGAAAAATTGGCAAGATGATATTTGTTAGCTCTTTTTATCCTTTTTGGATTAAAATATTCCTAAATTCTGTGTTGTATTCTCTGGTGCCTAAATGACTGTAATATTTTTTAAAAAAAGTAACTCAGAAGCTGGCCCATTAATTGTGTTCATTTATAATGATAAATTTTGAATTATAATTAAGATGGATATAGGTAAAAACAAAATAAAGGAAAATAATCTGCTAATAATAAGCAGAATAATTTAGAGAACTAGACATTTGGGATATCCCTTTGAAATTCATTTTTAGCTCAGGGTACTTGATTAAAAAATGTTAAATTCTTCAAACTATATATCAAGATTAATAGTGTAATAACTTAACCTGAGTTTGACCAGAACAGCCCATTTAAACATGTTGGTTTCTATATATAAATTCATGAAATGTTCTACTTTAGTCACAGAGTATTAAAAACCTGCCTAAGTAGTTATTTGGATATTAGATTTATATCACTTAATATTTGCTTAGTAGAACAGACTGCCTTAACATTGATCTATAATGCTGTGTCCTAAGGAGTTATTTAGAAAACTGTCCCACTGTAGGTAATGTTTCAAAAGTATGGTCTAGGAATCCTTTTATCTTTCTCCCCCCAATTTCCTGCCCTAAAAATTAACCCTAGATCAATTCCCTAGAAATACATACATGACTTCAGGGCCATAGAATTTCTAATGTTAGTGCAGGGTTTTGAGGTTTAAAACCTCAAAAGACACTTTGTCAGTGCTAAGTGTCAAAATACTTAATAAAAATTCTCAATGACAATCCTTAGTTAAACAATGAGACATGCCATAAATAGTTACTGCTAATAAAATGTATGCAACATTATACTGTTATATACACTGCCAAAAACAAATTCGAACTATACTTTACAATATATCTCAAGCTGCATATTATATGTGAATGTTTCCTGTGAAAATGGAATGTACCAAAGTTTAACAGGCAGGAGAACTGTAAGTCTATTGGAATATGGAAGAGAGATAAAATTTTTGATGAGCTTTTAGCAACTGAGTTGGGCAAGTTTATGTGTGAGCTAGCTGGCCTTACTCAAAAGAAAAGAAAACTTTCTTCATGGCAGGAGGTAGTTTTACAGCTTGGAACAGGATTCTCACCTAAGGTAGGCTACTGTCCTCCCACAGAGACTGGTAGATAGAGATGCTATCTTTCTTGATAATTACATTTCAAATGGATGGTTCCCATGTTCTTGAGAAAGACATTCTTTTTAAGGAGGTTTATATATATTTTCAAAGGGGCAAAGAAGGAATTTGTAATTGTAGGTGTTCCAAAGTAAATGGCCTAAGAAAAGGGAAATTAATGTCGATATTTAGGAAAAAACCTGACTAAAGTGTAGTCAACCTGAGGGGTACATTTAAGATTGTCTTCGTCAGTTTCCAACTCTTTTAACCAAAGAGAATCTTTTTTAACCTTCAGTATCCTAATGACTTTTATGTATAACACTGGACACATACCCAAACTTGTTCAATGTGAGGTTGCATGTTTGTCTGGTAAAGTACTTTGTTTTCTCATTTCAACTTCACAGCAATATCTTGAGTAAGGCATTCAGAGGAAGATCCATTCAAAGGAAGGCCCTGTAACTTCTAAACCTAAGAAATTTGTTGAATTCACATAGCTATTACATGATGGAACCTGTACTTGAACCTCTGTAAACTAAATGCAGAACCCAATGTCCTCTATTGCTGTCAAAGTCAGTTCAGGCTGCCATACCAAAGTACCAGAGATTGGGTGACTTAAACACTAGAAATACAAGATCTAGGAACCAGCAAGATAGGTGGGTTTCATTCTGATGCCACTTTGCATGCATGCAGCCACTGTATTCTCTCTGCTCATATCATCTGTCTTTGGTATGTATGTGATTAGAGAGAGAGGTCTCTATCTTCAGCTGCTTATAAAGTTACCAAAGCTATGATTGGGACCCCAATACTAAGACCTCATTTTACCTTTATTACTTCCTGAAGACTTCATTTCCAAAAACAATCACATTGGAAGTTAAGACTTTAAAGGAAAAGCTATTTTTGTCCTCTACTTACTCCTCATTCCTGGTCACTAAATGTGTGGGAGTTTTTCTCCCTTCCCCTGCCTCCTGCACCAAACATTCTCTAGCCCAGCTAGGTATCTTACAATTACATCAGTTCTGACACCACCTGCCTAGAGTTAGCATCAGATCCCAAAGTTCCATAAGATTATACTTAAGACATAAATTGTACATCTCAGATTGTCAATTGTACTTCTGAATGGCTGGCTATAAATTGGGGTTCTACAGTACCCTCTTTGGCTTTTATAATTTGCTAAAATTGTTCATAGAACTCATAAATAAACATTGACTGGTTAATTATATAATAGTCTTTGGATACAGATGAAAACATACATAGGGAATGGTCCAGAAGAATCCTAAACTCAAGATTTTTGTCCAGCGGATATAGTGTGCTACCCTACCAGCACAGAGATGTGCTCATCAACCTAGAAGCTCTCAAAACCCCTTAATTCAGGAATTTTTATGGCACTTTCATCAAGATAATGATGATCTGTTATCATAATAATGATCAATTATTTAATCAATTATCTTGCTTCTCTCCTTCCCAAAAGATGGAGGGATGAGGCTGAAAGTTCAAAACTAATCAAGGTCTTTCTAGCTAGTAGGCCCTCCTGAAGCTACCCAGAGCTGTTTCTTTTAGAACAAAGACTCTTATCACCTAGGAAATCCTATGAGATTTAGGAGCTCTGTGTAAAGAGCAGGATCAAAGTCCAAAAATTAGAATAAAAGTTACTCCTAAACACCTTAATCACTTAGGAAATTGCAAAGATTTTAGGAACTCTGGATATGAGCCAGGAAGACAGCAATATTTCTTATTATACTGGGATATCACAGACTTTACTATTTGAATTGGCAGGGGTTTGGGGGGTGCACAATTTGTTCCATAATTACTATCTCACTAACTGAGATAGTAACTCAGTTACTATCTAGAGATAGTAATTGGATATAGGATAATTCCTGTATCTTTGAACTCAATATACTGCCTTAGCCATAACAATTATGCATTCATTATTTGACTATAATAGTTCAAGTTTTTAAGGTCATTCCATTAATTCTACTTTGCATCATATAGGCATCTCAAGTGGGGTGTTATAGTGTCTAGGCCATACTAAACATTTTTTGTTTTGCATTTTTAGATTTTGTAGAATAAGGAAAGAAGGAGTAAGAGTCAGCTATTTCTGGAGAGACTACCTATTGGCCTGGAATCATATCCTTTTATTTGCTGGCCCATTTGTTGCATGTTCACTACATGCCAGGCACTACCATTGCCTGGGCTTTGTGCAGATGAGAAGGCCTAGGTGGTACTCTTCGGGGTTGCTTATTCAGGTAGTTGGAGCACATCCAAGGAGTGAGAATATCTTGTTTTAACTCTGATACTAACAACCTATGTAACATTCACTATGCTGTTGGTTTTATTTCTATAGACAACTAGATGATATATACTTATTCAAGGCTGTTGAGGGACAGCACACTATGTTTGGAATCTTGAGGAAAAAAAAAATATTCTTTTAAATCAGGATCTATTGTTTTGAAATGCCTTGATGTCTCCTTGTTAGGTAGCTGGGAATACTGGGTCTTTAAAAAAGAATTATGCACAAGCCTATATCCATTCTTCACACAAGGCTTTTAAAGAGCAATATTTCAATGGTTTACCCTCAAGAAGCTATCTCTGAATAAGTGGTACACATTTTATATGATCACTCGCAAGGGCAGAATTAAAAGAAAATGAGAGATAGAAAGGCAAAGGGACTTTTATATTTACCAATTTTTTCTTCACAGCCTCATGTTTACATTAATCCTGTAGTTTCGTGTCATCCTATTATTGCCAAGACAGTGTGCAAAGCACTAGGGATATAACCACAAAGCCACAGAAACCTAAAATGCAGTAGGAGGGAGAATTTATTTACCACCAGAGTAAACAGGTGGTAGGATAGGGCTCTGATAGGAGAGAACTTGAAAAGAGATGCTAGGAGGTAAGTGTAGTTTGAGCAAAGGTGTTACAGAAAACATTTCACTCATTTAGAACATAGAGATTAGAATATTAGGGCTCTGTAGGCAGAGGTAGGGATCAGGATTTATTCCTAGAACAGGAGAGCGAATGAACTAAGTAAAGGAATATCATGATCTGATTTATTATTTGAGAAAATTACTTTGGATACTGTGTGGAAGCTAGATTTATGTGAGGCAAGAATGGGAGAAAAGATGTCAAGGCAAGTGGAGGGTCTCATAAATATCATGAAATCAGCTACTTTGTGTGAGTTGTTCTCAAGCTGTCTTGTTTTTCATATTCTATCAACTGGGTAATATACTCTCAGGACCATAGTCTTAAAAGGAAATGAAAAAAAATCACTTCTCTGAGTTAAAATAATTACGCATTTAATGAATCAGAAGGACAAGGAGCATGTCCCTTGTTAAACTATAGCCATCCACATTTTTATTTAGAGTATGCAATTTTAATAGTTTTCAGGAGAAGTATGTTCTTTGTAACTCCCCCAACAGTTCAGAACTTATTTAAGTTGTCACTAACCCTTTGAGAGACAAAAGCTTGCTTTGTATTTTGTAATTGATGAAATGTTCTCCATAAATAAATCTCACATTGTGAATCTGATGACATGAATAATGACACATAGCCTTGTGAAGGAAATGGCCGTTTTGAATAATATGCAAGGAAGAGATACTCATTTATTTTTGAAAAGTACAGCACATTTTCATGATGAACTAGGTTCTCCAAAACACTGTAGTAAACCTCCTGACATTAAAATTGGAGGACATTTCGGGGCCAGATTTGCTTAAAAAAAAAGGTCTATTTTAAACACAAAAATTCTGGTATTTCATATAGCATTTGCATCAAAAAGGGAGTAGACATTGAAGTTCAAGTTGAGTGAACTTTTTCTATAGGCATTCCGTGAACTTGGGATGGTAGAGAGATGAGTTTAATGCATTGATGTGATCATCCATAATTTCCACTCATCTGCTGCTGTATTTTCTAAGGAAATTTTTTATGCACTCATTATGTCATAGCTGCAAGTTTAATGCATGGTAACTGAATATAAAGAGATTGATATCCACTATGGAACCAGTGAGAAAAAGCAAATGATTAACATTACATTCTTCAAACTCATAGATGCTTAAGATGCTAATATTATTTTCAGCAAAATCCTGAAAAGTAAGACACCCTGAAGCTTTTTGAAATGTCCCTCCCACTTGACCTTGCTATGTATTCCTGTTTTCACACTCTGCTCCTTAGCTGCCCCCCTACCTCCTCACCCCACACACCCCTCCCCCGCAAACCTCATTGTCCTCAGCCACTTTCCTGAAGCCCAACACTCCCTCTGGCTCTGACAGCCACATTTCATATGGCATAGCACATTTAACTTTTCAGCTGACCTAAATATAAGCCCCATTCCATTTCAACACCTCTTGTTCCTTATCTCTATGTCCATGTGTCTGTTTTGGCCACTCCTATTAGATGAAGTCCTCTTTTATCTCCTCACTCATGCGTCCTACTGTTCCTCACATTTTCACAAATCATCTCCAGGAAATGGTTAAGACTATGGTAGACTACATCTTGTCTATGTCTTTTGTAGAACTAGTTAAAAGAAATGCCCTAAGTGTAGTAGGTAGAAAACAGTCATCTTTGCAACAAAATGTATTTTATTCTCCTCCACTCCCTACCTTACTCACTGCCATCAGCTCATAAAATTATAAACGCTATAAAATGTGACCTTCACCTTCTCAGCATTGTGGATGTCTTCATAGTATCTAATACAGATTTAAAGGGTTAATGGATATTGTTAAGTATCACACTATCTTAAAACTACCATGAATTTTATTCATCATCTAGTCCCAAATCTTCATTGTAACCTGAGTAACCTACAGAATTAAACAACTGACCATAGTGCCAAAGCCAGTTGTAGAAATGGGATTAGAACCTGGTTCTCTGCATTCAGAGTTTAACTCTTTAGCTATAGTCATAGTTGTGAAACTTCACCTTCCTTATTTTAAAGGAAATTGCTAGTATCTATTGAACATCACACATGTTATAATTTTCTCACAAGTGCAAGTGATAAAAAGTATATTCAGGAAAAGTAGGACATTAAGAATAAAGGAAATTATTTTTTAAACAAATGTATTTATTTATGTGTACAAGAACTGGGATATAGGCCAGAGGTATCTACAGGGGGTGGTGGTGAGAGGATTCACCAGAGATAGAGTAGGGAACAGAACAGATGGATTGACTGAAATACATTGCTGAGGAGAGCAGTGGGCAAGTCAGGAGAGGTCTCCTGTGCCATGTGGGTAGCTCCCTGGCTGGGTACCACACTCATGCTGCAGTGGCTGCGGCTAGCTTCATAAGTTGTGTCTTAACCTCTTGCGCCACCAGGGAGACCCTAAAAGAAATTCTTTATTTCTCCTGAGTTTAACCTTAACATATTCCTGGATGTAAGCTATTATAGAAAAACATTCAAGACAAAGCCCTATGTTGACAGGAATCACATCTGAATACTCAAGGTCTTGATTAGACTTGAGCTAATAGTCTCAATCTCATATTTTATCTACTGTGGAATAGAATGTGCATTATTTAAGCTCCTCTGACATACATACAACATTTATCAAGCAAGACTTCCACCTACTGCAAATCACTGTACTCAGTGTATCCTTTCTGCTCCCTATCAGAGGAAGGGAGAACATGCAGGCCCCTGGAAGACAACAAAATGTTGTTACTACTTGATTTCAAGAGCAATGGGAAATATATGTAGATACTTAGCTGCATCTGTAAAATGAGAATATAGTACCTAGAATACTATGAAGATATGAAATAATCAGTACATTTATCATAAACATCAGCTGCTGTTAATATTGCCTTTAGTAATTTCCAGATGACATGTATGAACTAGTTTATTACATTAAAATTTATGTACAGAGAAGAACTTCACATTTTTAAAATATTGTATTTAAGACTCACTACATATATACAATGTGTCTGTCCACCCCTCCCATCCCACTATGAGCTTGGTAAACGTATATATTAAATTTCATTGGATAAGATCCAAAGGGGACCGTCCATATAAACAAATTTGGCCCTGAAATGAATAGTGCTATAGCAATTATTCCACTGAACTGTTTTTTAAAGGTTAGTCCATTAGCTTTTTCCTTGGCTCCCTCATTTTTAAATGTGATGTTGGTTAAACAGCCATGAAATCTTGTATTAATCATCTATTCAAAGTAAGTAAAAACCAGCCCAAATTTTCACTGCAAACCTGTCATTGGTCACCAGGTTGAAAACATTTACAGGAGAAAATGCAAAGCATTTTCATAGAAAAGAGAAGTGACACCAGCTCTGTTAATGCTTTTAGGTTTATATTTAGTTGTACTTAGCACCAGGGCAACTGTGATTTTGTCAATGTTTTGTTGTATCTTAGAACACACATTTTGAAAAGGCATTAAAAAAGATTAAATGATGAATGCAAAAAGATTTTCAGATAAAATAATTCTTTATGAAATCTCATTTAGATCAAAGCAGCACCCAGATTTTCTTAGCTAGGTAAAGTTGTGTGACTTTTTTTCCAAAAAGAAAAGAGAAACTTTTGGCAGGGATTTGTGCTCTTCCTCATTCTAGTATTTTATAGAGTTTGACATGCATCCATGCATATATCAAACAAGTCCTAGTACCTACTACAAATCACTAGCCTTTTTGTACCCTTGTTTCTTCCCTGGATAACAGTGAGGAAGGGAGGACACACAGTCCTTGGAAGACCACAGAATAATGAACTCTTGATTTCAGTAAGAATTGGGAATATATATGTTAACTAAAGATAAAATTTGCTTGCCATACAAGCTTTATTTCTACCTACTCTGTCAGAGATTCTGACAACCAATACATTTGCAGATCACTGAATAAAAATCTAGTGTTTTCATTCCTTGACTTTTTAGCAACTATTTCACAACAGATTTCAGAGAAAGAATGAATGTGAAAATGTAGGGCTCTACAAAATATAAGAAATTTGTTTAAAAAATTAAATTTATTTTATACTATATTACATTCCAAAATTTTAGGAAAGGAATTGCATATCCTACTTCTCATCTGTAATTGTTTGGTAATGCTTCTATTAAATTTTTAGGCTTATACACAGCTTTTAATTTCTTTCTAAATTTTCAAAAGAAATTTTATAATGGTAATATTGGCTATGATAGCATATAGATTTCCATCACTGGCACATTTTTGAATTATATTAATTCTTTAGAGTATTTATTAATCTTCAAATTATACTCAGAGTATATGGTGAGTATATATGGGGGAGAGATTTCCTGGTGGTACAGGCTTACAGATAAATAATTATATTGGAAACATTTGCATTTTCATATAAAGAACATGTGATAAGTTTACTTCCACAATACAGTTAAATTAATTTTAGGATAAGAAATGGAAACTCTAGGAATCACTTTAGTACAGTGGTATTAAACAGTTTAATTAGAATGACTTTAACAAAACCATTTAAGAAAAAGACATTTATAAATGCTTCTTATAAGCAATAATATACAGCCATTCTTTTATTATTCAATAAAATAATAATGTGTGACACATTTTTTCTTTTCTTTATAAATCAAAAGTAACTTGGTGCCCCCAGTTTCTTGAGTTTTCCATATAAAGATGGGGGAAGGGGAAGGAAAGGTGCCCATTTACAGAGTATTCAGTAAATATACAAACTTATGCTCAAAAAGATAAACTTTATACCACATGCTCTGAAATTACCTTATTGCAATCATCAAGACCTGTCTCTAAGGACTAAGATTCAAGGACAGAAACAAGAAGGCACAGAAAATATATATATCCCTGTCCTCAGACAGCTTTTTCAAACTTGTTAGTGAGACAGGAGTAAAACCAAAATAGTAAGCGCCTAACTAAGAGGAGCATTGTAAGGACAACTAGGAAAGAATAAAAGTAAATTTCTCAGTTGTGCTAAGGGGTAGGATGAGTAATCAAACCCTATGCACTAGGGATGATGAAAGCACAGGTGAGGTAATGTTTTGGAAGGACTTGCAAAGCAGAGGGAGTGATTAGGAAATATGAAGTTCAATTTGCTTGCTGTCTGACCTTGTGTCTATTCCCTTATCTATATTATTATTTTCCAGTAATATTTTTCCTATATCCCCAAACCTGCCAGCTCAATCTTTGCCTCGTGTTTTAATTTTCCCTTCACCTCCACTGAGACTCAGGATGCTGCGATCAATATATAATAATTTTTTGTGTCCATGTCCTATGTTATATTTCCTTGTTAACACCTTTAACCCATTTAACATGAATAGGAAATTAAATATTGGTGAAGCATTTAACTTAGTCTACTGTTTTAGGATATGATCTGGTAGGAAATGCTGTACCAGGATTGCATAAGAAAAAAATGATCCTCCAAAATTCTTGTCAATAACCAGCAATCTTGATCTATCAAAACATATTTTTCTATCACATTAGCAGTCTCTGAATTTTAGGAAAAGATAACCTAGAACCATAGGAACTTTTGCATATATTTTTATTTTTTTCCTAGAAACATGTAAGTTCCTCAGAAGAAAAAAATAAAGTGTGATAATAATGCAGAAGATTAAGAGATAGCAAGTAATGAAATGCTGAAGTCATAGCATTTGTCATGAAGTCATAGCTGGAATGGATCCATTACTGCCTTCACATTTATTTTCATGACCCTTCTCACTAAATATTCCAGTTTCTCCCATATTACCAGAGGCCCCTGCTTGCTCTTTGAGCAGGGGAAAAGCAGGCTGTGGTAATTTAAAAGGCATTGAAATCTTCTATTTCCCTGAATACAGAGCTCATTAATGTCAAGACAAAGAAAAATAAACCAGCCCATTAAAGATCATCTGGAAAAAGTCCAGTCTTATATGCCAGCGGCACTTTATGGGATTGAATTTGTGACTGGTATGTTAAAGAGGAAATGTTATTTTATTGTTCTAGAGTCTCCAGGACTCAAAACATTTAGAGAAGTGCATTAACTTTTTTAGCCCACAGGGGGCCCTTTGATGCAGTCCTGCTGGAGAGAAGGCATCAAAGTCTCAATCTTAAAAGTTTAACAAACTCTAGAGAGTCAATTATCTACCACTTTTAAATTGACATCTTGCTGGCTTAAAGTACCATCACATCCTGATTCAGAAACTGTCACACTGGTCAAACTGTGTTCTGGAAAGAGTTCCTGAGAATTGATATAACTTGTCCCTAAATGATAATTCAGTGGTCCAAGGAGTAAACCCACTGCTCTTAGAAAACCTTTAATGTTGCTGAAGAATTTTATTTACAAAAATTTACAAAGCATGTAGTCCATAATTTGTTACTTGTTACTCATTATCCATCTTAAATATATGCTTTCCAATCTAAAAGACTATTATGAATTGATGATATCTGGGTTTGGGTAATGTAAAAAGAAAGAAAAATTCCTGTGTTTTAGCTGTTCAGATCTTTACCCAGTAAAATGGTTCTATTGAAAACTTATTAAATAAAGCAAAATTCATTGAGCTAGTCTTGAGGGTACTCTGGGTGATGGTTTATTCTTTCACTATTACACTTTAATTGGAAAGCAAAATTACCATTGTTGGGATTTTACAAAGCATACTTCTTCCAAACACAAGACTCATTCCAATTTGTTAGGTTTTTATTTTGTTGTAGCTTTTATGATTTAACATTGATTTTCCCTGGTAGTATTACAGTGCTGTTTACTTTGAGACATGGGGGCAGTTTGTGGTTAATTTTGCTTTTTCATTTCAAAAAATATTTGGACAATGTATCACTTGGGGGCTGTTACTGCACATTGAAAGAAGTGTCTATTGTGGCAGAGGACATAGAGTTGACACATTATAAAACATAAATAATAATAATACTTCCCATTCATATCACATCTATCATCCAGAGAGGCCCACAGTGCTCTGTACACTGCAGGGAAGGATTATTATTCAGCAGCCCTAAAAGTTTATACTATTATACTGCATAAAATGCCAATCAAATGTCAATTTCCAGTATTATGCCTAATCCTCTGAGAGCAGAGGCATGTTCTCTCTATCTTCAAAGCTAAAGGGGGAAAATGTAGATAGTCTGGGAGGTAGAAGTTTGGATGGACTTTGTCATTCTCTTCATCAGTTCCAGGCTGTCTTTGAGATGAACGTTATTGCTCTACCAATTGTTAAATCTTGCTGGGATGAGGGAGGAAAGTGCCTGCCTTTTCACTTCATTTTAGAATGACTTGAAAGGACTAAACTGTGCCTGTTTATAGAAGTACATTGCCTTGATTTAGTTCCAAACCATACTTGACTTCCTTTTATCACTTCGATATTAGTCAACTGAAAGTCCAAGAAAGACCCCTAAGATGATAAGAAAAAAGCATCTGACCTCCTGTGTATTGGAGCCTTGGAACTTTCTGCAAGGCTCATACTTTGCCTCACGTTCCCTGTTATTGGTGTCCTGACTTTCTGAGCTTTACCTACCTGTTAGCTGATGTTTTGAATTGCATTAGTCTTCATTTTCCTCTTAGTACATGGATCTTAAAATAAAAATGATTTTCATTTTTTTTTGCCTGCTCAGTAAAACTCCAGGGAGGGACCTAAACTTTGTTGCACAATTACATTTACACTTGAAAACCTCAGCCATCCACTTGACCTTTGGTGTTCATTGAGTGCCTAGATTGTGCCACATCCTGTTGGAAATATTGTTTGCCTGGAGTTTTCAGACTAAGTTTCATAAAAATCCTACAGGAGAATTGTTGTTATCCAGTTTTACAGATGAGAACCAGAGTTCCAGGTTAAGTCTGAGATTGCACAGGTGAATTGTTCTGGGACCAAAAACCATGCTTTGGGCAGTCAGTGTGCTTGTGGCCATGTTAATCTATTATTCTCTTTTAATCTCACTAACCTGCTGCCTTTCTATCATTTTTAATGTTTTAAAATAATAAATGAATGCTGAAATGCCTTCCTTATCTTTCATGTATCATTCTTGATGCACAGAGCCTTGTTTAAAAGGACCTTTCTCAAAAATCATAGAGATGGGAGAAGAGAGGCCACACACAGGTACATTTCTGCCAAGACCAAGGAGCCCCCTTCTACATTTCCAGAACATTGGGGCATTTGACCATTTGTTGTTATTTCTAAGATATTTCCTTTTCTTCCTCCTTCCTCCAGTCACAGTCATCTGCCTATCTGAGGTGAGTTGAGCTCCATGGAGTTCTCACAACATGACTGCTAAACTTCTACATCAAAGACAGGACAGACCTTTTACCCTCTTAGCATTCTTTCCCTAACTTTCCACTCTCATTAAGGGAAAATGGAGCAACTGTGATCAGAAGGTATGCAGGTGGATCGTGCCCTCTTGCTAGGAGAGTTAAGCACATTATATGATCGAGGCATACTTGAAAGGTACAAGATATGTTCTAACAATTTCATTTTTTTCAATAGTGTGAGAAAGCAAAGAGCTTTTACTGCTCCTACACAGCCAAGCCTGGAGGAAATAGGAAAAAAAGGTTCTAATTATAGCTGCTCAATGTCGATTTAAGGTCAAATACACCAAAATCTCTTTAACATTATTTAGAACATATCCTGAAATAGCTTGAGACTAAAACTCTGCCACAGGAGAAATTGCAAAACAAGAGACAAGAATCCTGGCTGCACTGACTGTGCTATCTTTACCTAGAATAAAGAAGTCTGGCCATTTAAAAATATGTCAACTAAATTTAGGACTAATGTTTTGTATTATTTCTTATTTTTAATAGGACTTTATGCTAGATTATTGACTGGAAAGATTATGGAAAAGCAATTAGACAAGAGTAGTTAAGAATCCAGGCCCTAGAATCAATTAACTGAAGTTCACAGACAGGTTTTACTGCTTGCTAATTAACATGTGACATTGGGCAGCTCCTATAGTGGCCATGTGCCTCATCTATAAAAAATGTGAAAAAAATTAATAATAAAATTTAACTCACAACTAGTTGTTCATAATAAATCAGTAGTTCTCAAGTAGGGAGAAGTTGCCGAAGTCTAGAGGTTTTTGATATTTAGGATATATGCACTGTGGGGAGGTGTGGGGCAAAGGGTGTGGGTTTTATTACTACCTAGTGGTAGAAGTCATGGTAGCTACTAAAATTCATGTGTACAGTGTAGCCCTCCATACAAGTAATTATGCAAGGCAAAATATCAAGTATACCAAGGTTGAATATTCATCTGTTTTAAATGAAATAACATGGAAAAAGTGTTTAGAATAGTATACAGCAATGCATAGTAAGCACTTTGTGTTTATTATGATTCTTCTTCATTAAAAAAGTTTAGATGTCTTGGCAACTTTTCTTCCTCAAAGTGCATTTTTTGGTCGCTACACTTAATAAACTATAGCTTCTCATTGAACCCAAATACCACCACCAACATCAACTCCATCTATGATTTGCTTAACCTCCCTGTCACCATTTTCCTTTCTGTTTTGGATTTTTCCCCCATGTTTTAAACTGTTCCTATTATTAGAATTTTAGCATTTTACTTCTACCATGTTTGGATCGCCTCCCTACTATCAATAGCTTATTTATATTGCTTTTCTTCTTAAAATTCTTACTCAAGATATCTTCATAGAGCTCTGCCTAATTTTCCTATTTATCTTTACCATTACACCACTTTTTGCCTGCTCCACTGGCAGGTATTCACTGAAATAATACACAAATGATATAATCTTTCCTTAATGTGGGTTTATTTTAACCCAGAATTAAGGAATGTCTTTCAAATATTCTGTGCCTGCATTTGGAAATTTGCTAAATTGGTGGATTTCTTTTGTTTTTGCTATTTGGTATCAGAAGGCAGCTTGAACATTGTTCAGTCTATTGGCTCCCAGATTATATAGGTTCTATACAGAAATAGAAGGAGTAATACACATTGTAATATACATAACAGATATTGTAAATTCTCCACACAAAAGTCCTCAATAAATATAGTATGTAATACTAAGGTATAGCACATCAAGGTAAAAATAAACTTACTAAAACAGAACTCTGTAATTTTGAACACCAGACCAACAATCCAGGGGGTCAGAGAAGATTCATCCTAATGGGAATCTTTAGATTGAGAGTTTGTGAGGTCACAAAAATTGCTTATGCAGAATCCCAAGCCATACCAACACACTGAATTAAGAAGAAAATTGAGGCTACTATGTATAATTTTATAAAACTATATGTTTGAGAGTCTTTGAGAGGATTTACAGGGCTCTTTATTCCTGAAGCTCTTATGATGCTCCTTTTATAAATAGCTTAAAAATAACACAAAATAAAAACATAATTACATCAATTTTAAAGACTTTTTTTAAAAAAGAAAATAAATGAAACTGAAACAAGCACCTTATTGGACATGAATTAATTAAGAGATCTTGAGAAACCATTGTTAGAGGGATAGGAGAGGAGGTCTTGGTGATAAGAAAATATAGTTTCTTTTCAGATTGGATACCAAGAAGATACGGAATCTCCTCCTGTCAATGTCCTTTAAATATCTTTTCAGTATCATAAGCATATACTGCAGTGAGAAAAGACTCAGTCACAAGTATTTAAGATTCCTATTGTTTTCATATAAGCAATTCATTCCATTCACTGGATTAAATATGAAATATTTAAATAAAACTTTTTGAGAATATATTTTTGTAGGAACATTAATAAAAGAAATTCAAATTTTTCATTCACTACATTATAAGTTTTAAAAGGTTAACTACCTGTTTCTAATGTGTAGAGATTGAACAACACACTATTCGATGATTCTTGGGTTAATGAGGAAATCAAAGAAGAAATTAAAAAATACCTCAAGACATAGGAAAATGACGACTTGATATACTAGAATCTATGGGGCACAGCAAAGGCAGCCCTAAGAGGGAAGTATATAGCAATATGGGCTTACATCAAGAAACAGAAATACAAATAAAATAATCTTATCTTTTTCTTGAAGGAACTAGATAAAGATGGGCAAACAAAGCCAAACATCAGTAGAAGGGAGGAAATAACAAAAAGTAGAGCAGAAATAAATGAAATAGAAATAAAAATCACAGTCCAAAAGATTAATGAAATCAAAACCTATTTCTTCCTAAAATAAATAATAGACAAGCCTCTCGCTAGACTTGCAAAAATAAAAAGGAGGAAAACTCAAATTGTTTGTAATTGAATACCTAGCCTTGGCCTACTGACTGGTGCCTAGTCAGAGTTTCTTTTGTTAAGAAGTTAATAAATGAATGAATATTTGCATACACTCCTATGGCTAGAACAATATGGAACCCAAAGTAAAACATTCAGGACAAAGTCTGTTTTTTTTGGTAAAGAGTCATCATCATATCTTCAAGATCTGTAGGATGAATGGATGTGGAGAGAACTTTGATGGTAAAAATTTTGAAATCTTATATCTATTCAATGTTCCCTTTTCCTTTATAAATAAAAATGAAAGATATAAATTATATATGACAGAATTATACAAGAGTTGGCAATATCGGTGAACTTTTATATGAATTATAACTTATTTGCCCTAAATAAAAATATGAAGGCACACATGTTTGCCTTATAAATATGTTAATCTATACTTTCCACTCAAGAGTTTAGATTAAAAAGAACATATAAAAATGTAAGAGCTATAAAATTTAATAATGCTCTCTCAAGCATAGACTTGAATAAAATCCTTTGCTAATTTCTTCTTTGTTTTTATTCTTCTAGTAACCCATTCCCCTGATTTGATTAGGACATGGATGGTCTCTTTTTTATATGAAAATACTATTTTAAATATGAGATATTTTAGGTCATTGACAATTAGGTTTTTGCCAACCTCATAAAACTAGAAAAAGAATGTCAGAATAGGAAGAGAAAAGTGCCATTTTCCTTTATTCTTCTAGCCATATTTACAATGGAATATTTTGTATGCCTAACATCCACAATGTTAATTCACTTCTTCAAATTTAATCTCATATGATGCGAAGTTATATAATTTTAGATTCATTAAGTGCCTTCGTTAGTTATGGAATCATGCCTAAGAAAAGTTATTTCTTTGTGCCTCAATATTCATGTATATGAAATTAGAAACAAAATAGAATTAAGCAAAAATTAAAATATACTTATAACCATCCACCTCCAATTTTCTGTAATTCTTTGCGATAAAGATCTCCACCCTAATTCCTATCCTATTTAAAAGGCAGGTCTCTTGAAACTGTCATTAATTTAAATTCAGACACCTTCCAAGTAAAGGCAAGCCTTCACCTAGAGTTCTCTGTGTTTCTAGAGGCTGCCAATTTGGACAGTCTCTAAGTATGGAGGCAAGATATTATTTTTATAAAGTTATGTAAGTATAAATCTAGCTACCTGCTGGACTCTTTTTTTTCCTAAGTAGACATTATCTATGCTTATAAACATTTGAGTACACAGTTAAATAATAGCATAATTCCACTGCTGATTCAATGTTTGTCCTCACTTATCTCAATTTCTCTCCTAAAGTCAATACATAATCCTTTGGGTATCCATGTGACCCTTGTTGTTACTCATTGAACATGTTTATTCCTGTGTGTCTGTCAATCTGAATTAATTGGTCATTAGAACAGTTCTTTCTGGAATTTTCAGCAAAGCTCCTAACCTTCCAAAATAGTAAAGTTTTAAAAAAATTGAATTAGGTTTACCATCTTTTCATTTGAAAATGATTTTGAAAACCACTGCTAAGGGTAAGCCCTATAGAGTTTCTTTCTGTATGACTTCATAGTTTACCTCTTGGGAAATATGTATTGCCTGTGCTGTTAGAATTTATTTTGTGCTGGTCTGGACCCTGGAGACATCATTCCCTCAAGAAGTTCAACTTGGTAACCAAAAACACTGCAACAGGACTAGAGGCAAACTGGATTTTAGAATACCTCATCCCCAAACCTGCTACAGTGCCTCAGACTCAGCCCTCCTGAGACAAGAACCATGTAGATGGTGTCTGTGGGAGTCTTACATTACCTGCAGGCTGTTCTGAAGAAAAAGCTAGCAGGAAGTTCTCAAAAATGGCCTACTGGTCCACTGCTCAGGGAGTCTGGTTGCAGATTAATATTTTTAGATCTGCTTATCGTTTTCACTAGGCCTGACTTGGATTTTTTAAATAGTCATGGCTTTAATATCTGGTCCCAAGGAAACCTGTTGAATTCATCAGGAATAAAGAGGAACACTCAAAAGAAATCTCTGGTTTATGCTAGCCAGTATTTCCAAGATGGGACAAAAATTAGTTCGGCCATCCCAGCTCATCTCAGTAAGTAGAGGGCATATGAATGTAGATCTGAATGTTGGCTTCCTATTAGAAGACTGTTTCATCAAATATCATTTGATACTCTCATTTTGTGAATTTACATGTATTTTCTACTTACATGTTTATTTTGTTTTGTTTAATGGACAAAGTGTATTTGATAAATTGAAGCCTATTTTTCACAACAGAAGTAAGCAAATTGCACAATGAATTGCCTACTGTGTCCCCAGAATAACTGATCCATGTAAAGAGGAAGCAAAAATATTTTTAATCCCATTAGAAATTCAAATAATGGTCCACAAACCCAGATTATGCCTCAGAGCTCCTGATGGCTTAGAAAGAACGGTAATTTGGAGAATAAAAATTTAAGCCATAATTCTAGATTGATTATAGTAGTTATGCAAATGTAATTATAATTTTCTGTGCAGAAAAACATATTTAAATATAAAGCACTGCAGTGATTTTATTCCAAAGCTACTCTGGTGAATACTTTTACTGTAAAGAAGAATTTGGTGTATTTTAATAATTGTCAGGCGACCATTATGATTGCATTACTGTACTGTGTAATTTTCTTGAATTGGATACGTCTCTCTCTTTGTACGATTTTAATTACCAAAAGTAATGACAAACCTTAGTAAATATGCTAATTGTACACAATAGCAATTTTCTCCATGCAGGCATAAAATTCTTGAAAGCATATTTTCATTTCTAAAGGAAGAAGTCTGTCCAGGGAACACATTTGAAAAACACCAAGGATAGCTTGTATCTGCTCTGAGATTCATTAAAGTCAAGATGGGGTGTCCCCTCTAGCAAATAAATTTCAAACGAATTTTTTTTAATGTTTTGAGGCTCTGTGTTACCATGGCTCTTGTGCTGATCTGATTGTCAGAATGAGAGAATTGGAGAATTTAAATTCGAATCTAGTCTAATAATGACTATAAATTAACAATCCGAAGATTATTGCTAACAAAAATTCATCTCTTTTTGGAAGTGATTTGATAATTCTGTTACTTGTGTAAGAAAAAAATCCAGTTCAATATGGAGATAGATGTTACACGTTAAATAGTAGTAGGTTGGGACCTAATAATCTTTGTTACATCCTAACTCTACTTGATATGAGTCTTCTCATTTAAAAAAAAAAAAAAAAAAGGCAGGGTTGTTGAATGATTTCTGTATATCCTCCATCCTTGAAGTTCTTTGCCTTCAGTCCTAGAGATTCTTCTGTATTTTGTGCCTTTAGTGTATCTCCTGTACCAAGTGACTACAGAGATTCTGTGGAAAGTCACCAAATTCCCACACAAGAGATCATCAAGAACTATGGTAATTCTCTTGGCCATGGTGATGTATATGGGTTCTTGAAAAGTTTACTATCATTTAGAGACAATGCAGATTACTGCTTCCATAAATGGTACTTAAAGATTACAAAAATTGTCTAAGGAGATTTTCATCTATATTCTTAATTATTAATTGAACTATTGGGGGAGGGGAGCAGGGATAGTTGGTTTTTGTTGGATTATTGATTGAAGCCATTCTGAGTTTTCTGATTCACAGTAATTTACTAAACTGCAGAGGTGTTTAATGTCATCAGTTTATTATGAAGTTCACCTACTCAGCTGAAAACTTTCTGATAAAAAGTGATTAACATCTTCTCCCAAGCATATGTAACTCTAAGTGATAGTATGACTTCTATAGTATAATCTACTTCTTCAGATTATATTGAGCAATCTTGTTTCCTTTGTATAATAAGCAGACCACAAATAAACTGTATTCTTGAAATAGAAGCTTTTCTTTCTTTTCAGTGACTCTTGCTTAAAAAAATACTTCATTCTATTCCAAAGTTACTTAGAAAAAATTGTGTTTGGTCAATTCTGCTTAAAACATTGACGTTCTTATTTGTGGAATATCTAGAGCAAATATCTTCATTTGTGAACTATCTCTTCATTTCTCCTGTTGATGGGCATATAAATTTTAAAAGTATGTGTTCTCTCCTCAGATCCTTGATAGACCTGTTGGGTTTAGCACCCAAGTTTCATTTTTAAAAGTCCAGAATTAATTGCCGAGAAGTTAAAATGAAAGCTTCTGTGTTTCTCTCTACTATACTCTCACCACACTATTTTACTTCAGATTCAAAATGTGTGGGTTTTCCATACCCACACAGTTTTCCAGTTTCCTGCAGACACCAACTGGATATCCTACAATTCAGTTCAATTCTGACACCATCCACCTGAAATGAGCTTAAAATTCCACAAGTGAAAGTGCTCAGTCCCACAATACTGCTCCTCTCCCCAACTTCAGACACCTGTTAGACACCTTTCTGACCTAATTGGTATAAATCAGGGGTTCCCACAAATTCCCATCTTGGATTTCACTTTTCATATTTGAGTAAATTGCTCAGTTTTGTTTCTTTAATGGCACTGAAACTTAAGTTTGTAAGGGACCTTGAAGGTAATGTACAATATTCCCTTCAGTATTTTTTATAGATGGTCATCTAGCTGCTCTTCAAATACTTTTAGTCCTTGAGATAGTCTATTCCACTACTAAGCAAATATGATTATAAAGACGTTTTCCTTATCTAACAAATTTAATAAAATTTTATTGAGTATGTGTTATATACACTGTATTAGGCCAGAATACAGAAATGGAGTTTAATATAATATGATTGATTCCTACAGAAAGTTTTTAATCAAGAGTAGAATTTTATAATCCCATTAAAATTGGGTTAGTGCATTACATAAGTATAGTTTTAGTTAAGACAGTGAATATGCACTTTCAGCAAAAAATCTGAAACTAGGTACTTGAAATACCAAATTGTGGAAGAGGGCATTTTATTCATTTCTTGAAAGATGGGCATATCAACAGGTAGAGATGAAGAAAACAACAACCTAGGAGATCAAGGAAGAGAATATATGCAATGGTGCAGGCAATGAATGAAAAAGAATATAGTGTTAGGTGGAATGTGTAAGAAGGAACATGTGCCATAAGTTTACAAAGGCAGAAAGTGGGCAAATAGAGAACCTGCTAAGGAGTCTAATGTTTTGTGGCATTAGAGAGTTGTTGATATTTTTCAAGCCAGGGAATGGAATTATTATAACTATGCTTTGGGAAAATGACTTCTCCAGCTGGTTGTAAAATGATCTAGGACAGGAGAGACTGGAAGCTGAGTGATCACTAAGGAAGCAATTGCAGTAGTTCAAGAAAGAGGTAATGAGAATCAGAACTAGGGTAATGGCAGTGGGAATGTGGTAAGGCAAGGGAAACATTGCTGAATCAACAGAACTTGCCTGTGATAGGATGTCAAAGAGAAAGATGGCAGATGGAAGAATTTCTGTGTGCATAAGTGCTTACTGAGCATCAGTTATGTATAAAAACATTGCTAGTCACTGATGAAGCATAAAGACAACTAAGTTGTGATTCCAGCTTTACTCCACATATATTCATTGTGTTATTTCAAGAAGTTGCAAAGTAGATTCCAATAAAAGTAATAAGTAAGGCCATGATTTTAAAAATGCTGCTATCATTTGATAAGTAGTATTTTCTCCTATGTGGAAAATTAGGGGGAAAGCATTCTAAGAAGTCTTCAGTGTGAGCAAATGCCTATGCTTGTGAGTATCCTCAGTGTTTTAGGAAACTGTAGATTTGGGTGCAAACACAGGTAATTAGAGTGTAGGGGATGGACAAATACAAGAATAGGAGTAATTTAGAGCAGATGCTTAGAGAATATTGTATATTCCACTAAAGAGGTTATGTTTACTTCTCCAGGTAATAGAAACTCTGGAAGAATGTGTATGTTATTGTTTGGTTTGGTTTTTAGCAGTAATGTGAAATAATTGCTCTGGGTTTTGAAGGAGAATGCTGTGAAGAGTGGATGGTAGATTGAATAATCTGAAATCTGGAGACATTGGACATCAGTGAGATATGATAGAGATTCTCATCATTGTCCATGTAGGCAATGCTATTAATGTTGGGAGGTGAGTGAGGGAGGACAATGGGCACATAAAAAGGCAAGACAGTTTAGAGCCATTTCAGAGGTGAAACATGTCATCCTCTCAAGTATTAGGACTCAAGATCTAATACTTATAGGAAAGTCTGTTTCTTCTTTTCTGTTTCCCATAATGTACCATATATTTTTTTCTTCATAGTATTTGGTGTTACAATGTTATGGTTCCTTCTGCTAGTTTCCTACTATTTTTTTTTTTCACAGTGAGTGGCTATATTATGAGGATTATTTGACAATTGATAAGAATTTGATCTATTGATTGGTAATTTCCTTATTTTTATTTGGAGGAGTATTAAGTAGATTTGCAAATACTCATTAGTGAACTAAGGAAAAATAGTAGTTTCATAAAGATTTATTATTCTTTTCATTACTATGGATTATTACCTGCCCATTGAACAACAGGTGTCCCATTGTTTTCTAAACTGTAGTGCTCTCACAATGCCATGTTTAAGCAATTAGCTTTTCAAGCTGTGGGTCTGTGAAATTCATAAAATCTTTCCAGCATTCCATCAATGAGATGAGCAATAGCTTTTACCTCCCTCTGTCTTTCCTGCAGAATTCTAAGTTATTGTAATCTGCACTCTTAACTAGATGCACATAGTAAAAAATGATTATGATTAATCTGCCATGTGTTTGGGAGACAAAATCACCTAGCATTCTTTTATTGGACTATAATTCATGGTGTCTAACTAGCTGCAGTATTACTGTAAAATAATGTGTGTAATCTCTACCTATCTTCAAGGTGTTGATTTGAGAGGCATAGGAAGTTGGGAAGAGAGGGTAAAAAGGAGATGAATTTGAATAATTTCATGCATTTTCAGAGACAAAAATCTAAATAAGCAATATAATATTTAACATTGCAACCTCATTTTTGCAAGCCGTAAGTCTTACTCTGCCAAATAGCCTGAATTGGGAATGGTGAAAAGACTCAAGAAAACTACAACAAGCACTAAAAAAAAAAAAAATCTGCCTCTAAAAACAAAAGCTCATACAAATTGATTATCAGAAAACAGCAAAGTCTTCCACATTTTTTTCACCTATATGGCTTAATTTTTTACATATATGTTCTTGTGAGTTCTGAGAGACTAATAAATGTAGAGTGATAAAAAAAAACTATTGAGCTCAATAAATAGTTTATTACAATAGAGACTAACTATAAAATGCCTATCTGACTCTGTCTTTGCCCTGATTAAAACAGTTAAGCAGCTGGGTCTCCTAAAATGAACTGCAAGGCTGTCTTTGATCTAACCCCTGCCTATCTGTATCCCTGTCTACTTTTATTTCCACCTTGCCATCAAAGTCAAACCTTTCACTCTAGGAACATCCACTTGACCTTCATCAAATGCACCATGCCTTTTTATAACCCTGTAACATTTTTTTCTTACCTGAAGACAGTACTTACTACATCATATTTGAATTATGCATTTCTATCTCTTCAACTAGATTTTGTCAAGAAATATTTCTAAATGAGAGCAGTTCTCAGTTAAGTTTCAGAAAGTAAAGTGTTCCATCTTTGATATTCTAGCTGGAATAACAGAGAAGTGCATACTTTCTTTTTTCTTATGTCTACAAGTACCTTATGGAATTGTTCATCATTTCCTACACACAACTCCTCAGAGGATATTGGAAATATTATCTATTTCAGATGTTATCCTGAAAGATGCTGTTATGGCTTGTAAATTGTGAAACAAGCATAAAAAGAGTAATAAATAATTTTAAAGTTTACAATAGACTTTAGAAAAATTGAGCTAAACATATGAAGCAAAAGGCACATCAATTTTCAAGAATGGCCCATATGGCCATTTATATTGAACATCTTACAAAGTATTGTTTTAAATAACTGTTTTGCAGCTTTAAAGGAAGTTGCCAGTAGATTTTATCAACTTTCAAATAAGAATGAATATATATTACAGAGACTGAGGATAAATATTACATTGACAACATTAGACATTAATTTTCTCACACTGGCAAAATGTAATAAAGCCATCACAAATTTGAGAATAAAATGGGCTTTGAAATAGCAAAATTTCGTGTTTGGCATTATGAATATAGATGTTAACAGGAATAAGCAAATGTACAGATAGCCTTTGTGATTATGTTCTAAAGTTGAAAACAACGAGATGGATAGGCCTTGCAAACTACTTCTCTTCCCCACTCCTCTGTGCTCTCGTGAATAAATTAAAATGGTTTGAGCAAAACAAAGGAAACCAAAGCAAACCCTTGCAATCTGACCGCAGAACTGAAGCTACCAGAAGGGAAGGGGTGAGGAAAAAAGAGAGAGGGCCCAGTGGACTTGTAGCTCAGTGGAGCACAGAGTTGCGCTAATTCATCTGCATCCTCTTTGTCATACAAGGAGTGAAAGCCAAGTCCAAATCAGTATTCAAATCTCTTGGCTCCTAGTCCATTTATCTTAAAAGGCAAAGTAGAGCAGACAAATTGAACAAAGGAAAATTGAAACCATTAGCAAGGCAGTGATAAGCAGGGTGAGCTTTGTCAGAAAATCCTACTAAAACTTAATATTAAAAAACAAATATTTTAATATCCCATTCCCACTCTCAAAAAGGCTTTGCTGAAAATTCTGAACTGGGATTTGAAGCTGGGAAAACAAGCATCACTGACATCCTAATACACTGCCATTCATGAAACTAAAATAAAGCCTAGGGGAGGAATGTAAGCCAGAGCAGAGCTTTCTCTCCTTGGTGTAGTTTTCAAAGCTAGACTTCACAATCGGTTTGGCCAGGGCAAGGCTATCAAATCTGGAACTAACATCAGACCCACGTTTGTTGGTATAATTAAATTTTCAAAAAGTGATAACAGGGCAGTGAAAGAGTAAAGTTTTCCATATCTTCCCATTCTTTTGTCTGAATTTTATATGGAGATATGTATTCAGTTTCCTGTTGCTGGTAAGAAATTATGGCAAATAAATAGATTCAGCACAACACATGTGTTAATTCACAGTTTCTCTGCATTAGGAAGTCAGGCCCAGCTTAACTGGATCTTTTATTCAGGCTTTCCACAAGACTGCAGTTGTCAGCTTAACTGCATTCCTTTCTTAGGATCCTCTTCCAAGCTTACCTAGTTTTTGACAGAATTCAGTTGCTTATGATCGTAGCACTGATGCTGGGAATTTGCAAAGGTCACCTGCATGTCCTGCCCTGGGACCCTCTCATCCATGAGCAGTTCTCCTTCTAGCAGCTTTCTTCCTCACGGTTAGAGGAGGGGCCTTCAGTCCACTCTCCTAAAACTGAATCTGTAACATAACCTACTCAAGAGTGTGGCACATTTGCCATCTTAAATTTGCTGGAAGCCAGTCACAGGTCCTATCTACACACAAGGAGAGGGGGTTACACTAAGTGAACACTGCAACTCATAGTAGATCATTCTCAGGCCTGCCTACAAAGGTATGTATGTGCTATAAAAGATTTTATGTTAATAGTTAAATTACCAGCTAATTTCTTATTTTCACCTATTTGGTTTTTTTTTAATTTTTAAAACAGTAAGAAAATGTTATTAATATTATTATCTTAATTTTACAGATGAGGAAACTGAGTTAGAGACTTTAAGTGACTTGTCTAGAACATACAGCTGGCCTGAGGTAGAAGAGGAATAGGAATACAGAGAATGTGGCTGCAGAGTCCATCTTCTTGAAATATTATGTCTCTCTGAGATAACAGCTTACTCTTACACGGTAGCCTCTAGGGGTTTTACATAGTTGATTCCTTTAAGATCCTGATGATTGCACAATTTTAATATGCATCCAACTCATCCTCTTTAATTTTCCAACAACCTGAAAAAGAGGCTGTAAAGTTTATGCTTGGATGTGATTATCTTCCATGGAAGTAGTAATAAATAGTATTTATTGAATGGCCATTTTGCTAAGCAAAGAAATAGAATTTCATTAATCCTGTAACCTCTCCATGAAGTAGATATGATTGTCCATGTTTTGTGAGGACACTGAAATTAGAAATGTTAAATAGCAAGGTCATGTTTGCTTGGGTTGGGTCTGAAACCCAGCATTCTGACCTGGCCCTTTGACTCAAAAGACTGGGTTTATGAACATTGTAGACCATGATTTGTAAAGCATTGCCAAATGAATACACCTTTTCTGTTTCCTTTTCAGCAAAATGTGCTGACTTGGGTTTGTTTTGTTGTGGAAAAAAAAAAAAATGGCAATTTTATGACTTTTATCTTATCTGAAATCGGGATTCTATTGTATGACTTTTACAATTGAGCAGCCCCAGGATGACCATAAAAACAAATTAGGAACTTCACTTTATAACTGTCTACATCACATTCTACCAGAGCTCCTACATAGCTACAGAATGCCTTGCTTGCCAGTTTTATGCTGATATTTCTGAGCTGATTTCCTATAATTTTCACAGTGAACAATTTGTAGGGTGAGGAGAGGCAGATCCATTGATTTCCTATGATTGAGAGAAATGCCTTAGACTCTGAGGAATATCATCTAGAGTTACTTTCTTCTTATTCTCTATTATTTATAAATACGTTGGGTACCAAGTGGCTTCATATAAATCTCCATAAATTATATTGACTGTCTAATTTTAGATCTCACCTTTTCCTTCTCAGCACCCGTTATTGATTCCATTCAAACTTTTGTGGAGGTAAGCACTGATTTAGAGTATGTGCTTACTAGAAGATTGTTTTGCTAGATTAAATTATTAAAATTGGTAACACATCATGTTAACTCAATAGCTAAAATTATGTCTGTTTTCATTGATACTATTACTTAGGTATTTGAATTATCTCCACTTAGACAAGTTCCATGTCTTTTCATTATGCCATTGTTTAATGGAAATTGGGATTTTGTTTTATTCTCTCCCAAATAGATGATAAATCCTCTCTGCCCTTGGAAAGAAGCATGATGTAGATTCAGATGAGCTACCAAATTGATTTTTGTGTTTGTCCTGCTTTAGCCTTGATGAGTTCTATTTCTTGCTTTTGTAGTGGGGATTTTCTGTGGCCATTGGAACCTCATATCAGGCTAGAAGCAGTTTATCACTATGGAGAGATTTTATAGCTCTGAGACAGAAAGTTGTGCAAATTACTCAGAAGTTCACTGCAAATCTAACATGATGTGTGTGAGAAGACCTCTATCAAAATGTATCTTTTTTCTTATCATTAAAAGCCCAAAAATCTTTAATAGCTTCATTCAATTATTTGTAGAGTTTGATTTCTGTTTAAATATTCAAATCCCCCTTCAAGGGCATGGGGGTAGGAAATAGCACTTTAAACTGTAATCACTTAATTTTAGTATAAATTAATGCCAGACTCTTTCTTCAAAGAAGATTTTGGTTAAATAATGTTTGTTCACATACATATAAGTGTGTTCTATTAGGTATTTGTGTGGGGGCAGGAAACTGGAAGGGATGTGTATAGTATAAAGAGCAGGAACTCTGAGAATAAATTGTATATTCTTAGCAGTTTACTAGAACTTGATATTGATTTATTTGATTATAACATTGCTTCATTTCTTGAATACCTAAAAATTTACATAATAAGAGCCTTATATTTCTTAATTCTCCAACCTGTACATTTATTCAGAAGCCAGTTTTGTGAAGGCCTAGTTTTAAGTGTTATACACATATGTAAGTCTTCTGATTTTGTGCTCAGCTTATCTATATAACAATTCATAAGGAAATAAATTCCTTAAGAGAGACAGAAATTAAGTACTGTGCTGCTGAAGAAAATCATTATGGTTTATGTGGTAGGGTCACACAAACCCATTTTGGAGATAAAAAATTTAAAGTCCATATTCTGAAGTTTTAGAATTTATTCATAGGTAAGTGGTCTTTAGTCTTTACTACATTATGCATCACTACAGCCTTATTTTTTGTTTACATAATTTTCAAAAAACATGATTTTCTAATGTCTTGCTTCTCAATGGCTATTACCTGGGAGCTGCTTAGAAATGCAGGATTTTAGTTCCTATTCCAGAATTACTGAATCAGATTCTGTATTTCAGAAAGACCCCAAGGTGAATCATAGCATCTTAATGTACAGGAGCATTATCTTATACCCTGTGCAAGATAATTTCCAGCACATTGAAAATGCCTTGCTTGATTAGTTAAGAGTTGATAGAAGCTGGAAGACTGGCAACAGTGAGAGCAGTAAAACTAGGCAGCCAATATGCATCATACCATGCCAGGGAAGAAGGCCTGAGAAAATTTAGAACAGCTGAGTGAAATGCTAAAAAAAAATAAAAAAGGAAAAAGCAGCTGGACTACTCCATGTGTACATGAGTAGGAAGAAAGAAGCTCAATATACCTGCACATTCCCTGACGGCTTCCTTATGTCACAGCGCCATAGAGTAATTACCATTCATAATAATGAAAGACATGTCATTATTAAAAAAAAAGGTTAAATTATATTCATTGCCCTTTGATTAAGAAGGTAGGCAAGTGAAGAATATGAGTTAGAGTAGTTTTCAGCAAAATTTGGTTCCTTTTTCTAATCATTATTTAAAAGGTATGCTTCAAGTCACAGGTGCTTTGGGTATCAAAAATGTTTTTAGAGAAAGCTTGGTATTTCTTTAACAAAATAACCAAGTACATATTATAGGAAATGATGTATTTTGGAGAAGATCCATTACATGTATTTTACACTTATTAACAAAATATGTATCTGAGAATTACACGTGGCACAGGTCTTCCTCCTTATTACACAATTTCAGAGGTCATGTAATATTGGATTAAAATCGGGAAGCATCTTTCATAGAATATGATGTGATTGTAGTTTTTGAAGTTGTATTGGGCCCCAAGTTGGGGAGGAACACAGCATTATCTTTTCAGAGTTTAGGTCAGTTAAAGGTTTGAATTTTGCCCTGCCTTCACCTTTCTGTTTGACCTGTGTGGTTTACTCTATGGGACAGAAAAATAGAGGCTGCAGTGTCCTGTCACCCCTGAAATTTCTGCTTGATGGCTAAACATTATGGCATTTCTGTTTATAGAGGTCATCCCACTTTGCTGACCAGGCTGCCTTTTTGCAAAAGTAATGCAGCAGCACTTTATAAAATCCCTGAAGTGGTGGTAATCTGGGCCAACCCAGGACTTGAAATAGACAGAGGTTGTTTCCACTGTCCTTGTTTAAGCCTCTTTTCCTGCTTTCCTTCTCTATGTGAAGTGAAATCTCCTCTGCAACCTGACCACTAGGTTTCCTCAGGGCTCTAGATACTTAGGTAGTACCCTCAGCCTCTTCCCAGTCTTTGGAGATGAGCTTCAGGAGCAAGATAGGGGTGGGTCATGTAAGATAGGGGTGGGTCATGACTACTTCTGGGAGCTTTAAATATTATATACCTTGGGAAGTAAGTAATTTAGGCCAATTCTTTAATCATGCAGTGCTTTGGGGGAAATATACAACTCTATGTTGAGATAGTAAGCTTCTCAAAGGTAAAGACTGCATTGGGTAAAAGATGAATAAAGAACCCTTTCCTTTCAGTTTTTGGTACTCGGGAATATTTTTGTATGTGACATATTATTGCCCTGTTAAAGGTATTTCAGGAACCAAGGAACTTATGAGTGAGGAACTTTTCTTTAGAAGATCTTCTTTCCCATCTCTGAATTCATCTACAGTAGGTTGCCTTGTGCTTTTATTATGGGTAATCACAATCTAATTAAAATTATATTTTAGGTAATAACATACTATAAAATCACTTCTTTCAACAACCTATGTCTAAATACCCTGATTATATGATTCCCTTCTCATGAATACTTACCACTTAAATGTTCCAATGGCTAATAGCTACACTTCAATGCTTAGATTTTATGAGCTATAATTATAAATTTTAGTAATTGTTTTTGAGATTTATGCAGTTTTATCTCTAGGAGGAATGAATTTCCACTTCACCTGCACCCCCCATGCTGACCCACTGACATTTAAAATGTTTTGTTTTCACAAAAGTATTTGGCATCTTTCTCTCAAATCTTTCTCTTTTTGAGTTTTCTGTAGTTTGTTAATAGCACTTTTATTCTCTTGGCAACTCAAGGGAGATAGCTAAATATATGTATGTTTAAATATAGCATAAGAGTTATAATCCAATAATGAGTAAAGGTTGTGGAACCACCTAGAAGGATTGTATAAACCATCCTTGATGATATGTAATAGTATATTCAAACTTTTCTGCTCTATATTAGTTTCTTAGTGCTGCTGTAACAAATTAGCACAAAAATAATGACTTAAAACAATGTTATTATCTTACAGTTTGGGAGACCAGAAGTCTAAATTTGTTTGCTAAGGCTATATTCTTTCTTGAGACTCTGAGGAGGAATCTATTACCTTGTCTGTTGCTGCCTCTAGAAGCTACCTACCTTCCTGGGTTCACAGCCCCTTTCTTTCTTTTTTTTTAAATTTTATTTTTATATTCCCCATACAATTGCAACCCCCTTATTTTGACCCCAATCCTTCCTTTCCCCACCCCACCCCCCATAGTAGTTTGTTGATTTTGATTTTTTTTTTCTTATAGTTATTCTTTTTCCTGGTCCCTTATTTAAGTTTTCTAGATTCCTGCTATGAGTGAGACCATCTGGTATTTTTCTTTTTCTTTCTGGCTTATTTCGCTGAGCATGATCCCTTCCAGCGCCATCCATGTTGCTGCAAATTGCATGTGTTTATCTTTTTTGAATGCTGAGTAATATTCCATGGTGTATATGTACCACATCTTCTTGATCCAGTCATCTATTTTTGGGCATTTGGGTTGTTTCCAAAGCTTAGCTATTGTAAATAGTGCTGCTATAAACATAGGGGTGCAGGTGCTCTTTGGAATTGATGTTTCTGTCTCCTTTGGGTAAATACCTAGGAGTGGAATTGCTGGATCATATGGAAGCTCCATCTGCTTCCTTTGTCACTCCACAGACTGACTTTCCGAACTCCCTCTTTCACTTTTAAGGCACCCTTGTCATTATATTGAGCCCATCTGGATAATCCAGGATAATAGGTCCAGCTCAAGATTCTAAATCACCTGCCTTAGGTAACATCTTTACAGAGATTACAAGGATTAGGTAACCATTATTTAGTTTACCATATAGTATACATCCTCAATCTTTCTTTCCAGTTACTGTCTTCCTCTCATTTCAAGTGAACTGAAAGATTCATTGGTCTTTGCTTACACTGTCCCTTTCATAGAAAATATCCTTTCATTTTCTGTTTATGTACAAAGCTTTCCTGGCCAAGTCATTTAGATCTACTTGTTGAGTTCTTCCCTAGCCCTTGTAAGTAGTGAATTCTCCTTCCTCTGAAATTCCTTAATATTTATCTCTACTTTTCATGATTCTTGTAGTCAATAATTTTAGTACAAGTTAGAAAACAATGTTTTCTCTTCTAGACCAAGGTTCTCAAGGACATATTCTGCATAAAATTTATAGTTGTATGTCATGCTCATGACTACCCAATTCCCAGCTCCCTGAACAGATCATTGTCCACTAAGAGTTATCAGTAAACATTTTTGAAAGGATTAATGAATTTTCACATATCACCCCAACATTTTGACGGAATCATGAGGCCAAAGAGGGTTACAGTCAGGTGTTCTCTCTTTCTCTTTCACTATTCAACATGATATGGTACATACTTGAACTAAAGGTTGTTTTCTTTCTTTTCCTTTTCTTCAGTATATTGACTTGAAAGTACTATGAAAAGTAACAGGCTTTACAAATTTTTAAATATGATTACATAGAAAAGATTGTCTTTTCTCTCAGAAGGCATGCTTAGAACTCAGAAAAGGGGAAATCAAATTTCAACACTCCTATAATTACATATGACAATGTTATTAAAATGGGGAAATTCAATTTTTAAGAGTCAAAGAAGGCTTTTCTTTCAAGCATTCATTTCACTTAGTTATTCCTGCATATCTAATTGGCAGAAATTACAAGTTACCTTTCTTCCATTTTCTCCTCTGCTGAGGTCTTAAAAATGAGTTTCATGTCTTGACTGTGCAGATTTGACAGATGTTACCACCCTCTTCAATCACTGGAGGAAATGTGTATCCTTAGCTATAAGAAACCCAAAGGTGCAAAAAGATTGGAAAGAATGATCTTTTTCTCTCCCTTCCCCAGGTGTTTTCATGTTACCCAGGAGTGTTTCAGTCATTGCTTTGAGTTGGGTGAAATTATGAGAACTATACCAAAATATGTCGATATTTCATTCTCCTGTTGCATTGGATGTGAGGCGATAGGATGACAGAATCCTATTTTTTTACACACCAGTGATTTTTCCATGGTGTTATGAGCTAGAGTGAAAGAAAGCTGCTAACCTGTTTATTAACTTCTAGAAATTCACTCTCGCCTTTTGTCTTACGTGAAGTAGAATACTGTATAGTTTGCTTTATCAACAAATAATTGTTTGGAATAGCAGTGAATGAGCCTGACTAGCAGAGGGAATCATTTTAATGCTGTACATTTGCCTCTGGATCTTAGGGTAATCATATTCTATCTTTTCTCCCTGGAAAAAGTTCCTTAACTGTGATGATTTTACCTGGCTAGTACTCCCCATAGGTAGGTTGTAATGATATGTTCTGAGAAATTTGTATTTTTCCCAACTCTCGCAAGTATAGCTTAAGTATGCTCTAATCCTCTAAGAGTCTAAATGTGTTGAATGTGGTAAATAATTTTGAATAATCTGATATTATACCAGCTGCTATCTTATCTGTGAATTGAAGGTGCCCCTTTAGTGCCTTACAAGGATATTCCCATGATAACCCTCTTAATCAGATCTTTTATATCTTTTTATTGATCATATTGCTTCAATCGTTTCAATGGAGAAAGAAAAAAATAGATCTGCCTATATTCATCACACAATTCTGTGTACATATAATATTTTTAACTGTTGGGTTCCACAATAAGAACACGCCAAAGAGGTTCAGTTTTCTCTATTGGAGTCATTATCCCACTGGAAAAGTTTGGGTTCCAGCAACAAGCCCCCACAGGCATTAATAAGGAATGCCCCCATACTATGTGCCATTACTGTTTCCTGAGGGACTGTTCTTGTGAGAGAAAAGGAAGGAACCCAGTGTAATTCTGGAGAAGCAGTGGCTTATTGCCCACGCTTAATTACACAGCTGCTGTATTGTTCCTGAGGATAGTACTCTGTGGGTACGGGGCAGGAAATTAGATATTTCCCTCTGATGGCAAATGACTGCCAAAGGTTGATATGAAGTAGAAATTCTACCATAGTTAATTCTTCTAAAACCCCTTTCAAAATAAGCAAGTGTGCTATTCACAAGTAAAATAAGGTGAAAAAGCTTAGATGCCCAATCAAAGGTGTTTGGCAACAAAATTCAAAATCTTTGAGGTTTAATTTTTCTTCTGTGATAAGTTATTGTCTATATGTCCTGTTTAGATTTAATTTTTTTCCAAATTTACTGCATGTATTTACTAAGTAGGTAGATGATAGTTACTTAGTATTTATTTATAACAATCTCACCTTGATTGAGCTTTTCTTTCTGGATCTAAGTTATTTTGCACTATTCTACCTCCACGTTACCTTCAAGTCAATAGAAAGAAATAGAAATCAAACCTCCACTGTTAGTTAAAAAATATAAACAGTTTTGAAATTTGCTATGTATGTCAATATTCACCATGACATATATTATTTTCATTCAACATCCAATGCCCTGTGAATCAGGAATTAAGAATATGGTAAATAAGATCATTACTAACATTGAGAACATTAACTAGTAAAATTATCCTCCATTCATTCCCTCTTGCTGCTTACCTCCCAAATTAACCCACTTGTAAATTCTACAGCACTGACTTCAAAACCATCCCCACTGCACATCTCCACCAGCAGCAGCCTAGGACAAGACATTATTATTTCTTGCCTACACTAAATATCTTCAAGTTTCTTTTCTACTCTGCAATCCCCATTACGCATTCCCCATCTTACCATTCTTAAGCTAAAAATATCTAGCAATTACATTTATTCAAAATTCAAACAGTAATTTAGGATCTGGTTGCCATGTTCTGCTGGGCAATATTCTAAAACTCTCAGTGCACATACATATTAAAAGGTAGAAGGAATTCCAGTCTGACTTTCATTGGGTATAGCTTTCAATTGATGATAATTTTGAATTTTTTATCATTTTTTTTTTACTGAAATAACATTGATTTACAACACTGTGTGTAATTTAAATGTAGTACTCACCTTTTCAGATATAGGTTACCATACAACACCCACCAAGGCACCCATAGTTCTCCTTCATAATCCATTGTTATTTTGTTTTAAATTTAGTTTCAGCATTTATAATTTAGTTTATTTGGGTTTCTTGGTAATTCCGTTGTAATAATACATAAGGATACCAACTAACATTGATCAGTTATTAGAATTTCATATGTAAATGCTTTGCAGTTCAAATATTAAACATGCATAAATCTTCCCTGTCCTTTGCTTCCAAATTTGCTTGTACGGTGACCTAGAATAAGTGTTCAAAGAGAGCATTAAGGACTGTTTCTCCTACCTCACTGAGTCAAAAGTAAAATAAGTTTAGGATGAAACACTTAGAATTCTACTTTCTGAGTCACTAAGATTAGAGACTGTGCTTTGTGAATTAGCCCTACGTTTAGGTATTGTAGATCTCCTCTGAAAGCAAACAAACAAACAAACAAACAAAAAAACAAAAACAAAAACTAGCATAACTGCTGGCCTGTGACTCATGACAAAAGAAGAGTAGACTCAGAAGGGTGACCCCTCATTTTATTCCCCAGATTGGCCTCTATTTCATTTAACCAGATTTTAGCAGGGTAGCGCCTTTTATTCAATATATGCAATTTTAATGACAGAATAGTCAAAACGATTATCTGATTACCAAGGCAATAGCAGACACTAAGTCTCTCTCAGTGGGTTTCTCCAGATTTGTAGATAATAGAATCATTTTGTAAGAGTGAAATAAATTATTTATTATGTAATAAAGCCTTTAATTTAGGAGGACTGTTGCATTCTTTAATATATATTTTACCAACCATCCCACTCTGCAATGATTCAGCAGGGATAAACGTATAAATAACTGTGTCATTTCTGAGCAACTGTGTGGGTGTCTCTCAAAAGATCTGATTTTGAAATAGAACAAATAAAAATAATGATATTTGTTGCTTTTTTATTTTCCTTTTCATTCACATAAGTGTGAAACTCTGGCTTTTAATTAGCTAAAAGTGACATTTCTTTCCATGTTATTAGTTTTTAAGTGTCTTATAATTGGGAAACTATTCTAAATACACAAATTGATTAGACCTTGAAATATTGTCTGTTTGATTCATCAGGGAAATTTTTACAGGAAAAAATATATAACAGTAACTTATCTACAATTCTATCGTCTATTGCTCCTGTTACTCTTGGAAAAATCAGGTTTCCCAGGAAAATAACATTGTTTCACCTGAAATAAATCTGTAAATAGTGTCTCTCCTGGCTAAGTATAATGTTGACATGAGCTCAAAATTTGACAAAACATGTAAATGCTACTATAGTACATATTGTAACATTCATAAAAGCTATCATAAGATATCTTTAGTTTTTATCAACAAATGAAAAGATAATTACACATTACATGTTGATACAATTTTATATAGTTCCAGGGAGGTTTGCCACATGCAGTAAATAATATCTCAGATCTGTGAGACCTGGTCTCTAACAGGAAGTTTTGAAGTAGGGGAAAAAGAAGAGAACATAGATGTAAATCAGATACCAGAAGTTATAATGAATATAGTTTCTAAATATAGAAAATTTAGAACAGTAATTCTTAAAATATGGTCTGCAGAACCTTGGGGACAAGAGGGAGGGAGACCTTTTCAGTGAGGTCAAAACTACTAACATAATAATTAAGAATTTATTAGCCTTTTTCATGAGAGTACAGTGGAGCTTTCCAGACTAAATGGCATGTGAATTTCTAGCAATCTGAATGCATAAACAATGTTAGCATCCAGGCATCTCCTATTAAGTGGGCTATTTATAGGTTTGTACAAATGCTATGCTCTCAAAAATATTTGTTTTTAAAGATAGTAATTTTTAGAGTGATATGTTCACTCTAATGAATTTGTTGTTATTTAAAAATGAGTTAATATAAATTTAACATTTTTAATATATAATTTCTATTAGAGTAAATTTCCATAGGTATAGTCCATACAAAGAGATGATTTTTGAAATTTTCAGTAATTTTTAAGAGAAGGGTCCCCAAGACTGAAAAATTTAAGCTTTTTTGTCATTGTTACTGTATCCTTTTTTATGAGGTAACATTCATTTATAGTACCTCATATGTTGTAGAGACACCGGTTCACATCTCCTCCAATATATGTTACTACACCACACCCACCACCAAAACACCAGTAATTCTCTACCACTGTCTGTTTGACCCCCTGCCCCCTTTGCCATGTTAGAAAAATATTAGATCCTTATGATACACATATGTGCCCTGTGTCTTCTGAAGTTCTCGAAAACTTACCACTTCATTTATTTATTTTTTAAAGATTTATTTATTTATGCATTCAAGAACTGGGGTATAGGCCAGAGGTGTGGGGAACAGAACAGGCAGATCTACTGAAATACACTGCAGAGGGGAGCAGCGGGCGAGTCAGGGGAGGTCTGCTGCGCCATGTGGGTATTTCCCTGGCTGGGGATTAAACTGGTGCTGCAGTGGCTTTGGACAGCTACATAAGCTATGTCCTATTCCTTGCGCCATCAGGGAGGCTCTATCACTTCATTTAGATCCAAGTAATATAATATTAATTAAGCATCTTTTTATTATTTATTTTTTAAAGATTTATTTATTTATGAATACAAGAACTGGGGTACAGGCCAGAGGTGTGTAAGGTGAGAGGATTCACCAGGTACAGAGCAGGGAACAGGACAGGCAGATAGACTGAAGTACACTGCTGAGGGGAACAGCGGGTGAGTCAGGAGAGGTCTGCTGTGCCATGTGGGTAGCTCCCTGGCCAGCTGGGGATCAAACTCATGCTGCAGAGGCTGCAGACAGCTTCATAGCACTGCACTTAACCCTGTGTGCCACCCTGTGTGTTTAAAAAGCATCTTTTTAAACTGTCTGCAATTTGTGATACCAATTTTTTTTTTAATTCTTTCATGTTAGTGGTGTCTACAACATAATGCATTTTCTTTACAGTGTGATGGCGCTTTTGATTTTTCCACACTTTTCCTTGGGTCATGCTGGGAGTTCTTTATCATAATCTGTTAAATATTGCTATGTGCAAGTCAGATATGGATGTGAAAGTAGTGCATCAGTAATAATGTTTTAACTTCCTGGGGGAGTGAATAATTAAGCTTTTATTGTTTATTTTAACTAATAAGCAGAGTAAATTCAGGGTCTGTGATAACATCACTCTCACTCACTAGCATTCAATGTGCTATCTTAAATCAAAGAGAAAGGATGAGATTGTAGCCAGCTTACTGGGAATGTGCCTGGAGTGTGTCATGCTTGTGAATTCCATTTGTCATGCTTGTCAGAATGGAAATAAACTTGAGAATCTCTAAGGCAATTAATACAGCATTTAAGGTAGGAAAGTGACTAAACTCCATGCACACTAATGACTACATTGTTCTTGATTAATAAAACTGGAGTTCACATACAAATGACAACTGAAATAAAGTCTAGTGTTTTCTAAAGAGTACAAGCAAAATCTAGTACATTGCAAAATAAAAGGTAACGTGTCTCCCAGGCTTTGCATGAATCTGTTTGTAATTTTAAAAATTCTAAGAATGTATTTTGGCCTTCAGTATATATGGCACACTAATTGCTTCCATAGTAAGCCATGTCAAAAATAAATTATAGAATTAAAATATTATATGCAATACCAAGCAGCAACTTCTTCATACTAAAAATAACTAGTGATTGCTCCTATTTATTGACTGATTGAGTATGTGTCTTTTTTTTCTGATAAGTGTTATATATTATCTTATTTATACCTTATGGGAAATTTTAAAAGGTATTTATTGCTATTATTCTCATTTTATGGATGAAGATGCTGGACTTATAGAAGTGAGCCAACTAGCTGGTGTAAATCCAGGCTTAGATGATGAAAACATATCTGTCTGACTTCACTGCCCATTGTCTTTCCACTTTCTTTTTCAAGGCAGTGTAGGGAGCAGAACAAGAGGACCTACTGAGAGGGGAGCAGTGGAAAAGGCAGTCGAGTTCTGCTGCTCCTTGGCCAGAGATCGAACTTAAGCTGCAGTGGCTGTCAATAGCTTGATAGTGCTGAAACTAACCCCTGCGCCACCAGAGAGGCCCTACATGCATTTGATCAGTTAACAGGATTAATCCCTTTATTTCTCAAACAATGACAACCCAGCATAGGCAAATTAAATGGTTTGTACAAAGTCACAAAATAAGAAATAAAATCCCTCTACCCCCTCACACTGTTGCTTAGGTGAGTATCTAGATCTCAATACAGGGCATGAAGCTAGAAGTCATCCTTCATCCCTGAACTTTAAAAATATTTACTATGTGATATGATTTCTGTGACATTTATGAGACTCATTTTTTTCTTGTATTTCCCACACTTTTCATATTCAGGCCATATATGTATGAATTGAATGACTGAATTATTAAGTGAATATATAATCCACTCTGCTTCTTTTCTGAGTTTAAATTCAAGAAACTATTAGGAGCAACCAGATAGAAAAGAAAATAGGCCACCTTCATCTGCCACTGATTTAAATAAGAATCTTCCAATATTATATTTCACATTGATATATTCATAAAAATTCTTTTGAGGAAAGTGCTACTCTTGTTAGTAAAGTTTTGTTGGTTTTTTATTCACCAGTCTATTTTATACTGTTTAAAAGTTTATTTTCTCCATTTGGTTAACAAAAAATCTGCAGCTTAGTGATTTCAATAGAATAAAAGCTAAAGTATGATTCAAATATATGAGTACTAGCCCACTTACTAGCCACATTTATGTGCTTCAGATTTCTTACCTTTCAAATTTCAATTATGATATAATTGCTTTTTCTGTACTTCCAAAGTTTTGGTAAGAATGAAGCAAAAGAGCATATGTTGAAATGTGTGCCAGTATGTACAATGATATATAAGAAATATTGCTGATTATAGGCTACCAATTGATTCATTATCGGTGGTTGTTTCAAACTTATATTCTCTCTCCTACAGTGGGACCTTGTCCATGTTATTGTCTCCACAGGTGGTTTCTAATCCTATTCACTAATCCAAACATTTCATTTATAAAAGGTGTTTCTTTTTGAAGTAGAAACATTTTCTGACTCTAGTATACCCAAAAGTCATTATCTAAAGCATTCATAGAGTTTATTCAAGGCATGTCACAGAATTATGACAACAAAGCTCAAAGCAGATCAGTAAAAATACAGACCTGAAAAATACCTAGATATAAAAATATAAGTCTTACAAAGCCGACCTACAAAAATGTCATTGTTCCTAGGACTATGTATGTAACCTATAATAGAGTTGTTGAAGGAAAAGAATTATCACCCAGAGATACAGTTAGAAGCATGGGCTTGGGCATCACATGGACACATTCATTCATTCTGTTGTTCTTTCCTTCATTCCTCATTTACTTAACAAACATTTTTTTTTAAGATTTATTTATTTATGCATACAAGAACTAGGGTATAGGCCAGAGATGTAGGGGGCAGGAGGTTAGGGAGAAGTGAGAGGCTTCAACAGAGACAGAGAGGGGGGCAGAACAGTCAGATCAACTGAAATACACTACTGAGGGGAGTAGTGGGCGAGATAGGAGAGGTCTGCTGCAGCATGTGGGTCACTCCCTGGCCAGCTGTGGATCAAACTCATGCTGCAGAGGCTGTGGGTAGCTTGATAGCGCTGTGCTTAACCTCTTGCACCACCAGGGAGGCCCTTAACAAGCATTTATTAGCTTCTAATGTATACCATGCCCTACGTTAGAGGCTGAATTTCCGGTGGTGAAATGGATAGAAGTTCAACATTTGCATTGCTTGTAACTAAGGAAGGAAGAAAAGAAATAGACAAACAACTATAACAAATATTGAATTAATTGATTAGTGCTGAAAAATGGTATTACCACAAAAAAAACTTGAGAACATAGTGAAAATAATGACTAACTCTGCCTATGGACTTTCAGAAAGCTGCCGGAAAGAAAAGCATTTTAGCTTGGTACAAAACAATGTGTAGGAGTCTACCAGAATATTTTTTAATGGGAAAGGGCATCTCCAGAGAGAAAAAAACAACTTGTTCACACCAGTGAAGATGTAATAGAACATAGCATACTGGAGACAATGTGAAAATTAGAACAAGTCTTTTTGAAAAATACTTTGGCAGCTTGTTTCAAGATCTATAAAAACACTCTGTCTTTAGAACCAGTAATCCCACATATAAGAATTTATCCTACCAAAAAAAAAAAAAAAGAGAAGTGATGTTTATAATAGTAGAGATATGAAGTAGTGATGGATACATTATCTAGGAAAAATACCAAATATTTCTATAAATTAGCTTACTACTTTGACTATTCTATTACTGTTAGAATGATACTACTAAAATCCTAAGACAGAAAATATATATGCCTCATATTAAATTATAAAGCAGTACAAAACTAGATCTTTATTATTATAACTGTTTAAATTATATGCATACAAATAAGAAATGCAAAAGAACCTGAAATGAAACCAAAAGAATAAAATCAACAACTAAAATTTTTGTGATGATGGGATTGTGAATAAAGTTTTTATGGAGTAAATTAGTAATTCAGTGATTAATCGTTGACAATTTTATATGTGCTAGCATTGCTAGATCCTCTACTTAAAGAGATGAACTTATCATTTATGTAGTAAATATTTTACATTTTAAAGAAAAGTACTGCTACACCTGCATATCTTTGCTAACTTAATTAGTCCTCAAGATAATTAGCATCCCTCAAGACCCACCTAGAATGCAACCTATTCCAGGAAACATCTTTAGTCTCTCCATCCCATTGTTCTCCCTAGATTTTTTTCAATCATCTATCCCCCAAAATGAAAGACATGGTGCTTTAGATAATTCAGCATGCCCAAGGCTGGCATCATTGGGCAGTGGGTGGAGATGGCACAGAGATGTATATAGAGTATCTTTCTTAAAGTCCAGGGTAACCTACATCAGAATCACCAGACATACATGCCACATATTCAGTTTTTCCCCATCGTCCCTAGGCATTATTATTAAGCAGATCAAGGTGGGGCCAGAAAGTTACTTTATTAACAGACACTCTAATTCCTAGGCACCTGCAATTTGAAAAATCATTCCTGTAAAATATTGAGTCAACATGAAATAAATTCATTGGCTTCCTAGAGTTTTCTCATGGAACATTATACATAACATGAGTGAGAACATCAGTTGAGAACTTCTGTTCATTAATTTTCTTTTGCTATTATATTCAGTCCCAGATGGCCTTGTCCCCACATCAGGTTCACAATTTTTTAGTGGAAAACATTCACTCCTAATAAGTAAAAATGTGGGTTCCCTATGTGGACTTAGAGTCTCTTATAGCCTTCTAGGCATCTTTTTAAGTCATGCTTGCTTAAAATATCATGGTGTGACCCTTTATGGGGCAGCAGGGAAGTAGGAAGAAAAAAACCTCATACTTTATAATGTCTAATGAATTGTACTCATTGAAAATTAAAGGCTTTTCACATGGTCTATTGATGTGCTTCAGCTAATTTAAGAATTTGTATACTTTGTTTATACTTTTTTTTTAACCTCCCTCCCTTCCCCTTCTTTCTTCCACAGACTGATGGTGGACTATGATTTTTTTTTTTTTTTGATGAATGCTTTTTCATCCATCAGCCAACAAAATATTTGGTCACTGTGTCTGATAAAACAGGGCTCTACTCACAAAATCCTGAGACAATCAGTCTGTTATATTTTACCTAAGGTCTTGAGTTTGAATCAAAGTGAACAATTAGTCGTCTTTCCTTGAAATAAAGGAAATGTAGATATGCCAGGAAGCTCTGAAATTTAAAAATTAATTACGATATTGGCAAATAAATCCTAAATAGATTAGTCTGAAAAGAGTATTTTTTTTAGCGTTATTACCTTTTGACCTCACACTGGCCAAACTAGAAGTCTGTTGGGAAGAAAAAAGCAGCGGAGAATTTCTGCTCAGTTCACTCTTGATTCATCTTCATAAGTCATTGTTACACCTGAAATAGACTGGGGATTTCACTCTGGGTGGATTTATTGTCTTAACCAATTGGGGAAGCTTTAATGTGATTTCAGTGGATTCTGCTTTCATAAAGGAAAACTTACCTATCTGTAGAGTTCTAGAAAGCCATCCTAATAAAATACCCTTAAGTGAAATGAATTTTTAGCATATATGAAAGGACCCTGTCTGAATATCTGTACATTTATGATTTCTTTCTTTTTTAACATTTATATTTTCTGATTGCAGCAATGTATTAGGGACCAAGTCAGTCAAATACCATATCTATCTGTGGCTATAAAGGGTTCATCCTCTTATTTTAAATGCTACTATTTGCACATTTTTTCCATGCACATTAGTTTTGCTTGCTCAAAAAATGTATTCACCTAAAATACACTTAGTGTTATAAAATCCAATTTTGGAAACTATCCTTAATGGATAACTCTAAAGCACCAATAGTTTTCTTCTCTGCTATGGCACTGCTCTCTGCTCCATTTCCTATCTTGGTGAATATTACTCATTTTATTCCTTAAAAAGGTGGTCCTCATTTCCATTCACTAGAAAAACTATGGCATGGAATTTTCTGGAAAAGAATTCTAATTTTAAACTCCATGATCATCCTAAATTTATTAAAGTATGGAGATGGAATGCTTGTTTATAATGTAGACTCTTGAGGTACATCTAAATTAAAGAGAGAAAGTGCCCAGAAATCTGGGTATTAAAATATTCCTTCTTGGTTTATATGCAGAGGGGACTTTAGTAAAGTGCTAGGTAATTCTGATTTTTAAAGAACCATTTAAATTGTAGTCAGACTTTCAGTTGCTAGCTTCAGAGATCTAGATACTATTTAATCTCTCTAACTTTCAGTATCTTTTATTTTTAAGTTAGTATAACAAATACTTAGCGTACAATATTACTGAATGTTTAGGCAATGGAGTTCTTGTATGTATTTCTACTTTTCATCAAGTTTTTGTTTCTAGAGGTATAATCATTGTAAAAAAAAAAAACAACCTAGAAAAAATTAGATTTAGAATATGTGAGATTTTACTTATTTGTAGATAATTCCCTTCCTATATCCAACCTATACTTACAAATACCAAATTAGTGTTTAGTGAGACTTTAGTGGTACTTTACAGTCTCAAACTAGGACTGCCATTATGGGAGAGAAAAAACAGAAATAATTAAAAATTTAAAACTAAGATAACCCACTGTGGTTTTCTTCTGTATCTATTTTTCTGTTCTCTCAAAAAAGTTGACAGTGGTCCAGAATGTTTCCCTATACCACATTCTTTCACAACTGGAGCTACTTCCAGACATATGTCTTGTAAAAGTCACTCATGCATACTCCTTTCCATTCATTATGACTGTGATGCAAATACAGCAAGATAATTTGCATTTTAAAAAATTTCAGCTACTACTCTGTTTCCTCAGATAGGAGAAGACTCAACACTTTCCCCTGTAAATTTCATATCCAATAAAACCTGTTGTAATATTTTTGGAGGCTTGCATTCTCTTGGATAGCAAAAACTTTCAATTCTTAATCCACCATCAGTGGGGGAGGGGACAGGCTTTGGAGCCATTTGCTGTCTCTTGTTTGAGATCCCCCCCCCCCCCGCCCTTCCTCTATGTTTTACTCTGGTTAATAATTATGATTTCCTCCTATCCCTTCATTGTCATTTTCTTCCTCTTCTTACCTTTGGAGTGACCCAGGATTTTTGTTCTTGATCCTCTTCCTCTTCGACATTTAAACTTCCTTCCTAGCCACATTACAACATCTACCTCAAAATATAAAATGCTTTTTAAAAATCTTCTTGTAAATAAGGTGAAAAACCTAGTGTTTGAAACATGGCTTCTTAATCTCAAATCTATTGACAGTTAGGATCAGATTATCCTTTGTTGCAGAACTATTGTGTGTATGGTAGCAGCATTCCTGGTCCCTTCCCATTGGATGCCAGTAGCATCTCCTTTGTTATAAAAACCAGACATTGTGAAATGTCCCTTTAGGGGAAAATTCACTCCATAAACTACTGATTTAAAACTAATGTTGCATAAAACTAAAAAAAAAAATAATAATCCAGGTTTATAAGGCTTTGACTAATCTAGCCAATTCACTTTTTTTTTAAGTTTTTTTTTTTTTTTTTTTAAGTTCTAGGGGTCTGAATAACAATGATGAAATAATCTATAAACCAAATTCTGGTTTGGGGGTAAAATAAGTTTGTGCCAGACAGGAAAAACAAGAAAATGGATTTTGCTTTGTTTTTAACCTTGCGTTATTGGTAAAAATCACACCTATTATCTTGCCTTTAAAGCAGTAGTAAATGATACTCTAAATGAAGATTCATGTTTAGCTTGTCACTTCTTGCTAATTGCAGCCAACTATGAAAACTGAAGGGGTTATTTTGTCCTTTGGATAAATAACTAAGTCATTTAATTCTCAGTTCTTCACATTCCTACCTCTAAGAATCAGAGATATTTTAGGTGAATCAGTCACTATAAATTGTAGAATTCTTAATACCAATAAGCTTGTGTCATCTACATTGAGATCAGAGAACTAGAATTCAATGTGGGATTGGATACACTCAACTAAGAATGCTAGATCATTTGTGTGACAGCTCCCATACCTACCCTAACTTACTTAAGTTTTAAAAAGTAGGTCACCTTTCCCTCTGTCTCCCCTCAACATTTTGCCAAAGCATCTACCAGTCATGTTTGTTTGTCTAAACCTAAAAGACTGTAGATTCCATAATTTTAATTAATTTTATATTAGAAAAAACTAATATACTCTATGAAAAAAATGTATAAAATGGCACTTAATAAAACTGTCTCTCTCCCACCTTTGAACTCTGTTCTATTCTTCAAGTTTAGCAGCTACTCAGATATTTTATTCTTTATGGAAATTTCCTCTGTATATGCAATTATATATTTGTGTGCATATGTGTATATAATCTTTAAACAATTTAAAATATATAATTTTAATTTTTGTTTAAATGAAAACATATCTTAGAGAGATCTTCATATAGGTATGTAGGATCTACCACATTATATTTTACAGCTGCAGGGGCCTCCCTTGGGATGCAAGGGTTAAAGTCTCAGAGCTATCAAGATATCACCAGCCACTGTAGCATGAGTTCAATCCCTGACGAGGGAAATTACCCACATGGTGCAGCAGACCTTTCCTGTCTCTCCCACTGCTCCCCTCCGCAGTGTATTGCAGTCAATTCACCTGTTCTGCTCCCCACTCTCTCTGGTGAATCCTCTCATCACCTGCATTCTGGCCTATACCACAGTTATTGTATGCATAAATAAATAAAAATAAATCTTAAAAAAATATTATACAGCTGCAGAGCATCTCAATTGTAAGATCTTAATGAGTACTTAGATGGTTTCTGATTTTTCACTCTTACAATGTGGCCATGAACAGGCTTGATGTTTTTATTACCAGTGTTTTCTTATTGATGAAAAGTGCTCTAAACCTTAAAGAATAACATTTTATTATGTAAGATTATGTTATTACTGAATAATTAAGCCAAATATATAGGGCAGAAAATAATATATATTTTTGAGAACTTGAAAAATAATTTGTTTTTGGATAATCAATGTCAAGTCAAAGAAAGAAAGGAAATTTGACCGGTTCAATTTTTCAGGGATGATTTTAAAAAGTAGTGACCCAAATAAAATGAGTTCTGGGATTTCAGCACTTTAAGCTAAGTGGCAATTTACATATGATGGTACACCTATTAGAGTTTATTCTCACACATTTTGTAAGGAATGTTTTGTGACACTACAAGGAGTTAGAATTAATCTTTGAAAAATGCATGGTTCCTGGACAATGAAGAAAAACAAAGAGAAGTTGAGCACTTTTTATGAGATAAATTTCACTCCCAAATATTTTTCAGTGTTTCATTTGAGCTTAAAAAGCAAAAATCCATAGTATTATAATTTGAAACATAGCATAGTTCATCACTTGTAAACTTCCCTGTAAGATATAATCATCTCAGTTACACTGAAGAACTGTGCAGCCTATCTGTTATTACACTATGGCCATTGAAAGCAGGTGTATTTGAGACTATATTTCCATATGCTATTTCAAACCTGTATCTTTTGCTTATCAAGATTAATTTTAAAATTCAGATAAAAGACAGGAAATAAGCCCAAGTTTCTATCAATCACTGGATTAAGCATTTATTATTTAAGCTTTGGGAAATAGCATTTGCATCCTTTGGTGTTTGCTGGCTTTCATTTTACATGATTGATAAAATGGCATATTTATTAGGACTTAAATCGTCTTTAAAAAGGAACAGTTCTAATTGGCAGAAGAGCATAATAATGTATTTCTTAATGCTGCATAATTGCCCTTACAAAATCATCCCATAAAAATACTCATTATAAATGAGACATTCAAAAAAAAAAAAAGTCATTCATTAACTTGGAAATAAAATTATAATTACAATTCTAAAGCTTTGAGGCTATCCTATTAGGAGGGTTGCATGCTAATTGCATGGTTTAAGGCTTCTAATTTAATATTAGGTGAAAACATGATAATCATCTGAAGGGAAGCACAGAAGAATTTAAGGGTTGCCTTAAACCATGCCAAAAAAGAAAAAAAAGTTATCTGCCTGATGATCACACTGGATTAGGAAGTTATGTAGAGAAAATTCCCTGCGCGTGGAAAAAGATCTTTATTTGGGTCAGGGGGTTAGAGGGATGTCTGTTCCCAGATGCAGTCCCTGCTGGAGAACAAATTCAACAGCTGTGACTGCCGAGACTTTTTGAGCTGGGCTGTGTACCAACAGCCTCGTCAACTGCAGACGGAACTGCAGCATCCCTTCCTGCAGTAGCGCGTCAGCCATTGGCTCCTCAGTGACACGTGACTGATAGAGCCTTTTCTGTGTCTTTTCTCTCCCATCTGTGTGCAGGGCACTGATAGGCCAGGCTGATGCGCAGGCAATTTATCATCTTGATCTCCCACTGAGTCAGGGAGCTCTCCTGTCACCAGTATTGATTTCAGAGGATGGACTAAATTTCCTAGGATTTCCATTAAGAATTAAGAAAAAAGCTCTAAGCACGCAGGGTAGCCAGACAGACATGGATATGAGATGGCACTGTGAAAACTCGCAGGTAGCTTCTTCTATCACAGCCGGTGCTCAGCACAGCTCAGAACTGCAGCATGCAGGGTTTAAGATACCAGAAGCCTAAGAACAATAATAATGAGAATAAGAATAAACTCTTTTGGATAAACTAATTTTAAGCTTTAAAATATTTCTTGGAGATTTGCATGTCAAATTTATGCACGCTGTATATGGAATGTAGAAAGGTTGTTTTAAATTTTTAAATATACTTAAACCCTGAGCATGGTTGCTTCTAGTTATGTTTGCTGCTTTCTGTGAGCTTCAGAGATTTTTTAGCATGCTTGCGGCAAAAGCAACCAAAAATGGTGTGTGTGTGTGTGTGTGTGTGTGTGTGTACATATTTATGTATTAAGTTGATTCAAGTAAAAGCATGAATAAAAGCTGCTTTCAATACTTGCCAGACTGCTTTATTCTTGTTAATGACTTGGTGATAATTTTGCCTAAATATGCTTAGTTTCTGATCATGCATGCTTTTGCGGCAGACTTGGATTTTTGTTGAGAATTTGTAAAGGTGGAATGTTGGAATTAAGTGTTTGTCTTGTACAACAGAAAATTGTATTAGTGATCAATGTTTAATCCTGATGAACTAATGGAAATATTTCATCATGGTAAGATTTGAGTAACTTTTATTTATACTAATTAATTTTGCTTACTGAAAAAAATGAATGTCTGAGATAAATGAACGTGTTTGCATTTATGAGATATAAATTTTGATTATTTCAAAGATAGTAAGATTTCATTTTTTTAAAATGCAGCTGAGGTGAAAGAATTTAGAACATTTCTTGATTTTACTCTGGGGTTGCAGTTTGTGTGTATCTGAGACATCATGTGCATTTTAAATGTGTATGTAAAGTCTTTGGGGAGTTATTGATACTCTGCTAGCTAGACCTTATTCTCATGAAGAGGGGAGATGCCTTGGCAATCAAATATTTCCTAGGCCCATGGGAATAAGAACTAGCAGAAGCAAGAGTATGGCCAGATGGGGTTGGCATGTTTGGCAATGAGTGGAGACAATAGGTGGGGGTGGAGCAGATGGAGGACAGAAGGGATTGCATATCAGAAGACAAGGGAGGAGGGGAAGAGTAGAAGAAGCCTGGCCTTTCCTTTCCAACAAACTTCTGATTGTTTCTTTCCCTCTGAGTCAAAAGGTGATGTCTGGTATTACTATTTTTTATTAAATTAGGTAGTCCCTATGCCATAGATTGGGGAAGAAATTCCATAAACAGAAGTTGCTGTAACTTGTTATGAATGATGTACTATCTTGTTTGTTGTTTGTAATCTTTTTTTTTCTGTGTTATATTCAGGAACATAGGAGCAAACTTAAAATTAAGCTGTGCTATCTTTTGAGTTGGTGGTATCTAAACATAAGTACGGCAATGACTACTAAGCCTATTTACTAAACTTTAGATGATACAAGCCAACTAGAGGGTTGATTGAGTTTTACTCTAAGTAAGCTTTCAGTTCTGAAAATATGAGAAGCCCATGCTGACTCATCTACTGTTATTTTATATCTAACTTAAAAATACATATTCATTTCTAGAATAACTCTTAAATGTTTTAATTCAGTATTCATTGAATTTATCATAAAAACTGCGTATTTGACAAATGTCCAGTTCAAATTCTGAAATAAAATTAATCTCAGCATCCTCCATCAAATCTTCTGTAACCCAAAAATACCAAAGGATATAACCTTTGTCCAAAAGGTCACAAGAATGGTATAGAATAAAATCAATTTACCTCTGAATTCTATAAGTTTAACGATTCTTTCAAAATTCGAGGCAAACCCAGTTACAATTTCCATTACTAAGTACCATCAAATTTGACCAAATCATGCAGCCAAAATGTAACAAAACCCCATACGTTTAAAAAGTTTAAGATCGCACTATCTGGTCCGTGGGGTACCCATGACCCACTTGATCGATCGTCTAGTCAGAGAACCTCGTGTATGGCATTTCCTTTCTCCAAAGGAAGTTTTGCAGTGTTGCCTATATCCTCTGACTTACTTTTTTGAACCTTGGCTTATGATGAAATTATGATCTAGAAAACAGAATTATAAAAAGAGAATTTTTTATTCCATTTTCTTACTTTTTATACTTTGAGATAAAGTCAAGATAAGTTACTCTGAACATTTATACTAATTTTCACAGAATTGAATATTCAAGTCAATTTCTTGTATGTTCTTCAGTCCTTTTCCAACATTCCGCATTCTTAGAAATAAATGTAAGTGTCCACTCAGCAGCAATGTGCTTCCATTTGGCAAATCCCCACTAATGTTTTTAGAAAGAAATGAAGTCTGGAGCCAGCACTTTGGACATAATATATTTATAGCTTGGAGGACTGATTGATACTCATTAAGCAAGATGACCTAGTGATAAAGGATATATTTTCCTTGACTTTGTACAATCAAGGTTGCTTAACAGGCTAAAAGACGTATTCTCCTTATGGGCCAAGTGGAATGAAACTGGGAGAGCCCTGAAGTGGTAATTAAATGACTGGTCACAATAGCATTTAAGCAGAACTGCCAAGCAAATTTTTCACCAAGACATTAACCAGAGAAATGCTTACATATTTACAAAGTAATTAGTGATGTAGCTTTGCATATTAAGGATGTTTTGGGTAGTTATGATGAAATGTTACTGTCTGTGTGCCTTCCATATGCTCCTTTAATTTATGAAATGTGCTCATCCCACAGCATCTGGGTGCATTTATAAACTACAAGTGCAATCAATTAACTATATGATGGATGCAGTAAGCAGAATGCTAATTGATGGGAAAAGCCCTCTTTGCTTATACTTTAAATGGGGAAAAACAAAACAAAACAAAACATGTAGCCAAGGACTTGCAGACTTTGTCTACATAAACTTTAAATATTTCAAGAATTAAAGCTACACTCTGCTCATTCATAAAATAATTGAAACAAGATTTCACCCTGTCAATATCTATGCTCTTAATCCTAGTGTTATGAAGCACTAGCAAAATGCATAGGTGAACAGTGTTAGTGGATATTTCATTATACTTACACATAGTGGTACTTTTTATTATTCCACTTGTCTTTAAATTCCCAATTATCCTTTTCCAAACTTTAATTTCTCTGCTGCTTTACCTTTTTTTCATTTATGGACTCAAATGACATTTGCACAGAACTCAAGTTTACTAAACATAAATAATAAACTATGTGTTAAATTCAGCAGAGTATAATGACAAGTGCTGCTTTATTTATACATATTCATGTGTATTTAGGTCTTAAATTTATTATTTTCCATTAAAATTACTATAATGACCTGAAAAGATGGATTTTACTTTCTGCTCTGTCATTTATATTTAATTGATAATTGATATTTGAGTCTCCTGAAGGTTCACTTCCCTTATTACTCTGGCACAAAAAAATGGAGCCAAACACTTAATTGAATAAATAGGCAATTGCTAGTATGCACATAACTGAAGAGTCACAATATACCGATGAATATCTTTAGAGTATCTTAGCAAATTAAGACAGTATGAGTCCAAACTGAGTAATAAGTCAGCAGAGTTATTGAATATTACCAGTTTGGTTCTTATTACCATGACAAACCAAAACATATAAGAGATTTATTTTCTATTTTTGTATCATAAATTGCACATGATTATCTCTGTGCATTTCCATTCGCTCTTTAGATTTTTCACCTCAATCTGAATTTATTAACATTAGTAACTATCTCAGAACTGTTTCCCAAAAATCATGTATATATTTTTGCTTTTATGTTTCTGATACGTAATAATGGATACTTAACATTAAGCCACAATTTATTTTCTTGACAACAAAAACTTTCAAATTATTTTCTTAATATTTTCCAACAACTATAATGTGATGTCTTACATTACTTTAATTATTGCTTAGTTTAAAAGTCAAAAACTACCTATACTGGTAGGACTATTCTCAATATTATTTTAGGAGGCCAAAAAACGGTTAATCCTGAAATCTGCTCTCACCTTGATTTTTTAAATTTTATTAAAAGATAATGGGTCTTGTAGTCTATCACACTCTTTAAACATATTTGAGATTTTTAAACCAAAATATGAGAATATAAGTTCACAGCCTAGATTTACTAGTAAATTCATGGATACAGTGGTATGGGGAAATGCCTTAACCTGTCTGGCCTCTTTACACTTTTCAAGTTGAAAACTCAGCTAGAGTTTTCAAAGACAGTACCTTCCCAATCAACCAGGGAAATGAATTTGCTTTTGATGAAAAAGAAAATGTGTGTGTGTGTGTATATACACACACACACACACTTATACACACACACACACACAAATGCAGATTACATGCTATATATATATATATATATATATATATATATATATAGTAAAGTATATACTAAGGCCTCAAAGCACTACTATTTTTTTGTAAGACAAGATTTTGAATAGCATTTTAATTCTTTTGAAATCTCCTTATTTTGGAGTTGCAAGTTATAAGTATAGCCTCTTTCATCATTCAATTACCTAAGTGTGAATTATCTACTGAGATGATTATCAGTATTATTATTTCCAACTATATTATTTCCAGTTATCAATAATTCTTGATTATTTTTCAAAGCTTCAAACTAGAGATTGTAATCTTAGATCACTATGAAAAGGCAACCATGTAACAAGGATTTCCTAGATTTTGGCTTTCTGGTTTTCTACATAGCTAGTGAGATTTCAATTGTAGATGGTGTCATTTTAAACAGAAGGCTACTGATGCAATATGAAAATAAATACTGACTTTAACCAATCTTTCCTTAATTAACAGTTCCTTTAGAGAAGCATCAAGTCTTTGTAGTAATTTTGGAAGAGAGAGGAGAAATTAATGTGCAGAGATGAAGAATAAAAGTATACACTTGGCTTATTTGAAAGAACATGGTCCAATAATGTGCCATTCAAATGAATATGGTGCATGTTTCATATCTGCAAATATTGCCAATGGGAGAGATATAGATTGCTTCTTTATGGCTGTGGTGTTTATAGTTTATTCCTTAGACATGTATCTTTATTTAAAGGAAATTACTTTATAAATGCCAGTTTTTTCAACTTATGGACTATAAAATTTGATCAGATCTGTATGCTTCACTTAATCTTTGTTTTTTTTTAAATATTTATGCATACAAGAGCTGGGGTGCAGGCCAGAGGTGTGGGGAGCGGGGACGGGGGTGGTGTGGGTGAGAGGATTAACCAGAGACAGAGTAGGATAAGCATAACAGGCAGATCTACTGAAATCCACTGATGAGGGGAGCAGCGGGCAAGACAGGAGAGGTCTGATGCATCATGTGGGCCAGCTCCCTGGCCAGGGGTCAAACTCCTGCTACAGTGGCTGAGGATAGTGTCATAGTGCTGAGATTTAACCCCTTGCACCACCAGGATGGGCCTCACTTAATTTTTTTTTTTTAAGATTTACTTATTTATTTATATAAGCACTGGGTACAGTCAGAAGCATGGGAGGGTAAGAAATTCACCAGAACCGGAGCGGGAAACAGAACAGGCAGACTGACGAAACACTGCTGAGGGGAGCAGCGGGCACAATAAGAGAGGTCTGCTCACCATGTGGGACCCCCGCCCCCCGCCGGTGGCTGGGATCGAACCGGCGCTGAAGAAGCTGCGGGCAGCTTCGCAGCCCAGCGCTCAACCGCTGCGCCACCAGGGGAGGCCTCCTCACTTAATTTTTAAATAAATATTTTACATTGGAATCATCATGCATAGAATTATTGAAAAAATATTATTGAGTTCACTCTTCATCTGGTTTACCCTAATGTTAACATATTATTTAATTAAGTATTGTGCATTTGTCAATGCAAGCAAATTAACATTTTATATGTCCTTACAAAATTTGCTTTTAGAATTTTGTGTCTTAGATGCTACTGAGTGTGGTAAGGCTACTTTTAGAAAATTTCCACATTACTTGGATTCATTTCCACTTGGGGAATCCCCCTCATTGGGCTACCCAGAATTTCCATTAGAAACATTCCATCAACTACTGTGGGAAGAAAGACAATGAAGACAAAAGCAGTCATATTTGTTAATACTTGTTTTTTCTTCCCATACTTTAAAATGTTGATTTTATTCTGAAGTCGATCTCAGAATCTCTTTTCCCCAATCTGTTTCCTTAAAGTTTATATAATTCCCAGCCCAGGGCACTTTCTTTTCTACTTTTTTGTTTTTTAGATTTTTATTTTTTTGTTTATTTATACAAGCACTGGGTACAGTCAGAAGATGGGAGGGTGAGAGAGTTCACCAGAGGCAGAGTGGAGAGCACAGCAGAGCAGGCAGACTGATGAAGTACACTGCTGAGGGGAGCAGCGGGCGGCAGGAGAGGTCTGCGTGCCATGTGGGACCCTCGCCCGGTGGCCGGGGATCAAACCGGCGTGGCAGAAGCTGCAGGGCCGCTTCACAACCCAGTGTTCAACCACTGAGCCACCGGGTAGGCCTCCAGGGCACTTTCATAAACTTGAGCCCTAACTTTACTCCTGTCCCTAATTCACCTCTAATCCAATCTGTTTCAAAGCAAACAGGATATATTTTGGAATTTATCTAAGTCTAAACATTTGTGAAGACATCATTTAGGAAAAAGTTACTGTTACTGGTGTGATGAAGACCAATGACTATTTTCTGGTACTTGATTTCCTCATTTGAAGGTGAGGGGTTTGCAGTGCTAATACATTATGATTTTAGAGTGTGAATAAATGTAAATTCCCTTTAAAGGAAAAGTGTTCTTAAAATAGAGATTGCTTTTCATCATGTTGAATCGTCATTTCCTCTGAATTTTTAGATGAATTTGCAGCTGGGATTTCTTATGGAATTTTTATTTTGGAGCTAGTGTGAGAATCTTTCCAGTCATGGCTAGCATTAATTAGAGAGGAAAAGCACCTTTCCATTTCCATAATGATTACAGTTCATTAGTATTCTCTGGGAAAAACTGGTAGATTTCAGCAAATTATCAAATTTGGAATCCTAGAAAGCCACACTAGGAGAAGGTACAGAAGAAACAACATCTTTTCATTTCAAGATCATCTTGACAAATGCACACATTTGCATCACACACACAAGCAAAATTCTGTGAACAGAAAGGAAAGGAGCCTCATACTCCTGTTCTTCCTGTATTCCAAATCCTCCACCTTTGCTAAGAGACCTTCAAATTATTTCAAAGATGTTTTTCATACAATGCATGCCAAAAGATCTAAATTATTCATTGTAAGTGAACATATTTATTATCATGTGTCAAGGAACTCTGATTCCCACTCTTGTACTCCTAATAAGAACCCTGTGGTATAGGATCACAGGCTGAATCTACTAAATCATTACCCACGTGAATGCTATGCCTACCATGTGTATTTTTAGGTTTATATCAATGAATATTTTATAAAGTGCTACATATCATGGACTAAAAGTCCTTCATCCCCAAGTGAGTCTGATTCTTCTCTAAAAAAGAAAGTGCACTGTGACTTTTAATGGAAGTAGGAAGGAAATTAGGTGACATAATCAATCAACAGTCTGAGAAAAGTTCTCATCACTAGTAAAGATTTATTTGAAAAATTAATGTCAAATGAAATCCTCACAGAACAGGAATTTGTAGACCTTTTTTTCCTATAAATGTGAAGAAGAAAATGAGTCTATACTGGCAACAAAGATTAGATGTATAGGAAATTATTTTTTGGATGTATAAAAGCTAATATGATTTATAATTGTCTATAGTAATTGTAAATTTTTAATAAAGATTTTTTTATGTATGCATACAAGAACTGGGGTAGAGACCAGAGGTGCATGGAGTGAGAGGATTCACCAGAGACAGAGTAGGGAGCAGAACAAGCAGAATGACTGAAAATACACTGCTGAGGGGAGCAGTGGGTGATACAGGAGAGGTCTGCTGTGCTATGTGGATTAGCTCCCTGGCTCAGGATCAAACCTGTGCTGTAGTAACTAGCCATAGCTTGATAAGCACTGTCTTTAAGCTATGCCACCAGGGAGGCCCAATTGGAAATCTTTAAGAGGGAAATATTACTGGCTACAAAGAAATAAAATTAGGACTGTGAATTTTATAATTTCAAGAATTCTTTTTTTTAATTTAAATATTTTATTTTATATAATTCTTATATCTTTATTCATTTTTGCACAATGTATGCATTTTCATTTGGGTTATATTCCCCATACAATTGCACCTCCCCCCTTATTTTGACTCTAGTCCTTCCTTTCCCCACCCCCTAATTTCAAGAATTCTTAATGAATGTAAAGATATAGTGATTATATTTTTAGTTTCTAGTTTTTTTTTTTTCTATTTGTTGTCAGCATCAAAACACAGATTTTACTACATGATCAGCATTTGTGAATGCCTTGGGAAACCAGAAATTTTAAAGTACAAATTCGCATGTGCAGTAGAAGCTTTGCTTTTAATATAATCTTATAATGATAGATTTGACTTCCAAAACATAGCTTGAAACACTTTGGCTTTAACATATTCCCTAGACCCAACAAAGTTTAAGAAGCATTGTGGCGCTGTGGCACTAGGGAGGGCGAAGAAGCGTAAGGTGTAATGAAGTGTGGCAACCACACATTGTCTGCCAGCTCTTTTCATTAGGCCACATGAACTTCTATCACAACAACTCTGGAACATGTGGCCAGTTTACCACCCTTAGTGTCTTTCTTGGTTAATCACCAATTATGTATTTTATTGTTTAATTGGGGATATTTCTTCTTACTATTTCTTTTAATTGGCCAAAAAGAGGTAGAATTTAACTCTGGAAAAATTATGCATGAGCTCTGAAGGATTTTCATCAGATAACTCACCATTATTTGACCAGTTTAAATAAAAGACTGAATAGAAACTGGGTCTCTATTTGTTTTACAATCTATTGTTTGGTGAAAGATGTTTAATAACAAAAAAAAAATCCTCTGTTAGGAACTTTTCTGTTCTGTGTTTTAAGGTTTGGTGTTTTAAGACAAGTGAGGTGTTTGCTGCCAGAAAAGAATAAATCCTGGAAGAAGAAAGATACATTTTAGTTACTAGTCCTGGGACTGAGCTGGTTTGATGGATTACCTTATTTTATTACTTTATTATTATAATGCCTCCTTCTCTTAAGCCCTTTCTAGAATTTTGAAGCCAAGACCTATATACCATCTCACTGGGTGTGATATTAATCCCACCTTCTAAGTTTGAAATACCTCTATCATTGGCCTCATTTGCAAAATGGTCTGAGACACCCTGCCACTATCAAAACACAAGTGAAGGAAGCTTTTTCTTTTTCCTTCTGCTCGTTCCTGTTTGCTTTGCCTGTTTTTTCTACTTTGCCTCCATAAGAAGTCTGCTACTGGCATCTGCTACTTTTTTTTGCCCCATTCGTGCACTTAAGAAGCAAATTTTGAAACCAACATCTGCTGTAAAATTGCTGTCGCAAGCCATTATTTTCAGATTTCACTGAGGTCAAGAGAATCCACTGAATTCAGTGACATTGAGAGGCAATATATTGAGCACATAATAGGATTCTGCAGATTTTTTAGGAGTGAAAAGTAAGATTACTCAGCATAGAAGTAAACAATTGGGCGGAAACTCTAATGTCTTCAAGATACTCAATATTTAGTTTTCATTAAGTTCCTGACTCTTCCTTTTTCACTTTGTTGATTTTATTTTGTTTTATAATTATTTTGTTTTCATATTCCCTTTTATATCAAGGGCATGCAATTCATTATTGCTTTAGTTAATGGTGTCAGTCCTTCAGATTCACTATTCAAGGATAAATGACAGAAGAGTCAGTAAAAATGGTGTCATTGGTCACAATGTCATGAGGCCATATCTCTCCTTTGAGTAGTGGTGAAATACTCATGTTCTAAGTACCTTAAAACCACTAACTGTTTAAGGTTCTAAGTATTTTAAACCACTAACTATTTAAGGCAGCCACTATCACTTTTGACTAAAAATGTGATATTTCAGAAATCAAAGATTATTATATTCACTTGTAAATGCAAGTATTATATATTTACATATTTCTTAATTTTTTTTATTTTGAAATTATTACAGATTAACAGAAAATGAAAATACTGGAGATTCCCTGTTCCCTCTACCGAACCATCCCTTTTATTAACATCTTGCTTCACTGTAGTCAAATATCAAAATCAGAATATAAATATGATGTAAATCATAAAACATTCAAATTCCAACAGTAGTACATAAGCTTTGTTTGTATGTGTAGTTCTATGCAGTTTTATCCCATATGTAGCTTCTTATAATGACCACCATAATCAGGATACTATTACCACAAGATACCTTTGTGTTATCCCTGATTATTACATTTTAAAGAGACTTGAGTGGTTATCTCCCTAAATTAACTATAATGGGATGGGGCATGATTTTTCCCAGATCAGTGGTTTAGGTAATAATTGAATTTCTACTCAAATCTCAGATTGTTATACCCTACCCTAGACCAATTTTAGGTATCCCACTTAATATTCTCAATTTATAAAGCAGACAGTTGATGTTCCATGTCAGATAGGGGAGAGTTTCCCTTTACCCCTTTTAATCCTTTTAGCTCATCTAATAATTACTGACACAAGGCAGATTAAAAAGAGGAACAAAAGACCAATTTAATTTCATGTATATAAGATGTCATTTGAATAAGGGACCATGATATGTACAAAGTGACATGCTTATAGACATGTTAGACAGAGACAATAAATTTGTGAGTAATTGATAGTAAAAGGAACTTTAGACCTCAATTTAGTAAGGGATTTAGCAGAGTTTGTTTACACCAGAAAAACAAACTGAGATGTCTCCTTTCCTCCTGAGGCAGAGGGGCATCATTTATATGGAAGAGTTATTTGTTTATTTTAGGAGACAGGGAACTCTAGACTATATTCATCAGCTATTTCTGGGACAACTTTAATTAAAAATAGTCAGTATACTGTTATAGAGCAACCCCGATATTAAACGGGTTCCTGGCTGTGGGTCCTCATCCGCGCGCTTTAAAGGGACTTATGAATACTCTACTACAGACACACGCAAAAGGGTTAATAAAAGGGAGAAAATAGGGAAATAAAGTCTTTAATGCGTCCTACCGGATCCGACGACCTGGAAACCCAAAGTCACTCTCAGAGCTGGCCGGACGCTGCAAGCTGGCTGAGAGCCCAAAAATGGAGAGCCCCCAAAGCCCACGTGTCTGTGTTTTGTATCCACCTGGCTGCTTAACCCCACCCTCAGGTCCCAGCCACCTTCCCTTTGGTGGTGATGGGATTTGGAGTTCCCAGTGTCTTTGGCTTTGACCTGGGGTGGGGGTGGAGTCCACAAAGCCTATATGGAATTTGCTTTGGGACATCCTTTTCCCCCTAACAATACCACTTTGGCATATCTTGGGATAGCCTTCCCTGAATCCTGACATCCACAAATTTAAAGAGAAGAGAAATGAAGCAAACAAAAAATTTTAATAGTTGACCAATTTCCTCACAGTTCTAGATTAAAAAAAAAAATACGATATCTGTATTTTCATTCTACATCCATAACATGTTTGGGGAATATTACCATCAAAATAGGACCATGAGATTTGTATTTCAAGATTACCAAACATATGGTGGAGGTAATTCATGTCACAGGGATTCAACATTGTTTCTAGAGAAGTCGGTAGTGATCTATAAAGGAGCCAGATATTTAGCTTCAAATTATATAAACAGTACTCTCCACCCAAAGACTTAGCTGCCTGTCCCCTCCCAATCACATGCAAATACATCAGATACTTTATTTTCCTTCTTTAGTTTGTCCTTAATGCCCTTTAATTATTTCTCATACAACTGTTGCAGTAACTTTGAGGGGATTTGGATGCTGGGAAGTCACATGATGGGGTCTGATCCATTCACCTGTTCCATATCCATGTTGGTGCCATTTCACCTTTAGGAATTTATTTAGTTACAGAAGAGTAGTTCGGTAATTATTTGAAAAGAGTGTGAAGCTAAAGACTTTTTTACTATATCAGCATCATAGAAATTACAGATGTAAAAGACCCATTAGCTGATTTGCCCTATTTCCATAGAAATTGCAGCAAACATTTTTCAAAAGACCTAATCTATTTTTGTTTAAAATAAATGGGAACTCAGTGTAGATTCTTGTTAGAGCTTGAAACTGCTGATTGTTGTTTTTTCTGGGTTGTTTTTCTTTTTAGATCCACTTGACAGTTTGCATAGCTAATTATTGTGTTCTCATTTGTTTAATTCCTGCATTGCTGTAGGCTTTTTAGATAGGGGGAGGGGAGGGGAGTGCTTCTGCAGTTTTAATATACATCAACAAGCTGTTAGGTCAAGTGAGAGGTTAGAAAGACTGTGTGTGTGTGTGTGTGTGTGTGTGTTGGAAGATGGGTAAAAATTTAAGCAGCAAAGTGAATTTTGCTGCTGGGCTTTCCTTGGTCTCTAATAACACTTTTGTTCATGGTTTTGTCAGTAACCACATGCAGGCAATAGTGGGGTCCCTTGTGGCCTCATTGTATGTAGGGCACTTTGTATCATGATGGATCATTTGCAGCAGAAGCTTTTGCGTAATAAAACTGAAGAATATTCACTCTTACATATCTCTATTTTTCTTGCTGGTGAATGAATGTTTTAAAAATATTGACTTCATTTGCATAATGCTAATTTTAGATGGAAAAAGCCTTGTAATTTGGAGAGAAATTGTTATGAATTATTTTGATAGCAAATAGCTTTAAAACTTTCCAATTTTAGTGTTCCTTGGATTCCATTTATGGGAAAAATGCTTTTGTCAAGAATCACTGCTTTTATTGCCAATGAATCATGAGTCTATTGTGCAGGTTTGGAAATTTAGAAGCATCAACTGAACCATTTAAGAAAAATTGAGATAGTGATGGCTCAAGTGAGATAAAATGATGTCTTTTATATATCTTTTTATTGTTCATGGTGGTGGTGGTGCTTTTTGAGGAGGAGGGAATTTAATGACTAGAATTATGCATGTTAATAATTCTTTCCTACATCATCATAAAATGGGACCCTTTTAAAAAGAATCCCCAAAAATCACTAGTTTGAAAATTTGCTTTAATAGAGCCTGCCTAAATAATTATAATGCTTCTTGAAAGACATATTCATTTTTTTTTTTCATTGTTACAGCCTGGACTTTTCATTATTTAATTTTACAGTGAAGGAAACTGAAGCATATGGAATTAACTCCTCCAAGGTTACCTAGGTGTTATGTCTTTGTTAAAATGGAGGGGTAAGATAAACAACATGGATTACATTGGGAGACACATTTTTGAGTGAAATACAAAATGAGGAGTGGCACGTACATTGTCACGCTTGCATAAAGTACAAAAACATAGAATGTATGCATGTGACATATTCATTTTTATGAGGAAATTGATGCAAAATTCAGTAGAAGATTCTTCTATCTATGTCATATTGGGAATGCAAGTCTATATTTGCAACAGTGGTGAAAATTATTTTTGTTGGATTTATGTGTATTTCTTCCTTTAGAGCAGACAAACTGGTGAGATTGGCCAGCCAAGAGCAGATAATGAGTGATTAGATCTCCATAATTGCGGAAATAAATAGACAATAGATAGAATGATAGATAGACAGACAGACAGACAGATAGATAGATAGATGGAACTCTGTGGTTTCTGGTTGCTATAAGCAACAGAGACAATTATTTCTAAACCTTTCAAGACACAATGACTGGCAAACATTGTGTGTCTAGTGATTTGAACCTCCATATATGAACTCAGTTGAATGCTTGAGAGCTAAGATGAAACTTGTACACATTCTTGCAAACCATTGCCATGGCAACATATTTAAAATTTCCAAGGTCTGTCTCCCTTGAGTTTGCACCTGCAGTTAGCTTATTGTGAAACAAAAAAGAAGGCTTTCCAACTTGAAAATGCTTTGGAATGGTTGAAAGTATGTTTTGAAATAAAGTGGAGCTTAAAAGTTGAAAAGCAAAATAGAACATTCAAGGGGAAAGTACATTTGCATTCTTTATGCAACAGTTGATCCCCCCCCCCCACCTTCATTCTAGACAAGGACAAATGGGGATGTTCTAAATATTGTGGTTATTAGAAAATTGGGATTTGCCCAATTTAATGAGAAGCATGCTTCTTCCTGGTAGGCTAGTGGTAACATATGTACATGTCTTGGATAGTAATAATGAAGGCTAGAATAGCTAACATTAATTTAGGGTTTATTATGTGGCAGGAACAATGTTAAGCATATCATCAATCATGGTTTACTTAGTTCTTACAACCGTACTGCAGAGATTGTCACTGCATTCTTCCAACTTAATAAATGAGAACTAAATAAATCACCCAAGTTTCTATCAGCTTCAGATTTAAACTCACATCTGACTCCTATGGGCCATATGTGCACCAGATCACTGGGAGCAGTGTTTCAAGATCCCATAACAAGTATTAGCACTCATTTTATCAAGTCAAGTGCCGGTTCCTGGAAAATGGAAAGTGACTGCCATTAAGAACATCTCTCTCTCTACTCAGTATTCACTGAGTGGGTCACTCACTCTGGAGAAATATAACTCAACTCCTCCATGGTAGGGACAGGTCCTTCATATAAGAATAAATAGATGTACCTCCCGGTATTTAAGGCCGACTGTGCTCAATGACACTAAGGTATCCACCTTCTTCACTCTATCACTGCATCCTCCCAGAAAACAGTGGGAACAAAGGAGACTTGGTCTCTATTTGACTAGATTGTGGAATTGTGGAAAATAGAGATTGAGGTATTTTGAGTCTAGCTCCAATAAGGTTTTGTAGGGAAGAAAAATCTTTTCTCTACCCTTCTCAGTTCTTAATTGAGCCAGACCTATAAATAAAGACCAGATCAAAAGAAGAAAGAAAAATTCAATTTGTACACACAGGGACGTCACAGAAAAGCTTCAAGAAATGGCCAGAGCACTTTGCTTTTATATCTTTTCAACAAAGAAATAGTGAATTTTGAATGACTGACAGCACAAAATTTTTTGGTTAGGTTTGGGCTCTAATGGGCTAAACAGAACTAATTTACATAGGCTAAACAGATCCTATATTCTTTGTGGTGATAATGACATTTTCTTCCCTTCCTGTACAGGGAGGGTATGCTTCATATGGAAGATTTAAATTCCTGCTTTTAGGGAGATAAGATCAAAGTACTGTTTCTTTGTTTCTCAAGTAACTTTAATTCAGAAATCAATATGTCACTTTGGCATATTTGGGAGCAACCTGCCCTGATAGTTTCATGGACTTATTGAAATAAAAACTTACTTGAGAATTAATACAGTAAAAATATTACTGGGTTGGACACTTACAAATAAGTACACTACCTTCATAAAGACCTACACATGTTGAGGAAATGAATAGATCGTGTTCATGTTAAGGTATGAGCCTTGACAGAGTACTCTAAAGCTCCTGGGCTTTCTTATTTGCTGCCCCTCTGACCCTTTTTTTCCCTTATAGTCATTTTTTTTTTTTATTTCTCAACATAGAAGATCTTATCTGGATTTCCAGTTCAAAGCAGATCTGAAGGAGCAAATTGAAGGGGAGAGATTGTCTGTAATGCCTGACAGTGATAGACAATAGTAAAAAGCTAGTTAAAGCGGGCAGCAACTAAAAAGTAAAGGCACATCTTGGGGACCTATGGATCAGGGCAGTGCTGTCTTCTTTGGCATCTTTGATAGTACTGTGTGTAGGTACTGACCATCGTAACAATAATGAATAATACTGAACCATTAAGAAATCTGTTTTCTAAACTTTCTGCATACAAGGGTGAAAGGGTTTGGAGTCGAAAAGTAAGCAATGAGAAGTGGATATGCAGTAAAAGAGGTTTTGTTAGCGCAGGAAAGCAGAGGCTGCTATGATCACTGGGTGAAACTATGGGGACATGGTGTCACACCAGAGAGAGTCGCACCCGAGTTGGAGAGGAATATCTCTTTTATCAGCCCGTTTCAGACAGGTGGGGGGAATGGAGAATTTTCTGGCAGTTTTTTAGCCCTACCACAAGGTTTGATAGTCCAATGTCTTGTGACCGGATGATGGAACTGTTTGACTATGTGGAATTCTTTACAGAAAAACAATCTGACCTCTGTATCAAGAAGGTCGCTGATGGGAGGTGGGTTGACCCGGAGGCCTTCCACTGACCTCTGTATCAAGAAGGTCACTCATGGGGGTGGATTAACCAGGAGACCTTTCAAAGGGTATAGTCAATGATACGAAAGTTCACAAAGTGACTTTTATGTGTGAATAGAGGTTTTATTTCTTGCCTGTAATCAATGGGAGTCCTAATAACAAGCATGAAAGAAAGAGAGCAGGAATTGCAGAGTTGTGGGGGGAAAGAAAAGGCACATCCTAGTACCATCGATGACAACAATAAGGAAACTGTCAGAACTGAGTTGTACTGATGCAAGATTGTAGAGAGAAGAGCTATCCAAGACAGGGGTACCCAATCATTTAGCAATATAAGAATGTGATCTTTCTTATCACAGCATTGTTCATGGCAATAAATGCCTGAGTAGTGATTCCTAGCATGGGTCATTAGACTAAATAAAAGATTCAAATACCTCTGGAAAGTGTTCAGCCACCTCGTCCTTAATATAAGACAGCTGGCAAAATTTCACTTCCAGTATTTGCATTGTGTTCTTATCTGTCCATAGTGGGCTTTGCATAGGTTGCCAAGTACTGTCTGATCTGTCAGCTCCAGGTGAGGCAGGAATGCACTGCTCCCTGGTATACCTCAAAGGCCTTGTTTAAAACTTTCATTAAAACATAGAGAAGAATTGAAAAAGGCAGATCATATTTGAGTGTCGCCTCTTTATCACTTAGGGCCTCTGCACCTGTGTGCACAAGACCTCTCAATGCACCTATGTGTATGTGAAAGATTTGGATAAGGCATTCCTGCATGACTGCCTTAAGACAATGGCCCTCATCACGAGGCAGCCAGGGATGCCTAGGTCGCTGTTGACTGATTGTATGGTCAAGGTCCAAGGCAGTCTGAGAGTAGCTTGGAAATTATACCAGGCACCTGCACAGGAAGTACTCCCTGTATATGTGGCCAACATGCCCCCACCTGTTCCCCACAAAATTAATTCCCCTTGAATCCCGTTCCCCATAAAGATGAATATCATTTGTCTCCCCTGGACCCTGCTTCTCCTAGCATTGTCACATAATTAGTCACGTTTGTTCATTACTGCTAATAAAAAGCAAAAGTTCTATTCACTGAGCAGAAGAGTCTTGCCTTGCAAACCTGCTCCACAACTCGTTCCTCAACATGTTCCTGGGGACGTGCTGGCGCGTTCTTGATTACCAGATTTGAGAAACTTTGGAAAACAGTAAATTACCCCTGCTGCTATTTTTGGAACTTTTAAACTTTCTTAACTTTCTCATATCTAAACATGAAACTGGGAGCAAAGAATAGGATGTCAACTGGAAGGAGGACCAAAAGATCAGAATCTACACCTGAGCCCAATACTGAATGGTATAATGATTTGATAACTGCGAATTTCAACTTGCTAATTTAGGGTTCCCACTTTTTGCTATAAAGGAACTGGAACAAACAACTCAGTCCCTAAACTCTGAAATAAAAACCATTTGATGAGTTTTTATCAACATTGAGTTATAGCATTCAGCTAGAAGAGAAGCTTCTTGGCTTTTCAATATGTTGATGATGTGATGTTATTAAAGGTGTTTTTTTTTTTAAATGCTCTCATGTTATATCCTTTTTTATAGGATGTTTAAACATGACCATGTGAATTTTAAGTCAGGAAATTGCACTTACTTTGTAAAGGTAGTATTAGTGTCTACAGAACTCAAGAGTCTATTGCTGTGAATAAACATTTCCTTCCAGGTTGCAGGGAGCACAAAGTTAAAATGTATACAGAACCAACTGTGTCTACATTATAAATCCTCTCAATACGTCTTTTAAGTGCCAGACATTGCTGGACACAATGTGTCTATCTATCCCTAGAGAATTTAATCTTCATAATAATCCTGAAAAATAGGTACAAATGACTTTATTTTTACATAGAAAGAGATCTGGAGAAACTATATATAACTTGTCCAAAGTCACATAGCTAATAATTGGCAGAGCTAGGATTTAAACCCAGTCCATCTGGCTCTAACACTGGTGTTCCTTCTTGGCCCCCTGGTCAAAAGGCAGCTTCCTGGCTTATTTTGCTGAGCATGATCCCTTCCAGCTCCATCCATGTTGCTGCAAATTGCATGAGTTTATCTTTTTTTGATTGCTGAGTAATATTCCATTATGTATATGTACCATATCTTCTTGATCCAGTCATCTATTTTTGAGCATTTGGGTTGTTTCCAAAACTTAGCTATTGTAAATAGTGCTGCTATAAACATAGGGGTGCAGGAGCCCTTTGGAATTAATGTTTCTGTGTCTTTTGGGTAAATACCTAGGAGTGGAATTGCTGGATCATATGGAAGCCCTATGTTTAGTAGGTCAAGAAATCTCCACACAGCTCTCCATAGTGGTTGGACCAATTTGCACTCCCACCAGCAGTGCAGGAGAGTTGCTTTTTCTCCACATCTTCGCCAACATTTGTTGTTGCTAGTTTTTTTAATATGTGCCATTCTCACTGGTGTAAAAAAAAAAAAAAAAGGCAGTGTCCTACTCATAGAAGGCCATCATTTGTCACACAAGTGACTGAAGTTCTCCAGCCAGTTCAAGATAGGAAAGTCAGCTTACTTAACATTTATCTTAACTTCAACAGTCCCAAGCCACCTCTCTTCGAATCACTTTGAAGACTTTAGGAACTATTAAAAACTGCCAGTTTTCTCCCATCCACAAATATGTGGCAGATTGCCCCAATAGAATGTGGACACATTATTAATTTAAATTAGAGTACTAAAAGTCAGGTATCAGCACTCATGATATTTTAGATCAAACCGATAGCTATGCACAGAACACCTTCCTTGTACCAGGAGATATTTTATCAGGGCAAAAAGGTTATCTCTTGCATCATAAATTTATTCTCATAGAAATATTTTCAGATTTCTTTGACTCATTAAGTCATATAATAATTCCAGTGGTATATAATTTACAGGTGAGCCCAAAGTGGTATCATGTATTGACTGGAATCAAGCAGCATTTATTCTCTAGACTTTTCTTTCTTCCTATGTGAGTTCCTCTTTCTTTCTGTGATGTATGGGGCTTGGGATACCACAAATGAAATATAAAGGACAAAAAATGAAAGCAAAAAGAAAAAGAAGGGTGATAAGTATCAGCACCATTTCTTAGTTGTGAAAATGTTAGAGCACCATTTGCTGCAAAATGAATAGTGATGGTAGTGGTCACATTTTCCAGAGGAGTTAACATGAATATGCTTCTTCTTGCTTTTGAAATTGAAACCATTTCCAATCAGCTAGTGGGGAAAGTATCAAATATTGAACAGCTCTAGTTCTGACTATCTCCTGTATTTGGAAAGATTATTATAAATGTCTGAGCTGTTCTTTTGTTTCCAGTTTCATTGACATGCCATTGACATGTAATCTTAGTGTTATTACTTTGTCTTATGCAATAAGGTATTTTTTTATGTTGGATTTATTTTCCCTATTGAATTTATTACATGCTTCTTATTATACTGGCTGGAATAATTTCTGATTCATTAAATGTGTATTTTTTCAGTGTCACTAATATACTAGGTGCTATACCAGGCACAGGTGATACAATGTTGAATGTATAGTGTAAATGATTACTTAAAAAAAGAAGAGCTAAAGATTAATTGTCATAAAAAAATAATACTTTCAAGTCACGAAAAATGGGTCTGAAAAATATATTTTTTATTCCTAGTCTGTATACCTTCATATTAATCAGAGGTATTCAAATGTGATTGTGAATGAACAAATGAACTAATGATGAGTAAGTCCATGGAGGTATCAATTGATACTCATTTGATGAATGCATGTTGTCCTGAACCTGTTTCCTTCTCAGCAACTATTTGAATTGATAGTTGCTCTCCACCAACCCTCACCTTCGCGCAATTTATTTCAGGAAAACGATAAAACTTTCAGTTAAATGAAGGAAAGCATTATAAATGCATAGTTTCTCTTTAATCAAATTAAAGTACTCATAATGTAAGACTATCACAGTAGAGTTCATGAGAGACAAGAAGAATTGGGGAAATATTACACAGGGAAAAGCCCTCAGTAATTGTCAACTAATTTTTTTCCAGTCCTTTCTATAAAATAGGCTATATCTTATTGCTTTCTCAAAGGACAGGAATACTTCATGAAAGTAGGCAGACCAACTTTATTGCAAGACATTTTTAGCTTTTCCTTCCTTGTAACTTCCAGTCATTCTCTTCAAACGGTAATGTTACTTTTTGCTATTTTTCTACCATAAATTTTCAGCCATGAGGTATAATGTGGAAACCAGTTATAAGGTTCATTGTCATTTCTAGATTTGTTAGAAGGCAGATAAAATCTATGTAAAAGTAGATGTTTGCTACAGTTCTTATCAGCCATCTTGGGAGTTAAAATACTGGAAAATTATACTTGTTCACTCTTATTTTGAGATTTAATGAGCTGTTATAAATGAGCAATTGTGACAAACATACAGCTAAATGCAGTGAGCTTAGAGAGATGATCTTCAGTAATAAGATTACTTGAATGATTCTGGCAAATTCTAGTGTCATGTAATATTTTTTCAATTTTTAAGAATAATTCATTAGTCTTAACTATATTAGCTCCATTTCACAATCATAATTATTTTCATGAAATGCTTTTACCTAAATAAAGCGACTTAGAGAAGATAAGCCCTCATTTTAGTGTAATGATGATTTTTTTCCCATTTAATTGACGTATAATTGATGAAAAAAGTATATATATTTTACATATCATGTTATACATATAGTATATATGTATACATATACACACACATTGTGAGATAATTACAATCAATGGTGATGACATCTTAAATCAACTCTATCAAACTCATTTGACAAATGTTCTGGTGGTATAAAATGTAGACATGAATTATTCCAAAGAAGATATGAAAAAAAGTAAATATTCCTAAGCACTTTAAAATGTTTAGATTTGAATATAATTTGAAAGAGCAAATTCCTACACTATCCTAATGCACAAAGAAAATAATGCTTAGTATACTAAGTTAATTAGCATATTGTTAACTCATGCAGAAGATGCACAGTCATTGGTAAAGTCATGTCATAATTACAGATACAATTACTGCAATAGGAGCATTGTACTCCAGAGATCACACTTGGACAGTCTTCTCCTCCCCTTACTCCCTGCCCCTTCTCACTCCCTCTATCTTTTAATTACCAGTATTTACTAAGTAACCTGTTTTTCCTGTTTATCTGTTCATTTAGATATTTCAGATAAAATAGGGCATAAGTTATCAATAAACTCTGGATGTGGAGATAAAATAAATCAGGTTTTCACAATCTTCTAAGTCCCAGGAAAGTGAATAAGGAAGAAAATTTAGAAAAAGAGCTCTATTGTCCCTGTGTCTGTGCAATAAATCTCCAGGAAATCTGGAGAGGGAATCACAGGGCCACACATGCTTTGACATTGTGTATATTGTAGATTGTCCGTGAGATTCATGCATGTGTTCCAAGTAAACAATTCTGAAATGAATCTACTCTGATATAGAAGGGAGAAGCCCAAGAGTATTAGCATTTCAGTGAGGGACCAGTTGGAGGAAAGAGGAATTTAAGATACAAACATGAAATTTGTTCTGTTAAGTAGATAGTTGAGTGCCCTCTTAAACTATTCCCCAGAATGGTTCTTTTCTATTGTCATGCGAGGATCAAAAACAACACCTTATTAATTGTAACAATAACTTACATAAATGCTACATCATGGAAGCTTTCATATTTCCAAATTATTTTCGCATATACCAGATTTGATTCCCATATCAGTGTGAGATAGAGAAGTTATGATTCACATATACAAATGATTACATAGACATATGTATATTCACATATACAGTATATATTTTAGTTTGTGGTGTGTATATTCACATATATGACAGATTTTCATATGTATCATTGAGAACCCAGAAATTGGTTTAATAGCCTTTTGAGAGCCAGACTGAAACTTGATTTCTGGACTAGGATGTATTTTTTTCCTTAGTGATCGATATATTACAACTTGAACTGAAATGGAGCAACAATGCAGTGTTTCAAATATGTTAATGAACCAAGGAATGCAGCATAAGAAATGAAGTAATTTGATATGGAAGCTTGGAGTCCTAGTTTAACTATAACCAAGATGGGATCTTCTTAGTGTACAAACAACATTGCATGGTAGCCTCTCAGCTAACATTTACTTTCAGTTACTGCTGGATAGAAATACTCATGGAGGTGCTTCTTGGATATTGGCTAATTTGGGGGAGCTAAGTATAGAACCATGCATTTACTCAGATTGCTGATCAAAAACAATCATAAAATAAACTTTCAGTAAACTAATTCATCATCGATGCCAACTCTATCCCTATTTCTTGCTGTCCCATCCTCCAAGCATTGTGTGGGATAAAAGTTCTGTCTTCCCAGGTTAAAGCTCTATCAACAGGTCAGTGGTTAGTTTAGGCTACTACACTGTAGCTGAGATATGTTCTTAATGACTGTGGTCCTTCTAAACCTTTAATACAGAACCTCTAGTTTTAGGGTCATCATGTGAATAGACTGCCCTCATCAATGAATGTACATCAAAATTTATATCTGCAGAAACAACTGGTATCACTAATAAATAATCACTGCCATTTATTTTGTTCCCTGAGATGTAATAAGAAATAATTTGACAAAACACTCATGATGATTGTTATGTGAGAGAGACAAAGATAAATATCTCATTAGCACTTATATTGTGAAAACAGTAGTTAATAAGGACTTTGAAAGTTGGAAGGATTTTTATCAGTAGCTTAATGAGGAGAGAGTTCATTCAATTAAGTTTTAGCCAATAGGAACTATAATTTTAAAGTCAAAGAGGAAGGGGAGAAATAAGTAATAAAAGATTCAATATTTTACATTGTCTTTCTGTTCCCAATAATTTAATTATGCATATATATATATATATGCAGAGACAAGAGGCAAGATGTTTAAAGTCTTTTAAGAAATAATTTTTAAAAAGACTATTACAAGTAAAGAAATTTCATTTTAAAAATAACTATATTTTTATAGTTATTGAATTTTTGTAACTGAATTTAAAAATGAAACGCCAGTCTTCTTTTGTTTCCTTTTTAGTGTCATCTAGTATACTGCCATATAAAGCGATGCAGTGCCTGTGTACATATGCCTCCCATATGTGTATGTGGTTTATTCATGACTATTTTAGTGGTCATTTATCAAAAATACAGTACTCTTGTCTTGTCATATTCAAACTTGTTTGGAATTTATTTCAGCATTGATCTTTTTTTTTTTTTAATAGAAGATCTCTTTTTTTTTTTAAAATTTATTTATTTGTACAAGCACCGGGTACAGTCAGAAGCGCAGGAGGGTGAGAGAATTCACCAGAGCCAGAGCGGGGAACAGAACAGGTAGACCGACGAAATACACTGCTGAGGGGAGCAGGGGGCAGCAGGAGAGTTCTGTGCGCCATGTGGGACCCTCGCCAGTGGCCGGGGATCGAACCAGAGCTGCAGAGGCAGTCCAGCGCTCAACCACTGAGCCACCAGGGAAGGCCCTCAGCATTGATCTTTATGAATTACACCAACTTCTTTAGAGGGCAAGATGGTTTGGGTTGAATGGAGGGACGGATGAGTGAGTGGGTAGTTAGATGAATGGATGGATAGCAGGATAAATGAATGAATAGGGAGATATCATTTGTGATAAGAAGCAATCACAGTCTCCTAAAGATCACAGTAATCTCATACCTTTGCCATTATTTAGCAGTATCATTCTGGTCATTCCAAAACATTTAATTCTCTAACTTCAGTTTTCTGATTTGTAAAATGAAGAGCTTAGACTAAGGACAGGCTAAGTACCAAAAGACATATATAACTACTTCTCTAAAACATGGTTTAATTCCCTTATGTGTTAGATGCCAACAATGAAAGTGTGTAATTTGGAGGCATTTTAGTTGAGACTATGTATCACTGATTGGCGTTTTAGAATTATAAAATGTTTTGGCTTCATTACCACTAAGGATTTTCAGTTCAACCTGTGTGACTAATTAGTCCATTCAGTCACAATAGTTGGACTAGAGATTCATATTGACACAGTTAGAAACCTAGATTTGCATTGTAAACATCTGTCATTATTTAATTTGGAAAGAGCCAAATGTATTTCAGAAAGTGCTTTGTACAAAAGGAGAATAAATAGGAAACATATTTGATCACCTGCATATTCTAAGTTTCCTTTTAGCACCTCCACTCCACTGCCTTTTCTTTTAAGGTCTTACACTCCCAAATTCTAATTAGTGGGACTCCAGAATAGATTATTCCAATGGCTTCCTGAAAATTCAAACTTCATTTTTGACTCTTTGTTTCGGCCAGCTCTCCTACATTGCCTTGGCTAAAAATGGAAATGCAACATAAAGAGAGGTCATCAGTAGCTTAAAGAAATATGAAAAAGACGTCTTTTTAAAAACATAAATTTAATTTCAAATTTCCTGATATAAGTTTCTCTTTTGGGTAACTTTGCTAAAACATTGTTCTTTTATTATTATTATTATTATTATTAAGCAGGAATACAATTCTTTCTCCATAATTTCCTTTATGTCATTTTTCTATGGCATTATTTCCTCATTCCTGTTTTTTTCCATTGAGTCTTATCTGTTAGGATGTCCAGTATCAAATGTTGATAAAAATCCATTCTAGAATGAATAAGTCATTGTGATCTCTTTAGGATGATGGAGTTTTTTCTATTCAACCATTTTCACTGTTCTGAAACCATTGCATACATTTTAAACAGACAAGAAAATTTTGAAGAAAATTGAAAGGCTTTCAAGTCTGTCTTTTTCCCAAGCACAGAGCAGATTTATGGTCATTTTTTGTAATAGCCTAAGGCATCAATTGGGAACAAAACATTAAAGAAATGTGAAAGCTGGCTGTTTTTAGGGATATTTAAGCTTTGCCCTAAACATTCATGAATACTGATCTCCACACATTCAAATTGGGTAAATGAGTGTACAAATGTACAAATGGTTATTTTTTTGTGAACAGGCACTTAACTATAATATTTAGAATAATAGTACCTCCACCTGCATTCTGCATAAGCATGCTATTTATTGGTGACTAATGAGATAATAGATAGAATAGCATTGTTACTCTTTAAGAACACTAACCTATTTGAATTGAATTGATTGTTGTTATTTGCATTAATGAGTGACTTGTTCCTCTGCTTTAGAATAGAGTGGACACAATAAGTTATTTGCAGGTAGGAATTAGAATTTATTCCTCACTAGGTAGTGACCGCTTCTTATGCCCTTTAGCAAATACTACGTGTCGATGAGGTGCTTCACATTTATTACCAACAAATTTTTCACTGTTTTCTTTTTATTCATGTTCTGGATCTAAAATTCATCTATTGAATCTCAGTTTACTTTTTTATTTGTATTTGATCAGTGAGCCATATGACAGACATTTTTATATCACATCTACTACTCAGAGAAACTGTCAAGAAATAAAAACAAAAAGTATGATTGAGACAACGGAAAACTACCATAGCATCTATGCAGAGTCTCTAAAGGCCTTTTGCATCTTTAGTAGGTTTGTTGATTGACTAAAATTACCAGTCTAATGTATTTCTTTATAGATTTGATTTGATAAAATCTACACTGTTTGGGAGTTCTATGTATGCATTCCAGTTGGGCTATTTCTCTGCACTTTTCCTCTGGTGAGATTTATGACTTTCTTCACCTCCTATACACTTCTTGCCCTATCAGTTATCAGGGCAATGTGTTGGGCTTATCTTGGGAATTTGCAACACCAATTCCGAATTCTGTCGATTTTTTTTTTTTTCTTTTTGGAGAAACACGCCTAACAATAAATCTTTTCTGGAGAAACTACCATATTCACTTCTGGAACCTAGACATGAATGTTCCATCTTACAGAGCAGCTGCATGTAGATGAAAGTATTAGCAGGAGCAAGTGTCCAGTAGTTATTCAAGCATATCACGTTGCAGTGAGCACCATGCTCAACCCATCTTGATTCCTTCAGTCTAAATGGCTGTCACAGCAGTTATTGACTAGGTTAAACAGTTTATGCAAGTGAGCAACTTTGCTTGAGTACGTGTATGTTTTTACATTCTATTTGGATTTGTACCAGGATAGACTATTGCTGTGTTTAGAAACAAATCTTCATTTGTAGTTTTAAGATGAAGCAAGGATTTCTTTGTGGGCCTAAACTTTACAGTGGGCATTCTGTTGCACAGTAGAAATTAGCTCTTCTATTCACAAAGCAGATCTGTCCTGGTAGAGTTTGCTTGTAGGTGTTTTAATGGGAATGTGTTAGTCTTCAGCACAACCGTTTATCATGAGGAATAAAGTCAAGGAACACTGTTCTTAACAGCAATATAATATAGTCTATCTGTCCTCTTACTATATCTTTTGTGCCACACAGATATGCAATTATGATGGATCTGTAAAAGTGATAGCATGTTAATATGCAGCATATACCTTCATTAAAGAGGAGGGCAGTGGAAGCTTTCTGTGAGGGAGGAAAACATAAGAAAAACACTTGAGTGTTTCTCTATTTTCTAACCTGCCAAATGGCCTCTATCTAAAAATCCTGAATATTAAATAAATTAATATAACTCATATTATACTTTAAGAACATCCCTTCTGTCCTACACCATCCTGATTATATTTTCTCCATCTTACTAGTTTGAATTAAGTTTCAGTGCATTTATTTCTTAAATTCCATCTGAGTCATTTTTCCTTTATAGCTCAGGAGTCCTAAATATGTTTAGTTGACATTTTGAACAAGAACAGACATTTGTCATGTGAATGTTCATACCACTATGAATTAGGGAAGATCAGCATGACACATGGCCCCATGACTGGTTAAAAGCACAGTTAGGGACACTTACCTAAATAGGCATTGATGTAAAGCTAATGTTTTTGCTTGATCACTATTTTGTCTCATTCAGCAGGTTGTCTCTTTTTTGAAAAAGGTGATAAACACTAGGGAAAATATACTAAAGAATAGAATTGATTAATGTGACATATCCTTTCAGCCACTCTCAACAGCATGTCATAGAGAGGCAGCTCCAAACATAGAGAATTAAATTTAAATTACACAGCTTTGACTAGAAAATTCTTCTGTTGTTTCAGTCTCTAAAATGAAATTTGATTTTTTTTCCCATACATTTGCACCACTTCCTGATTTTTCATACAGTGATGATTTCTGCCAAGGTATTTATTGATCTGAGATCTTTCTTCACAAGACTATTGTTGGTTTTTAGCTTCTAAAGGAAAAAGATATGAAAAATGAATGCATGCCATTTGTGAAAACATGATGGACTTTGAGGGCATTATGCTAACTGAAACGAAGCAGAAAAAGACAAACACCGTATGATCTCACTTACATGTGAAATCTAAAAAAAAATCAGGTTCACAGGTACGGATAACAGACTAGTGGTTGCCAGAGTGGGAAGCAAGGTGAATGAGTGAAAGGGGGTCAAATGATAAACACTTCAGTTATAAAATAGGACATGGAGGTATAATTGCAACTATGGTTAAAAATACTGTATTGCATTTTGAAAGTTGCTAAAAAAGAGATCTTATAAATTTTCATCACAAGAAAAAAAATGGTTGCAACTTTGTTAACTGCATTTAGTGTGGCAATCATTTGCAAGCTATTCAAATACCAAAACATTATACCTTATACCTGAAATTAATACAGTGATATATGGCAATTATTCTCAATTAAAAAAAAAAGTATATCCATCATACCAGGAAAAAATACATCAGAAATTCAAGTTTTACAATGGGGTCATACTTGTATTATGATTTTTCTCTAAGAGCTCTATAGAGGCTACTATTTGTTGTATGACCTTTTTTGTTATTTTAGGTACAGTGTTTTGTGAAAGATAACACTGAGAACATTTTATCATTCTCTGTTGGCTATGAGATTGTTCCAAAAAGGCTATTCAGTGTAGAAAATAGGTCACCTTTTAAAACAAAATTTTGTGTGCCCTAAATGACTTAGTCTGCCTGAAACATTATCCATTGAGTCACACATTTCCCATGAATTGTTTTTAAGAAGCAACCCTTACTTATATTTGATACTTGGCTTCTAATTCAAAATAAGGACCTAGGCAATAAAAGATGCAAGCTTACTTCAACCGTGTACCAATATTACTATGACATAGACCTACATTTGGGATAATTCACATGTACAACTACCAGTTTAACATCTGATATTATATTTTTCAAATATATAATGCAAAACAGATTACATTGGTGCTACATTTGTGAGATAATAATGGCGGTATTGATCATATCACTTTTATGCATTTGCAATGTGGTCTTAATCTAGTAACTTTTTGTGTCCCAAATTAATCTTTACAACAGTAGGTATCATTAAGCTTTTCTTTTTGTCACATAAGGAAAATAAGGCACAAAAACATTTTTCAACTTTTATAGCAGGTTCCTCCACTTTCACACTATTAACATTTGTGATCTGTTAAAGTCTTTATTATAGGAGAGTTGTTGTGCATTTTAGGATGGTAAGTAGCATCCCCAGTCTTTACCCAGCAATTAGCAATAAACACTCCCCCACCAGCTGAATTGTGACCACCTAAAATGTCCTCAGACATTGCCAAATGGCCCCCTAAATGGGAGAGGCAAAATGGGGTGCCATTACCTCCTGATGAGAAGCACTAGATTAAAGAATTCATTCATTATCTTCACATTCCTACCACAGCCAACACAACAGCCCTCTGCTGATTTCACCCACAGAATTAAAATCACTGAAAGAAAATGAGATACTCTCTTCTAATTTGGAAATTAATTTTAAAGAATATCCACTGTGGTTGAGAAAATAGTAGCTTTCCACTTGAAGTTCTCACTTGCTCTATAAAAATAGCAGATTATTTGGTGCTCTGAGTAGATTGACACCAATTGCTGTCAGAGTAGATAATCTGCAAAACCTCATGATCAATAACTTGTTATTATCAAGTCAGTTTGGATGTTAACCTGCAGGATGTGTTCATGTCAAAAGGAGGATGGGCTTTGCCTTTTAAAGCTTGTTTTAATGAAGGAAACTTGTGTGACTATCACACCAACTACTGGTACTTATCACTGACATTAGCAGGTACAATGCCAGGAAAACTTACATTTTGAACTTCCTCTTTTAAAATAACAGCAACATAATGAATGAACCCAATATACCCCAGCTGTCTCAGAGGATTTAGAAGCAGATTAACATGAACCCATCTAAACATACTATATAAATATTTGTATTTACTTAAAGTTGTATTGTGAAATTTTAGCATCTGAATGAATTCTTTATTCTTACGTAATCAAAGACCAGGCACTTAAAATATTTTTAAATCTAGTTTTGTCACAAAAACTTACAATTTTTTAATACCACAATTTTAACATTTATGTATTTATAGTTTAATCTCTGACTATATTAGACACTCTTTTAATGAAAGTAAGTCATATGTCTGCTGTTTCTTTGACTTAGGGCCTATTTTAAGTTTTACTTTAATTCCACTTTTAAATAAATACTTCAATGTTCTGGTTCTGAGTATTGTGTAAACAATTATAATTTCCTTAATCTTTTGCCAGTGTAATGAGAGTTCTGTGTTACCAAATATGATTCAAGCCTACACAATTTTCATGCAATATCTGTGCTGAGTTTACTGCTGCTTGTAAGTGGCAGTAAAGAACAACCTTTGGTGCTTATAAATGTGTTGATTATGTGACTAACTGCTGAGATTTACACACTCTGCTTTTTATTATAGTGATAGTTATCTTTTTTTGCTGTAAGTGCAATGAAGCAACTAGAATGGCACAGAGAGAATTGTCACCTCTTCCCTATTTGCTGTAAATTATCATACCCTAAAGAATGTCTTTCATCTATTATGAACCCTTAATGATATAAAGGACAAAATAGGAAAAGATACCTGCTATCTAAATATTACAAAAATGAAAATCAAGTGTGAAAGCTCAACACAAAAAGAATTACCTTAAATGGACTATATTTGTTTCCCTTTCTGCATCAGTGAAAGATATTCTCTATTTAATCTCTTTTCTAATAATGACAAGCTATATCTCAAAGACTCATCAAATTCTATCTGGTCCTAAAAGTAAAAGGTTATAGCTGCTCTGCTTTTAGGAACCAAGCACAAGTACTGCATAAAACCTATTGATGCACACATTGTAACACTCAAGGGCTGTAATAAATTTCAAGTCATCTGTATCTGCCTGTTTTTTTTTTTTTTTTCAACTTCTGTCAGCTATTGTGTGCAGCTCCTCTGTGCATCTGAATGGGTAGATATAGCTACAAGTTGATGACCACCATTTCGATATCCTCTTGCAAATTAAACTATAATCAGGTTTTCTCAAATATGCAAATACTTCCATGAGGGATCTAAAATAAGTTGGATATGTAATCCCCATGTTTCTGGAAAGGGGAATGCCAATTTGGTCTCAACTGTCAGGTAAACAGTGTTTTACTTGCTAAGGAAACAAAGTCAAGAGGCTTTAAATTAATCTATTGAATGTTTTCTGATTTTTGGTTTTTCTTTCACAGACCACTGATGACATCCTTGTGGCCTCAGCAGAGTGTCCCAGCGATGATGAGGACATTGACCCCTGTGAGCCGAGCTCAGGTGGGTTAGGTTAGTCGACTTTTTTTCTTACTTTCTTTGTTTTATTCTAAATCTTGTTGCATGCTGTCAACCTTAAAAGAGTCTTACATTTGTGTCTAGATGTCCACCCTATTAAACAATACCTTATTGCCAAATAAGGGTTCTTGCTTTATACATGAATAAAATTTTCCCCATTTATTGAAAAGAATTAAAAAACATAACCCCTCACCAAGTTTATGTATTTAAGAAAAAGCAGTGAGTGCACCAAATAAGACTGGTACCTTTCTGTTCACATTCCTTTAACTCACAACCTAAGTTCTGTACATAAGATATAATGGGTCACCTATAGTAAAATTATAAACCTTAACAGTTGCAGTGAGTTGTGGGAAATATCTGCCCTTTCTACTGACAAAACGCCCCCACTATTCATTCTGCCACTAAATTATCCTCAATAGTATATTTCTGGATTTTTGAAGTGAGAGCACTGTGGCAGTAGTAACACAAACAACAGAAGAGTCCTTGATACACTCAGTAGACAAATATTTGAATCTTGCCCTGTCTCCCTAAAAGTCAAACTTGTGCATTTTAGCACGAGTTGATGCATAATTTCTCCTCCTTCTTTGTGATATAGCATGGCTGAAAAACACGTAGCAATGCTTCCATGTACCCTGTACCATTTAATGGTGGACAGATGTGGTCACCATCCTGGGACCTTTTGCCAAGATGATGACTTTGTTTTCCTTGGAATTCTGTGTGTGTGTTAGTTTTTATATGTGCATAAATATATATAATATCTACTTACATATTTAGAACATGCATGTATTACATATGCACTTATGGTTATATAACATTTACATTGTGCATTTGTATTTCATTACATCAGTCTTATCTCGCTGCCTTCTCCTTCCCTTAAATTTCCTCTTTCCCCAATTTTTCTACACTCATGTGCCCAAAAAGAACATTCTATTTTGTATCTGATCTTCTTTGAGATTCTCCAGCATTGGATGCTCATAAAACAAAACCTGGTGTTTAGTTAGACATTCGTGTTTGTGTGTGTTTGTATGTGTTTGTGTTCATATTTAGTTTTGATTTTGTTTTCCCAGTTAGTGCTTTCTTGAGAGCAATCAGTTTTTTCAGTATTTTCCACTATGGTAGCACAGTGCTGAAAGCTGCATAGATTCTTACTAATTACAGTACTTGCCATTTTCCTCTAAGCTGCATCCTCCTTTTATGTCCAGGAACAGGCTGCCATCATCTCTATGTAGAGTCCTCACCTTCCATACCTAGTAAATCCAACCTGAGAACTCTAATTGCACTTAAAATTGATTTTTTTCTTTCTTCTTGAGCAAGATAAGAGAACTTATTCTTCTAGCTCTTGCTTATATGTCTTATTAACTATTCCTTATAAACTTGTGTAGTCTCTCCCTTTCTCTGGGGACACTGGCCCTGTGAACAGGATGGGGGTGAGGAAAGGAAGTGATGGAATGGGGAGAGGTTAGCATGAAAAAAAAAATCATGGAGAATTGGACATCCTCTTCTGTTTTTATTCATGTGAGTTTTGTCTGCTTTATTAAATATTATAACACAATGGGGGCTTGTTAATGGTAATACTACAGATAATTTTTCCGCCTCTTTTGTTTACCATTCTTACCACTGTGTGAAGAATCTTATTTTTACTATTTGTAAACTATTATGTCTGTGCTATTTATTCATTAATGTATAGCTTGACACCCCCTCCACACACACACACACACACACAACTTCTCCATGAAGTAGCAATCCTGTGTGTAAAATTTGATTCTTTTCCACTGTAACAAAGTCCATTATCCAAAGCACAGGACACAGCAGCTACTCCCTCTCTCTACTACTCCAGTACTCTTGTACCCAACCTAGTCTAACTCCTCTCCAGTTTTCTCTACCTACTCACTCCCTCCCTTATCCCTCCTCCCTCTTTCAATTCATCAATTCCCCTTAAGACCTAAACTTCATTTCTGTAACTTCAGTGGAATCTCTCATTATCGGCCTTTCCTCATCTTACTCTCCTTGTTAATGTGTTGAAAAGGTAGCTCATGAATGGTTTCTCTTTCTATATTTTATTTTTTTCAGTGAGATCTCTTTTCTACACATGCTTTTCTGTCCAATTCTCTATGAATTTTTTTTCATGCCCACCTTTAGAGTGGAAGAATTGACTCTGTGCTGTGTGACAGCTTTCTATAAAATTATTTGTTTATATGAAATTTTTTCACTCGTTTCTATCCGTGTGTGTGTATGTGTGTGTGTGTGTATATATATATATGTATATATAACCATACACACACACACACAGTTTAGAAGTTTTTGTTTTCATCCTGTTTGAATCTGAATAATATTATAAGTATGCCCTTCTGTAGATTTTTGTTTCTTGATGTATCAGTGTATTAAATGTACACATTTAATATATGTTTTAAATAGCTTCTTTTTTGTTGCTTTTTTTTTTTACCTTGAATACAACTATAAATGAACAGAAATGATGATATTATTAGACTTTGGAGTGTTATATATATCTTGATAAAATTATTTCAATTATCGGCTGGTCATATTTTGGAAAACATAATTTTCAGAAGAATAACATTGATTTAAATATTCAAAAATGAATATATCTGCTGTATACTGTTGCTAATACTTAAACAAATGAAAGCAGATATTTCTTCAGGGAAATGCCTAATTGCTTTTTCAGGTGGGTTGCCCAAATATTCTGGGTATTTCACACTAAAGTCTTTCAGGCTCCCTGAGATTTTACATATGAAGGTGCTGTAATCATTCTGACCCACCCCCTCTTCAAAAAACAGCTTCTTCTCTGAAAATATACTTTGCTTTTATTTAGGAAGTTTTCAAAAGCTATTAATGACACAAAAAGAAACATCTGCCATCTTCTGGGACACACATTAATTATACCTATTATGAAGGGTTTGACAAATTTGAATTACCATGTGGTTCTACCCAGAACTCTTAGTGAAGAAAGAAGTTGTGTATTTGGTGGATTGTCAGCTTCACCATTGATCAAGTATCACTGAGTCCTACTGCTGTGTAAACTCTCAGAGCAAAGAGAGGGTGTTTATATCTTCATGTCCATTCTACAAAAGGACTTCTTTCATTCTGCCTCAGTTTTTTTTTTTTAAGTTCTTCTTTGTGACTATCAGCTTCTTCATCTTTAACATTAAAATATCACGTATTTTTCAGGTTTTGGCAAGAATTAACACTGAATTAGAGCATAAATGGCAGCTTTTCTTTTCCCCAAGTCAGTTATATAAAAAAAGAATATTCAAGCTACTTTTTTCCCTTTGACATAATGCTTTACTTTTCCTGGTTGAAAGTTGATGGCAACTGATGAAACCATTCAGGTTTCCTGATGAGAACTGTGCATGTTGAAACTAGATCAGGAATAACCACCTGGGTGGGAACACATGGAACTCGATTACACATGATTTCAGCTACACTGTCCTGCATGGTAAGCATTGGATGACAGCTTCACATAGGTATAAACACTATTTCAGAATATTGGAGGGTGGCTGTGCAATTCAGGAGGTGTAATTGAATCCCTCCTCAAAATCGACAGGTAGAAATCTACAGCAGCCATAGGTAACTGGGTCCAGGCCACCATTGCCCTAAAATTCCTGGTTACAGCTGCCTGGACATGTGACATGTGGATGACTTTTTCTTCACACTTTTTCTCAAAAATAACTTTCATCTTCTGTGCTTTCCCCTCAGCCTTGAAATATAGTTCTTAGATTAGATGAATTGATGTTCAGAAAGCATACTGTAGAACAATGCTTTGCTCATAAATGTCATGAGTATTTGTTTTTTGTTAGTATTTGTATTATATAAATATACATAGTTTCCAATACTTTTTATCTATGTACATAATTTTTATAAAACAAGTATCTTTGAAATCATATTTTACACTCACTAGTAAATTAACAAAATGGCCACATTGTAAATTAACTCTTGATTGTATCAGTACATCTTAATCATGAGGCACTCTCCTAAATAGACTCCTTTCTCAAAAGTCTTGAAGAAATTTGAAAAGGTGATTTTTATGTTGATATTTATAAAACTAATAAATAGTCTTCTTTGGTGTGGGGAGATTCCTGATTAATAATTCTAATCTGTCCTTTGTTATAAAGAGAACAGGATCAGCTACCTGTTTTCTGGGGTATTTATTAAGGAAGTAATGTTTCATCTTAGATTTAAAATACTGAAAACAATATGTCTATTTGTTAGTGTACAACTAAGAGTTTCCCAGGTACCCCAAACTGTTAACAGGTAAATAGCACAAAGGCAAAGGAAACAGACTCTTAGTGTTGAAGATTTTAAATATAATTGGTATGCATAGAATGAGAGAAAGAAGAATGGATTTCAAGTAACAGTTTTCTAATAAAATTCCAAAAATTTAGCCATTTCCTCATGGGCAAATGCATACCCAAACAGGCTTGACCTGAAGTGGGTCTGCTGAGACCTGAAAACTTGCCTCATGTCTAATGTACCTTCTGCAAAGAACCACAGAAAGGAGTTAGGCACGTCTGAGAGAGCTGGGACAGAAGGAAAGTCTCAAAATTCAAAATATTGCACATAATCCAACATGAGATCAAGATAGCAGCTGCCAAGGAACCAGATAGCCTCCCACATGTCCCACTGAGGTGTTTCTTACAAATATCTCTTCCAGGTGTCTCTATATGACTCTCCTCCATGTGTTTCCACCAAGTGCCTCTTCACATGTCATTTCCCTGCTCCTTCATACCTCCTCTCTTTCTATAGTCTTCCCTACTGATCCCACTCAGCAAGTCCAGTTCATGGCATAGTAGGACTTGAAATCCAGGACAAGTAAGTGGGGGCTGGGGAAATGGCACTTTTCCCTTTTATGGAGGTATCTGTGTAACATTCTCTTTGTGTATGAGTCTGTGTGCAGGGGTAGCTAATAGGCTGTTGAACCTCTTTTATATCAGTCAGGTCTTTGACAGGCTAGAAAAAGAAATGCTCTCTATTGAATGATGAAAAAATCTGGATAGTAGTAGGAGAAGAAAAGGATCATCCATTTCTTTGCCAATCTCTTAAACATTAGCTGAGCCAGTGGGGATGAGATTAGCAGTAGAGCCACTAAGAGCATAAGTATTATATTACGTTAAGCAGAGTTTTGGCTATATGAATAATGGCAGACCACATTAATAACTAGTATTTAGTGATAGATTATTCTTTGTTCATCATTGTTCTTAGTACTTTATAAATGATTCTCTTTTCATTATTTTACAAAACTATGATGTATTTCCATAACTAAGGTGATTCAGAGAAATTATGCTTAATTTCTTAGAATGCAGAAGATTGTTCTAGAATTCAGGCACCTTGCAAATGTAGGATTAAATTTTTCAAATGTTCATTTAAATAATTCCATGACTGCCATAAATTTAAATTTGATGGCAAAAGGTCCTTTACATGTATTACTGTTCATTAGGCTAAATTTGCTGCAATTACCATGCAATTTTGAGTGGTTTTCCAGTGTGCTATTTTGAGAAAAGATCAAAAGATTTCTATTGAACTGATGGCATTAACCACATTAGGAGTAACGATATGTATATTGAACAAGGTGCATCTTTTCATTAAATAAGTAATCACAATCATTTAAAGGGATATATAACTTATTAAATCATATTTTTAGAAACTGATTAGAAGATAATTTTATGCTACATTTAAATTTGGGTATTTATTATGTAATTATTCAAAAGCGAGTTTAATTAACTCATAATAGCCAACACATTGCTGTTAAAATGGGTAATTTTGAGCTGCAGCCAGAAAAAAAAGCAGTGATGAGTGTTCCATTTTTGGATACACCCAGCAAGTCTCCTGAGTACTAGTCAAGAGCTAGTGCTTGGGGTCCAGCTAATCATGGAAGTGCCGGACAGGACAGGTAGAGTTGGGGCACTGATGGGCTAGCTGGCTTTCAATGTACAATATGCTGGTGGAGGAAGTGTTTTTGTTACAGGGCAGGGAGAGGGGCACCCCAGAGCCCCCAAACCTGCCTGCTCTAAATAGGTTCTCTCATCCACCACATCAAGACAAAACATATAAGACCTTTAATGGAAAGGAGCTTTAATACAATTAGTGAACAATACAGAAGATACAAAGAATATAGTTTCTAAATCAAGCACCCAAAGTTACTCACCCCTCATGGTAAAAGTTCACCCAAATGGGATTGGTCCAGAGAAAGGCCTGAAAGCTGCCCTAAGTCTAAAGCACCTTCTAGCAGGGACACAGAGAAAGGGATCAGAAACAACCATACAAGTCTGGGAGGAAAAGAGCAAAATCAAAATTGAGATAAAAACTGCCACTGTTATCCATCCCATGGGTCTCTCACCCACATCTGTTTCAACCAGTCCAAGACCAAAAGGCAAGCACAGTTTTTTCATGTATCTCTCTGCTCTGTGTGCTGCCCCCAAGTCTCCTTCTGGCTCTCCATGCTGCTTCCTGCCTCCTCAGTCTCCCCTGCAGCTTCTCCTACCAGCTCAGCTTTACCCTCCTTTGGGTGTGGCAGGGAATCTGGAATCTCCCCTTTTCCCTAGCATCACCCTGTTACATTTTTACCTTATACATTTGATTCTCCAGAAAACTGGAAGCTATATAGCTAAAAAAAGAAGAAAGCCATTAGTTATCACTTGTGTTGCATTTTCCTTTTGTTCCTTTGAGAGCAGTAATCTCAAAACAAAAATTACATTGGAGAGAGTTAACCAGGAAAAGAAGATTTATTCAAGACAATTGTAATAATGCTATAAATTTAAAAAGAAGAATAAGACTATTGTAATAGAAGGAGGCCAGATCTCAACCTGACCTCAACTCATTGGGAAAAAAAAAAATAAATAACTGGAGAGTTTTTAAGAGCTGGGGTGAGGATCAATGATCCTCTTTATTTGACCTCCCCCAAAGGAACAGTAAACCTCTTAGAACAACTTCCTCACTGTGAACAACTTGGAGCAAAGGACTCTCCAGAGTTAGAATTTGCCTTACCTTCTCACAGAAACTGGGAGATTGAAAGATATGGAGCTTTTGTCTTTGAAGGTTGCATTTAAAAGGGACTATCTCTCAAATCCTTCAGGAGAATTGTTCAGGTATCAAGAAGAGCTTTTAAATATATTTACTTATCAAAAGGATAGACACAAGGGATTTAGAGTTACAAGTTTTCTAAAGTAAATGCTCTGAGGAAAGAGAGTGCAGGGAACCACAGAAGCACATCAGCTGAGTTTTAGTCAAGCTGTGGGGAATTATAAGGCCAAAGAAGGTGATTCCATAGCCAAAGAAGGTGATTCCATCTTTCCAAGCAACCAGTTTCATTCACCAAAATTCATTCCTATACAGAATTCAGTAGGAAACAAATAAACAAAAGGTAGTTTTTTGGATTTTTTTTTTGTTTGTTTCTTTTTTGGTTTTCATAACACAGATATTATTATTATTATTATTTAAAGATTTATTTATTTATTTACACAAGCACTGGGTATAGTCAGAAGCACGGGAGGGTGAGAGAATTCACCAGAGCCAGAGTGGGGAGCAGAGCAGGCAGACTGACAAAGTATACTGCTGAGGGGAACAGTGGGCGGCAGGAGAGGTCTGCGTGCCATGTGGGACCCTCGTCCAATGGCCAGGGATCTAACCGGTGCTGCAGAGGCTGCAGGCAGCTACGCAACCCAGTGATCAACCGCTGCGCCACCAGGGAGACCCAGATATTATTATTTAATGGAAACTATTTCGACCTTTCCGTAATTTTCGAGGTTTTTTTTTTTTAAACTATAATGGAGTAGATCATTGTCACATCTTAGAAAACTCGTAAATGCATTTTGTAAGAATTGTGGTAAGCAACAGGAAGTGAGTCATTAGTTGTGGCCTGGCTTTGGAGTCAGAACTAGTTTGAGTTGCAGCCCTTCTTGGTCTTGGAAAGTTACTTGAGGTCTTTGAGGCTCATTTTCTTAGTCTGTAAAATGAGGGAAATAAGATTGTTATGAGATTAAGAGAAGATGCATCCACAGTGCTTAGCAGAATGCCTGGCATTTCCTAAAGATAAATAATTATGATAAACTGGGTGCTCCCTAGTGACAAGGGGTTAAGTTGCAGCACTATGAAGCTGTCTGTAGCCACTGCAGCATGAGTTTGATCCCTGGCCAGGGAGCTGACCCATGTGGCACAGCAGACCACTCCTGTCTTGCCCACTGCTCCCCTTGGCAGTGTATGTCAGTAAATCCACCTGTTCTGCTCCCCACTCTGTCTCTGGTGAATACTCTCACCACCCCTCCCCCCGCTCCTGTGGCCAGCACCCCAGTTCTTGTATGCATAAATAAATAAATCTTAAAAAAATAATTATGATAAACCCAATGGTGAGTTGAGTAGCTGTTGCTACTAGTGCTGCTAGTAGTTTACTTTATTGTGCTTTGTAGTGAGGCCCCCTAATAAGGCTCATAGGTTGAGTGATGTCATAAAGGATATAATGAATGATGAGCATAGTCCCTTTGGATGTTACAGAGATGGGCGCTATTCATATGCCACAACTAGTCTATGATTGGCTGCCTACAATAATTATTTAGCAAATAAGTAAGTTTGCTGTAAATTTAACATTTATTTCAAGATCTGTAAAAAGTGCCCGACTATTAATACAGAACCATAGTACAGTAAATAACAGAAAAATCTCTTCAGTATTAAGCACACACTAATATTTCAGGCAATCCAACATGTGTCCCACCTTAAAACACTGATAACATTTCACATCACAAGTCCTTATTTAAAAACACTAAAATACCATTAGAACCTTCCCAAGTAGAGTGTCATGTGTCCTTTTAAACTTTGGAAGGGGAAAATAAGACATAATGTCAAGCTTTATAATATTCACTAACCTTGAAGGAAGAAATTTTGTATGAGCTCAGGAAAACAGGTTAAGTCAATCTTATGAAGACATGAAATCCAGCAAGAGTGAAATTATGTTCTCTTGTAATTCATGTCAAATATGAGCTTTGATAATGAAGTTGGTTTCCTGTGGAGTTTCCCTGGTATTTCATTAATTACATTTCCTCAGATGATATCAGAGTCAAGCCAGCATATCTGAATACCACACTCCAGGGCATGCAGCCTCCAGGAAGAACCAATATGCCTTTTTTGTCGGTTCATGTGCTCCAAGGAACAACAGATGTTACACTTGGCTTTAGTTGTTTACAGGGCTCTTGTCTTGTCACCGACTTATTGATTGAATTGCTGTCCTTACTCAGCCACAAAATATTATAAGAAGCCTGACATTTGGTAATAAATTAGGAAAGAAAACAATATTGATTTGCCTCAATTACTTTTTTTAAAAAGGAGAAGTGCAATATTGCCCCACTTCTAAGCACAATAAGACCTTATATCTCACCAGACACACATTGGAAGTCAGAGTATCTGAATTCACATCTCATTCAGCCGCTGACTGGGTGATCAGAAGCAAAGCCTCAAACCTCTGTGTACTTGAGTTTTTGCCTTGGCAAAATGGTATGAATAATGTTAAATGCTCACAATACCGTGCTGATAAAAGAGGGTGCATGTAGAATACTTAGTATTGAGTATGCCGCATAGAAACTGATGATATAGATCAGCGTTCAGTAGTGGTACTAACACATTAACTGAGCAGTAAGCCATGTCATGAATAGAAATAAACCTATATCCTCAGTCAAGAAGGGGAAATATTAGTTATAGACACTTCACATCTAAAATATTTTAAAATGTATTTCTGAATTCTACCAGCATAAAACTTTTCTCTGTAGCCTCTATGAAACTAGTAAGGTAAGAGCAGTGCTACAGTTAGATAAATTTAGATTGTTGGAGAGGACAGAGGGCACATTGCATCTTTTGTTCTTATTTTTGGAGTTAAAAAAATTCAGGTCTCTGTCCCACAGAACTTTTGAGAGAAGGGTTGATTTTCTTTCCTGCCTGTGCTTATAATGTTTGCCTTTCCTCCTAAGACAATTCAGGAACATTCGATTCAAGGCCCGGTGACTTAACCGAAACCACACCACCTTCTCCCCCTATGACAGATGGCTTGTCTTCCATATTTCCCAATTCTAGGTTTGACATGCTTGCTTTTAATGGGCTCAGTGGGGAAGCTGTCTAATCTTTCACCTCAGCTATTGCACTTTCACCAAAAAGAACGTGAACTTTTCCAAACAAAAGAAAATTGAGACAGCAGTGGCATGACAAGAATATAAAGATGATCACCCAAAGTGAGTAGGCCCAGTTTTAAATCAGCACAACTGCATGTTGCCCCATTACCTGGAGTGACCTGGGCTTCATTAATTGCTATGGAGGCACCATGCAGAGGAGCAGGGCACCCTGGACCCAGCACACAGCTCTGAAGTAGACACCCTACTCTGAGTATACACCATGGAAATCCAGAGCTTTGGAGGAAGGAAGAAAAAAGAATCAATGTAACAATTTTAGAAAGAAACCCTAACATCTAATCAGAGAGTTATTATTTCCAAGATAATAAGCCTTGCTGTCAGTTATTACTGTAAGAGTGGTTTTAGGTGATTGGGTTTATGACACCTAAAGTTATAAAATATAATACAATTTTGAAAGAGGGAGAATTTTAATTCACTCCAGTCATAGGAACTAGAGAGCACTGGCCCATTGAGATAGAATGTTCCACAAAAAAACAGAAACAGGCTCCACATGCAGCCTGACAATTAATGTCCTTTGGACACCTGAATTCACAGAGCCTCCATTCATGAAAGGAAAGCCCCTGAATACAGTGACCCCTGCAGAGATAATGTCCTCGATTGTCATTGCCACACTGACTGAGCCATGATGGGATGTACATGCTGCAGGATTTCTGGTTGATGGGATAATTACTGATTCAATACCTTTTATGGAGAAGGCAGAGAAAATAATAGGACCATCATTGTTTCACATAGCTCTTTATCCTTCTCAGACCACTTTCACATTTATTGCCCTACCTAACCTGATCCTCATAGTGACCCTGGGCAAGAAATAATGTATCACCACTTTGTTTTTGATAAAAAAAAAAATAGCCAAGGATAATGAGTTGCTAAGGGACTCTTAGCAAGTTAGGTGCGGTGCCTAGACTAGAACCTGATGTCTAGTATTATAATATGCAAACTCATTTTACTGGAAAGGACAGATAAATAGCAAAAAACAAAGCATAGTATGATCAGAAGGGGCAGAAAAGGATGGCTGCTTAAGAAAGGGACCTGAAATAGTCAGTGTTCTATAAGAAAGAATAACATCAGAAATATTAACAGATTGTTATGTAGTCATAAATGCAAACCCACTAAATGTATAAACTGTAATGGCTATAGACATACTCAAGTTTGAACTTTGACTGTTGTGAAGCCGAATCATTTAACCTCTTTGAAACTCAATTGACTTTCCTTACACTACTGATAATATCTACAGCAAAGAGATGATATGAGGAATAAATTAGATAATGTGTCTAAAGCATACAACATAAAGTCTACCATCTAATCATAACCCATTGAAGATAACAGTTATTAGCTAAGTAATATAAGAAAAGAAGTTTAAGCCTTGCAGTGAGACAGAGGTCAGAGTAGACACGGTGACAATTAAGCAATGTGAAAATATATCTGAAGGTAAATTTGCCTTTTGTTATACGTGGGAAGAAGTTAAGAAAAAACATTCTAATAACTCAACATAATTAAGTAATTTGACCTCAAGGTGTTACGAAGTCTTCCCTGTTACTCTTAAAAAACCTGATTTACCTGCATAGAAGAGAGAGGAAAAAGGTGACTATACCAACTTCTATCATGGAATTAGAAAGAGTACTGAAATTTTCTCATGCACATTCATGTACACACACACCCACATACACACAGAGTCCTCATTATTCTGGTTATAATCAGGTACCATTTTGTCTTCCTATGAACCAAGTTCACTGAAATTCCTGGTTCCAGGCTTGGGGAGTCCTTTGAATGTATTCCCTGGTTTTGTGTAAAGATTGATTGCTCAACTATCTATATGTAAAAGAGTGAAATGCATCTAAAACAGGTGATTTCTGGGTGTATGTATTTCTGGGTATTTTAGTCAATGAGCTCCTAGAAAAGAAGTTATTTTACTATCAAAGAGTTTAGTTGAATAGAAATCAGTAATGGAGAGTATCATCTACATTTCAAAATAGAGCTTTTCTTGCATTTTCTGAAATATAATACATTTTGATGAGAAACACATACAGACTCTCCAGGCTTCCTAGCTTTGAAACTGATTTTCTCAATTACTGCTTATATGAATTTTCTTCTACCTGACAATTATGGAAAGTTTGACCAGACTGCTGAGACCCCTTTCAATTTTCTCATTCTAACAGCAGCAGAAGTAAAATGTAGTGTAGTAACTTTTGCATCTATTCTGCTGAATCTGAGGAGAGAGTTCCAAGTTAACCATCAACTCTTGGTAGAGTTGTGGATGTCAGATGATGTTGATGCAAATAAGGTACCCAAATTAATCAGACTGAAAATTGCTAACTTACTTGGCTTTAAATAACTTAGTGACCTCAGTCATTGGAATTAAGCAGCACATTGCTCAGTGACACAGAGAAGATAAATGCAGGTCCAATAGTTACATTAATGCATGTTGATTCCAGCACACCTAAGCATAGGAGAAGTGATTTCTAGTTTAATTAAATAAATATAATATCTATTTCTTTTACTGACAATATTATAGGAGATGGGACATAGGGAAGTAGAAAGATAAAAATAACTTATGAAAAAGTATTCAATGTTACTGCCATGTTCTGCCCATTTGTCACTGCCATGTTCTGCCCATTTGTTAACCGTTACTCAAAATTTTGCTATCAAATAATAACTATGTTCACTGCAGTCTAACTCCTGAAAAATTTTTGTATTACAGAATCTCCTATAGTCAGTCAGAAAACATAAACTTTGCAAATCACATTTTCAATCTTTATTGGATGTTGGAGGGTGAGGGAATTGGTGTAAAAAAAAAAAAAAACAAAGAAATTGAATTACAGAAAATTATCAAAGGATTAGTAATCCAGTTAGGAAGAGAAAAAAAAATCTAACAAAAATGAAACATTTAAGTAAGATTTCACAGCAGTATGGAATCCATACTAGATAATGTAATGTATGGTGGAAAGAAGATTGGGATAAAGGTAACCACCTTTATCTTCCTATAAATTTTCTTAATTTTGTGCTTGCCAGTTTCAGGCCCTCTCAGTCTTTCTTCTTCAGAAACTTCAGTGGCTTTAGGGCTGACCAGAAGGCCAGGATCCTTCTTTTTAAGTCTTATCACAAGAACTTTCTACTTAGTCATTTACTGATGACTTTCTAAAGCCCCTTTGTTATCTTTCTCAGTACCCAATGTTTGTGCCTCTTTGTGTTAATGAATGCTTTACATTTAAATTTTTTTGCATTTACTTTCCAGTGTATTTCTAATATACTCTAAATTCTAAGAAGAAATAATCCATTACTGTCTTGGTATCAACATCTCATTGTTGATACTGTTGAATTACTGTTATTTAATACATATTTTTTGAAATGTTTTAATACATTTTTCTACTTAATTTTGTTTTTTTCCCCACCTCCATAAATTAAGCAATTGTAACATTTTAGCATGAATCTTCCATACACCTTTCACAGTGTTCCTGTAGACGTAAACATAGGATTGTATTTCCTTCTTGCCTTCTAAAATTAGAAACAAACTACATGAATTAACTTTCTTTTCTCCTTTCTTAATATATCATTGATACCTTTCAGGCTCCAACTCCTATTTTTAACTGAGTTAAGCTTCTGTACTATAGATGTGCCATATTTTATGCAGCCATTATCTTGTTACTGAACTTTTAAGTGCTATCTTTTTTTATTTTATCCCAAACAGCATTGTAACAAACTCCCTGTATTTATATATTTGTATGTTGCTGTATTTAATTCTGGAGCCTGTATTCCCAAAACTGAGATGGCTTGGTAAAAGTATTTGTGTATTCTTTTTATTTAACGACTGTAAATTTGAAACATATTCTAAATTAGAGTGAACAGTATAATGAATTCACATGCACCCATCATCTAGCTGCTGTTTGATATTTATCAATTTTAACAGATTAATCTAATATTATTTTAATACCTAAAATTGTTAGGGGGAAAAGGATGTCCCAAAGCTAATTCCATATAGGCTTTGTGGACTCCACCCCCACCCCAGGTCAAAGCCAAAGACCCTGGAAACTCCAAATCCCATCACCACCAAAGGGAAGGTGGCTGGGACCTGAGGGTGGGGTTAAGCAGCCAGGTGGATAGAAAAGGCAGACACGTGGGCTTTGGGGATCACCATTTTGGCTCTCCGCCAGCGCGGGCCAGCTCTGAGAGTGACTTTGGGTTTCCAGGTTGTCGGATCGGGTAGGATGCATTAAAGACTTTATTTCCCTATTTTCTCCCTGAGTTGTACATTTTCCTTATTTCCTTTTCTCTTGTAAATAAACCTTTTATTAACCTTTTGTGTGTGTGTGTAGTAGAGTATTCATATGTCCCTTTAAAGCACGCTGGTGAGGACCCACAGCCAGGAACCCGTTTAATATCGGGGTTGCTCTATAACAAAATGATTTATAAGTTCATATTTTCACCAGTAAAACTGTACATTTTCTAAGCAAACATCTTTATCATAGTGCCACTATTTCCTTTCTTCCTCCAAATATGTTACTTAACAAAACAACCACTCTATTTTGACTTATAAAATTGAAAATCTTGTTCTGTATTCACCCATTCACATCTTCTGTTTCTCACTTACCTGTCTATATTTTTGTCTACTCTTCCAGTAGAATGTTTGTCTTTTAATATCAATTGATACAGGATCTTTCTGTTTTAGAGGTATGAACTGTTTAGACGTATGAACGAACACTTCTCTCTTGTCCTGCTTGTGTCAAATATGCTGAGTTTTTTCATGTGTGGCATTGCCCCATGACTAATTGGGGTAAATTCCATGTCCACTTTCAAATTTCTCCTCACTCTCCCCCAAAATTGACTGTGTTGCAGCCGTTTTGTCATTTGTTTTGTTCTTGGAGAGCATACTCTGTCCTTTTTCAAGGTCATTTCATATATCACTCCTTCTGATTCAAAGATTCTTGTGCCTACCTTTTACTGACAGTTTTTCACTAATTTCTAGGTCTTAGCTTAAATATTACAGCCTCAGAAACTCCCCAGTTGAAATCAGAAAACTCTGTTTTACACCTTCACCTACCATTTTCCTTCATCACATTCTGTTGTTGCTTTAACTGTAATTCTTTATTTATTGCATGTCTCTTTCCCTTCTTATATGTCAAGGTCCAGGAGGGCAGATGTAAAGTTGTGTGTTTGGTTATGTGCTCTACCACAGGATCTAGTAGTCCCTGTAACATTGCTATAGTTCCCTATATATTTGTTGAGAAGAGTAAATATTCTTAAAAAAAACTTCATAAAAGATGGGATATTTAAGTCAAGTCATAAGGAATAAGTAGTATTCAGCAAGACAAGAGGACAAATGGTGGTGAAGCATGGAGGCTGAACTTTTACTGGCATGTAAAGACTGAGGGATAGTAAAAAGTAATGACTATAACTTCCTTTGAGAGGAATCGAAGACAAATTTGAATATAGCTGTGAGCAGACCACGAAGGGTCATGAGAACAGTGATCACACAGGAACTTTCTCAAACACCATGACATGCTCAAGGGTCCTAGTAAAACCTTAGAAACACGGTGACCATCTTAAAATTTTGTGCAACTTGTCCATGACTAAAGCTGTAAATACATAGTTTATAATGTATAATTTAATTGTATAACAGGCTGAATGCCATGATCCTCTGTGTTCCCCCAGCCATGATTCATGCTGGGAGGTTCATGAGGGAGACTGTGTGTATTCTTCTGACTATTCATTGTCAGTGTCACCAAGTCACCAAATGTGTGATTATCTATTGCCTTTTCTTTTTTCTTTTTTCCTAATAACATGAATAGTGTGTGTATGTAACTCATGTTGTATACTTACCACTTGTATTTTAGTGGCCACTAGTGTTTTTTTTTTTTAAATTGAGGTGATTATTATATATGCTATAGAGGTATAGGATCACCCTCTTCAATTGTAAGCATAGCTGCCTTCTGTTGCTTTTTCTCTTCTTTGTGGTGCCATATGAGGTAGCTGCCTGTCCTAGTTTATGCTCTCTGTCCTCCATGCATGTGATCTTTCTATAGTTGTCATCCCTTCCCATATAATACCTCAATTTCTGGTGAAGATAATGATCCTCTCACTCCCAGGTTGGTGGCCCCTGCACTTCCCTTTAAACACTTGCCTTGCTGACTTTGAAAATAACAGAGGACTGTGTTAGATACAGTAGTCAGTCAGGTGGTAAAGGCTTTTTAATTTCCAAGTTCTTTCGAAATCTCCAATTCTTTGGGTTAGGGCTAAGGTGCATCAGATATGTTCTTTCCCAAGTCTTTGTCTAACCTTCAGGAATGAACTTCAGAAAGTCAGGTCATGAGTGAAACTGGTGGGAAGGGAAGATGAGAAGGATTTGAAACATCATGTATCCATCACTTCTCAAAAAACCAGAGTTAAAATGAAAATTAGTGGATGTTGTTTAGATCATTGTCCACCTGCTTCCCTGCAACTGTGGCATTTAAACATGCATTTTGTGGGAGATTGTTTCTTCTGGTTCATGCTGTATTGAAACACAAAAATGAAAAAAAAAATAATAAGCTTTTTTTTTTTTTTTTTTTTGGAAATGGAGGAAAACATGCTAATCTCAATTCACAAACACCCCAGGAGCCTACAATTCCAATTTTCTTTTCACAGTATTAATGAAACTTGGTACTGGAAAAGTCAAATCTTCCCCCATAAATCTGAAACCATTTTCAAGGCTGGCCTAGAATTATAATAACTTCCACATCTATTAAGACAAAGTACAGAATTCTGGTATAATGAGATCATTTTAAGCAACTTATTTTCCTAGATGGGGTGCAGACAAAAATTTAAAATTGATGACTTTTAGTTTAATCTATTATAAAACCAGAAGGACTAGTCAAAGACTCTTAGCAAGAAAAATTCAATAAATGCATTTTGCTGGTAGTTTTCTTTTTAAATTATTAATGTAAGACAGGATATCTAACAATTCAAGGTAGAAAAAAGATATATGTTGAACATTATGGAGTCTTATGATCCTTTATACAACCCTCCTGATATGAAATATATAGCTCATGTCCCATTATTTATCATTGATATATTTTATTCTTCAAAATTTCTTAAGACTGGTAACCTCCTGTAATTTCTTTTTATAGAGCACAAAAGCTGAATTTTCATTGCCATCAGTATATAGTGAAACTCTTGCTTTATCCTTGATGTGACAGGGTCATGGTTGATGACGTACCCATACACTAATAATCTATATTGAAGAAATAAAACCAGCCATAAAAGTTGCCTGGAAACTACAATCTCACCCTGCAAAGCTAACTTTGGAAACAACATAAATATAATAAGATTACAGTCAGGGAACAGCTCATCCAAGTATACAAAATAGTTTCATAAAAGTGACAATTTGAGTGATATAAAGAGTATCCGATGGCATGGTTATTGCTTGGTGAACTCATCAATGGAAATATAAGGTCCCACCACCCACCAAGCCCTCATTTTATGTGACAGGAATGAGGACTTTAAGCATCATTTCTTGTGTAGTCTTTTAAAAACATAAATCAAGAGCAGTTTTATTTTTTAATAACAATATGTGTTTGTCATGTTTCCATTCTCAGAATGAATAAGCAAAGGATGCCAACTGCTTTCCATTACAAAGTGAAATCATTTTAGAAAAATTCATTAAAATTCAAAAATTTCTCTCTCAAAATGCTTCATTATTTTAGAACTTGAGTTGTGAATCATCTTGCTAAGTAAATGAGAATTTCTACTTCCCATTTACATATATTAAGGTTATGACCGGCAAGGTTATGAACTAGCTCCAATGCATAGCTTAATGTGATCCTCAGATTCATAGCTGAATAACAAATGTTTTTTGATTAGTGATAAGATAATCTTTCTTTTGATAAAGCATCAAATTGTATTCTGTAAAAAATTTAGAATATTAAATTTTAAAGTAAAGCATGCCAACATAAAACACAAAGACTGTGTTCTGGTGTAGTAGTAGCATTTTGACATTTTTTTGCCAGCAAGGACCATTTTATATTTTGACTTGAAATTAGGAACTTGGCAATAAGTTTCATTGCTCACTGAGCATCTTGCTGAATGTTACACCCACTCCATGAGACAGAGTTCTGCCTCCACCTGCGCTGCCCTGGCCTTCTTCATTTCCCCGAGGGACACACCTGCTGTGCCCTGTGAGGCCTGCCTCAAAGATAAGCTTACGATGTAAAAAAGAAAAAATTATAATAAAAAAGAAAAAAAAAACTATATAATTTGACTGCTGGAGGGATTAAGTGAGATGATGAATATAGAGGTGTTCTGTCACTTGTAAACCATGATACCTGAATTTGATTCTTCTGAAGTCCCTATATTCAATTAACTGGGAATAAAATTTTCTACTTAAAGACAAAAAAAAAAAAAAAAGATAAGCCACAAGCAGGGAGAGGGACTTGTGGAAATGGTTCGAGTGGGGAGAAGTACCGAGGAAGAATAGAATGCGACATAGAGTAGGTGACAGAGGGCGAGAGGAGCTGGTGAGAAATGAGACCTGCCACAAGTAGCTCTTTCTGGTCTGCTCTGTAGCCTAATATGTCTCTTAAACAGTTTTCCCATGGTATTTCTTAACTCTATCTAAACTAGATCCTATTCAGGGAAATGTTGTTCTTTCGCAGATACAGTGCCAAGGACTGTCAAAAATAAAGAAGGAACATACATCAGGGCAGTTTCTTTTCTTGTCATCATGGTTTAAAATAACTATGGCAGCAAATTTAAGGATAATTTAAAATTTTAAATATTTCACGTTTAAATTCCTTTATGCAGATCAACAAGTACATGTATCATTCTTTTTTTATGATGAGGCACTGGAATATGTCTTTTGCACATATGTATATTTTCCGTAATGAATTACTATTGGATGTGAATAAATTGACTTTAGGTATGATGTAGAAATACATGAATAGCTGTCCTAAAATTTGAAAGAATATACTTACCTACGTAATTGTGATAGTGACAAACAAGAAATTCATAGAACTCCCATACAGGATTCTAAAATAAATCAAACTAGCCCAAACTAAATCAACATAGACCATGTGGAAAACTGTTGGAGACCATATAATCTTACAAATATTCCAGAGAGTGAGAGAGAATTAAAGATCAGTTTCCGTGTGTTCTTTAAGATAACACTATCAGTACTTGAATCCCAGGAATATTTCCATTGCCATTTGGCAAAGAGGAGATTTAGAAGACAGAAATTACAAATTTTGTGATAGCTCTTTGTCCTAGCCTATATAATCAATAGTAATTTAGAAAAAATACCACAATAATCAAAGGCCTTACATTGCCATTAAGATGTGCTCATGTAGGGCCTCCCTGGTGGCCCAAGGGGTTAAGTCTTAGAACTGTGAAGCTGTCCACAGCCACTGCAGCACTTGTTTGATCCCCAGCCAGCCAAGGAGGTGACCCACATGGTGCAGCAGACCTCTCCTGTCTCACCCACTGCTCCCCTCAGCAGTGTATTTCAGTCAGTCCACCTGTTCTGCTCCCCACTCTGTCTCTGGTGAATCCTTGCATCCCCACACCTCTAGCCTGAACCCCAGTTTTGTATGTACAAATAAATAAATTTTAAAAAAATGTGCACATGTGCTCTCCTCACTTGCCATGGGCCTCACCATGTACTTCTGTCCAGGTAATTCTGGGAGGTATGTGGTGATGGGTATCTCTTGGAGAAATGCAGATGATCAGATCACATGTGAAAACCATGAGGCGTAAACTAATGTGCTGTTAAACTGTACACACAAGTTATGTGTAATTGAGATGGATTTTTACCTTATAATCATTGCAATAGGATTCAAATGGGCGTAGTAAATACCTAGAAGTTTTCAGCTACTCTTTTTTTTTTTTTTTCCCATGCTGGCAATATAGCCTCAAATTAAAATACATGTGCTACCACCCGACCAAAGTTGAAATCATGCCCATTTTTGGTCACCCTGACTAAAGCCCTGGCTAGTCAGATGACCAGCACCAATCTAATGAAGCCTTCCACTGACCTGGGCTCACAGACCGAAAATAATGGCCTGGCTTTATTTTACAAGCCAATGAGATCACTTTTGACCATTCCAGGACCCACTGCTAATTTGCATATGTTCTAGCTTTTTGGTCCCCCTTCTTTATTCTCTCTCATCTACTTTTAAATGTTCTCATCATGGGCCTGCCTGGTGGATCAGGGATTAAGACACAATCTATGAAGCAAACTGCAGCCACTGCAGCACATGTTTGATCCCCGGCCTGGGAGCTCCCCACATGGTGCAACAGACCTCTCCTGTCTCACCCACTGCTCCCCTCAGCAGTGTATTTCACTTGATCTACCGGTTCTGTTTTCTACTCTCTCTTGTGAATCCTCTTGCCCCCCATACCTCTGGCCTGCACCCCCATTCTTGTATGATTAAATAAATAAATCTTTTAAAAAATAAAAAAATGAATGTCCTCATCACATGAAAGAGAGAAGGGGGGATAGTAAGCTTTATTTCATGTATTCATATTTTTGCATTGCTGAGAAAAAAGCATGGTGTAGATTGTTTTAATTGTTTAGGAGGTCTTGATTTAGTTTATTATGGAGTAGAAAGGAAATGCAAAATTCTCAAACTTATGGAATATAATAATTATGAATTTCTCTAATTAAACTCTTTTTTCACATTGTCATAAATGGTTAAGAGATGGTTACATTTAATTTCATGTCAAGTTTTAACCAAATTATATTAAAAATCATTTAAATTTATTAGCCATTTATACTATTCTCTACACTAAATTTAATATCAAATTTTCCTCAAAACCTTGTTAGTGATCATTAAAATAAGCCATTAATAATAATCAATAAGGGAAACCACATTTATAACTCCTGAATATATTTTAATTTCTCTAGCCTTTTATTGCACATTTGGGGGAGCTGTCCCATTAACACATTAGTGTATAAATACTTCTAATTTCAGCAGCAAAGTTAAGAAAAGTATGACTTATCCTTCAGCTTTGAAATAGAAGCAGAATTAATTCTTAATCAATTATATATGGAAGAAATGAACCTACAATAATATTTATGATGGATTATATTTTTCATGGAAAGGAGGATAAAATATTTCTTTACTGAATTATTAAGGATTTTTGGTGGGTTATTTTTTGAGAAAATTATATTTAGAATCATATATATAGGTTATGCAGAGATATTTTTAGTTCTGCAAGTGACTTAAACAGCATTTTTGGCTGGTATTGCAAAAAAACAAGCATCTTCCTTAAACAGGACGTGTTGATAAAATGCCTGTGTGGCAAAATTAAGCTTTTTGAGGCTTTGCTTTATTATTTGTAATCTCATTCTAATTTTACATCAGTTTGTTGTTAGTATTCCACTTATACCCTTGTTTTTGGAAGCATAGAAATATTTATGTAGACCAAATAAAATTAAACTTCTTGTAGATGAGAGTGTATTTATGATAACAATTCTGACTGGAAAATAGTGTATATCATATCCTTAGTACAGAAGGTTTAAATCCTGCATTCCATTAAAACTCTTAAGTCTTACTATCATGAACTGCATAATTAAGAATTTGTCTCTAGGCTCCTCATTCTTTTACAACAGTAAAATAATTAAAAATGCACTTCAAATAAAAGCATTCCATCAGGTGGGGGAAATAAATTAGGTAACATTTAGATAAGCATCCCTTCTTCAGCTCTTGAGACCCCATGGTTAAAAGATTGCCCTCAAAATGAACTAGTAGAAAGTTATCATTTAGTGTAAGTTAGCAGCTGAGCTAATTGGCAGACTTTGGCAAAGATGACTGTGTTTGAAAGAGAAAGTACTGCCTTTGGTTTGTCAGGTAGTGACAGAATTCCTGAGGTAGGCTCTGTTCTTCTTGAGAGGAAATTAATTTCATGTAATCAAATGCTATGGATTATAGTCTTTGTCTCCCTTTACCTTGGCCACAGAAGCAGCTCCAAGGCCTTTTATTCAACAACATTACATGGGCTTCTGTAAAACAACCAGTGACATATTCAGCTTAGAAAGGTTTTATCTGCTACATTTTGTGGCTCCAGAATGCAGCATATTGCTGCTTTGAGACGGAGAGCTATTACTTTACAAGAAACTATATTTGCAAAGCTTTATTTTGGGAAGGAAAGTGACAGCAAGAAACCCACATTTCAGCAGGAGAAATCTTGATGTTCGAAACGAATTACTAAAGAGTGTGGATCTTTACAGTTGGTAAATCATTCCCAGTAATTAATACAAACTTTTATAAAACTGTTAAAATAATTACCAAATGATATTTAATAGTAGTGAAATAAAAAATAGTTTTAGTCTTCTGGAACTGTTCAATTCCTGGTTTGTGCACACACATACACATATGTATTCAATTTATATGCTATTGAGATTACTCAAATTCATTCTGCATACTTTACAAAGAATAATGTTTGAAAGTTGTATCCATTACTTCTGAAAAATAATCCTTTTTTTCCTGTAAATGAGAGAAGATGAAGATTCAGAAGTAGGCAGAAAGTACAGTCCATAGAGAAAAATGATCTGGTATCAGAAAAGGGATGGAATCGTATCTCTACCAATTCCTATCTTTTAAATATATTTTTTAAGTTTATTATGTAGAGGAAAGGTCATCCCCCACCTGTAAGCTAACCCCACCTTTTATTCACTCTATTTATGGTCAGTTTCAGTGCCTGGCGTGACCTTGGAAAAGACATTAATGCACCTTGTCATTCATTTCTTTACCAAGGAAGTAAGTGAATGTAGGTCTTGTCAGTTTTATAAAAGTGGGCCAGCAAGTCCTTACTTATGATCTACTAAGCACTTAATTTTGTCATAAAAAATCAATGTGGATGATTTTTAAAACTAGAATTTTTTTTTAACTTAATCCTCCCAAATTTAGTTTTGGCAATCACTCAGCTACTGCCAGTGAACAATAACATAGATAAAGCTCCAAAAGGAAAAGCAAAAATTTCTGTTTCGTTATGTGAGATGTGGTCAAAAGTCAAAATACATAAAAAAGCAGGCAGTTACACTATTCAAAATGCCTGGATTGTCTTATTCAGCTTTGTATTTATTATAGTATACACAGGAAAACGATTTCTAGAGCAATCCTAAATTTTGCTGTCCTTTCTTAGAGTCCAAAAGTATATTGATATAAATTTGATTTTGGGGATGATACCCTCTAATATTACACGTAGGGTTTTTCTATGTTGGGTTTATGATTTTCACCTAACAATCAAGAAAGCCCATTAGATGTAAATGGGACTTTGGGGGAGAGTACACTTACAAGAACCAATTAATTAAATTGGTCCATGAGAAAGAAAAATATGGCAACAGATCTCTCTCTGAGTACTTTAATTCATAGTCTCCAGGACTTTGTGACCAGGAAGACCAGCAGTTGCTACATTCAGCAGCAAGTTACTTTTCCTAAAGCAGAGGTGCTATTTTGTTAGGCATGAGAATAGATGCTAAATGTAATAGAGCTTTCTGGCATTCAGTGAACTCCATCATCACCTTGTGTTTTTTCTCACTCTCTTTCCTATAGCCAACCCCACACGGGCAGGCGGGAGAGAACCGTACCCAGGGTCTGCGGAAGTGATCCGGGAGTCCAGCAGCACCACAGGCATGGTGGTGGGAATAGTAGCCGCTGCAGCCCTGTGCATCCTCATCCTCCTCTACGCCATGTACAAGTACAGAAACCGGGATGAAGGCTCATACCACGTGGATGAGAGTAGAAACTACATCAGTAACTCAGCACAGTCCAATGGGGCTGTTGTAAAGGAGAAACAACCCAGCAGTGCGAAAAGCGCCAACAAAAATAAGAAAAACAAGGATAAAGAGTATTACGTCTGATCCCAAGATCTTAAAAGGACCCTTGTATAGAAATAGTCTTCATTTTATCTGAGACATAATATAAACTTATTTACTTTCCTTTTTATGAAGCACATACAAAAGAAGACAGGGAATGCAATCAGGAAGGAAAGACTGTTTTTAAAAAATAAAAACAAGTATCTCATGCTCTTGTTTCTCCAAAAAAGGAAAAAAAAAAAAAAAAAAAACAGGGGCCAATAAATTCCCTAACATCCACAGTGTTTTCATTTACTCTGCCTGTCTTTATGTTGCTGGAACATTTCTAAAAGACAGTGATGACCGTACGCATTCATAAAGCAAAGGAGTATTATTACATCGAGGCACAACACAAAACAACACAAAACACAACACAAAAAAGAAGCTACCTATGATCCTGGATTTAGCCAAAGTGCTAGTGCTTTCCTGAGAAGTCAGTTAGTCCGATTGCCAGAGAAGACTGTCATTTTGAGTGACTCAACCTGCAAACCATTGAGTTTGCCGCCTGGTGCAACTGGAGCAGTGGTTGGAACTTGCATTTGAAACAAAGTGCTGGCTTTTTTGAAGACTTGTGTAGGAACACATTCAAAAAGCCCCTTTCTGGTTGTGAGGGAAAAAAAAAAAGTACGGAGGCCTTATTTTCAACAATGTGAAATATAAGGCACATTTTCACACTAAAATTTCACAACAAAAAACAAGAGGGCATAGATGCAATCATTGGGAAATTTTCATGCACGCTTAATATGTTATTACATATGTTTATATAAAATCCATCTCTGTGTGCTTTCTGGACTGTGATAAGTGACGTTTTATAGCCTGTTGTATAGAAAATGCAAAATATATCTCTGCTATTCAGCCATTTTTGGTAAATTCAATGTTATAAGTGTTGCTAAGTATAGGGAGTTTTATGACATTGGAGCAACAATTATTTCAGGGTTTTGGGTTTTTTTTGCCACCATTATAAATTGCCACGATTACTTACTTTTTTTAAAAAAATTACAATGTAGTGTTTATTCTAAGGAAGATATGTATGAATGTATATAAAAAGACTCAGCTACTTTTTTTCCTTACATGTACAGCCTTCATTCTGTTGCAATTAAGTTTTAGTATCTGTATGAAAGGTGTGAAGTAGGAGGTAAAATATATACATATGTATCTTATAATCTTCTTTTCTCCCCCAGATACTCACATTTTCTATATACATTCTCCATTCACTATAACATACACATACACACACACACAATCCAGAGGAATCCATTAGATATGAGGGATGACCCAAACACACATATAATAACAAATATTGACAAATTGAAAATCAGGAAGGAAGATAGTTGTGCCAAGGTATTGATGACAAATGGGGTGATTTGCTTCATTGAGATCATGCTCCCAGGAAACCCTGAGAAGATTTTAGTCCCTAATAAATGGAAACTTTCCTTATCAAATAGAATATCACAGGTATATTGCTGCATGAATATGAACCATTATGTAGGCAGGTATGGAAGCAAAATTGGTTATCTACACCTTAACCCTGGCTGCTGCAATTGCAAACTTTGTTTCCAATGAAATATATATCCATATATATGCACACATATATGTGTGTGTATATATATATATATATAATTTGAACCTGATGTGCATAATAAACATTTTTGGAAAGTAAACAATTTTTCAACTAAGAAAGTATTTTTAGCAATTTTTGATTCTGTATTACTATCCATCTAAAAAAAATCATTGTCTGTTGATTATTGACTACATTTTAACTTTTCTGGTTTTACATATATATCATTAAATATAGTTTTAGTTTAACATACATTAAGTAGTAGAAATGTATAGAAATTCACTTGTTTTGCATATTACTTCAATGATGTTCATAGCAATAAATTATTAGTATGAGAAGGTAATGCAATGGAAATGCATTATTAGATTGGAAGGTATTGTCTCAGTAAAAATTGGTCACATTACTTCAAAATCTCCTAAAAGAATATTAGATTTTGTAAGAGAGAAGATTACCCTTACAATTAGCTTTAATTAGCAAAGGCAAAAAAATATACAACATCTTTTGTGATATTTAATTGATGAAAAAAGCCAAGAAGTGACCTGAATTTCAGACATACAATATGTTAGAAATATGTATAACTCATAGCAAATCACCACTATCTACAGTTGCCAAGTAATTGTGTATGAAAATCCTTAAAGAATTTTAATGGCCCAGAAAGTAGAAGTATAAAGCTAAAATTTGATTTCCATTACTTGTGTTTCAGACTTTTTTTTTTTTTTTGCCAGGTTAAAGAATTCATTAAGTCCATTTTTTCCCTCCCATTCAGTCTTACTCAGGGAAAGCCAGCAAAATAAGAAGGTAAATATACAACCACTAACTTACAGCTTGAGGTTTTAAAAAGAAATGGTTGCTTTTCCATTTGATCTACTGAACTAGAGCAAGTTTCCATCTAGAAAGATTCTAAAATATGATAGAAAATAAGTTAAATAATGGCATTGTAAGCAGTATATCTATGAAGCATGTTGTTTGGGATTGATTCAGTGCTCCTGTCCAGATTAAATTATAAAAATTCCTGCAATGATATAATCTAACATTGTCTGTAAAAATATTTCCAATAGTATTGGGCTAAACAAAATCTAGTAACTCTTTTTTCTTCTTTCTTTTTGAATGGAGAAAGAAAAGAGGGGAACATGAGCTAGGGAGAGAACAAGACATGGATAAAATCCCAGGTATCTTCCTACCAAATGTATCAGGGTTCCATGCATAGCTTGAGTTAATAATAAAGGATTTCACACTACCTGGCATAAATTTGATTATATCCCTAAACTGTAACTTTTCTGAGTATGCTTCTTTTTTATCCATGTAATGTGTTGCCTTTTTAAAAAAACAATACTACAATAATGTGTGAGGTGGTCAAAGCCTAAAACATCAAAGAAAGGCCACATGACCGTACCCTTTCTAGTGCTTTGTGTGATTGGGTATCTAAGGGTTTTGTTTTGTTTTGTTTTTCTGTTGCAAGGCCAATTTATCCATTATTGGAAATGCTAAGCAAGTGGAATTTACTGTTTTGTTAATAAAATATTTCTTAATACAACTGTGGAATTATTGATTTTTTTAAAAAAGTATGTTACACCATTTTGCACAAAGTGGTTAAGAAAACTATATTTGAAAGAAAACCCCATCCTTAGGTAAGCAGGGAGGTGATATTGACTGTTTATGGGTTTTATTATTCACTAAGTACCTTTACATTCATATACTTAATGATAAGTTCATTCTGTGTATCTTTGTTTATATTTGCTCATTTCAATATTTGTGAAAATGTAAACTCAGAACTAGTGGAAAACATGAAGAGGCTGATTTCACAAATATGTTTTTCCCATTTAAAAGAGTAATTCAAGTTATGTAAATCTATCATTAAATTTTGACATTATCACCTACTAGTTAGAAGTTAACCTGTTTGATTCGCTTTTCTTATCAGTAAATCAAAGGTAATAATATCAACCTCATAGAGTAGTAAGGGTAATAAGATCTAAATTTGTACCTGAAATTTAACAGAATTTCCCCCAAAGCTCACAGTACATATCTGGCCCATCCTTCCTCTGGGGAATTGCACAAAATTCCTATTCCTTTCAATAACACATCAGTACTTCATTGTCTGTTAGTGGTAAGAATTAAATCCAGAGTATCAACTGACTTCATTGCCTTTCATATGACCTTTAATAAAAGGTTCATATGATTTTTAATAAAATGAAAATTTTCATACATGATGTAAATAACTGGGATTTTGACATCTTGGCTCTGTGCTAGCTTAATTGCATGTGAAATCATTATTCTTCACAGTATCTTGTTCTACGCTATATTTTTATTGTCATCAAAATACTCTGATCATACTACAAGATACATTTTCAAAATATGCCTTTTAATATTGCTCTGCTTCTGATTTTGAAATACAATGCAGGTTTTCCTGCTATCTGAAAAGTAGAACATCCCTATGAAAACTTTCCTCAGTTGAAATGGCATAAAGTGAACAGTACCATTAATTTATATGAGAAACTTTTTTCAATATTTCCATACCCAAAATGTAACCTATAAAATCATACCAAATAACATAAAACCTAAAATAACATACAGTGAAAGGAGTGATATGATAAATGTACAACCTGGTATAAAGCAGTTACCAGGGATGGAGTGTGGCTGTTCACTCTTGCTGCTAGAAAACAAATGCTGAATGTCATTTTTGCATTTTGTCATTTGTGGTAAAAAGCAAAAATCCTCTTTGTATTTCTTTTGATTAGCAAAACAGGTACTAATGTAGGTCTTTCATAAAAGCAAAATGGCATAATGTGAGCTTTAAAAATATGAGGGATACCTCGACCTAATTTGAACTTGTGCATAAGATTCTGAATGTAATTATTTTTTGGTGAAAACTGAAGCATGAAGTTAACATTTTCCACATGGCTTAATAGCTAATGGTTTCAAGCATTTGTGGAGTTCTTTATGGTTTACAAAGGACTGTAAAATATTTCATTCAATTTTCACAACCCTCTGTATAGACAAAGAAGATGATATGTAGATTTTACCAAAAAATAACAGAAGCAATGGTTTCAAGGATCACTTATTATTTTATATTCTGTGATTATAAGGTCATAGTGGGCATTGAGTTTAGTGGCAATCCATCATAATTCAATGAGATCTTTCTAGTTTTATCATAGTACAAGTCATTTCTTGGAGTAACAAGAGCACAACTTTGTTTTTTGTTTTTTTTTTTTTAGTTTCCTACCCCTACTCCTGTTAACTTGAGTCCATTTTTATGGACTTTCATGTCTCTTTGCTTAACTTTGATTAACTTGTTAACTAAAAAAAAAAATCACTTTTTTATCACCTCTACCAATAGAACTCATTCTCCGTTGCGACCCACTTATTATTCTTAGTAAAATTTTCTGATCAACCCAGTTAGAGTTAATTACTCCTTTATTAATAGACATATTGCCAGTTAGAATTAATTACTCCTTTAGTCACAGACATATTGCCTATGCTTATATAAATGATATATATATATATCATTTTCTCTCTATTGTTAGCTATTTGTCTACTTTCTCAATTATATATAAGTTGAAATATCAACCCTGTCCACAAAACTTAATAAATATAGAAGTTACAATCATTTTATTCTCCTGTGTATTTGCATAATACACTGTTCATATATCCCTTAGATTACACTTAAAGCAATTCCATATAGTAATTATTCATAATTTAATTATTTATGAATTTTTGTATATTCCCACTTATGTAAGTTCAGAACAATTTTTAATTCATTTATTCAAGTCTTTTGGGAAACATCTGTGATACTCATTTATTTTAATAATAGTTTGACACCAAATTATACTGCTTTAATGCTTGTAGTTTAGGAAAAAAATAGAGAAATGGAAGTAATAATGCACAACCAGTGAATGTCAACCTCAACAAATGCTTTCAACAGAAGTTTTTATGTAAGTTATGTAAGTCTCCTTTAAAAAACTTAGAGGAGACTAGTGGGTATATTTGGGGACTAGTATAGGCATGACCAATGAAGGGGAAAAATATAGCCTAGACCAAATGAGTCATTTAGCATTAAATTAAAAATTAGGATTTAGTTTCAACAAACAGCCTCATTCATCCTATTAAAATTTATATTATAAATTAGACATTTTTGTTATTTATTTTGATTTTAAGTTGTACAAGAGCCTTATATTAAAAGACTTTAGTTTTATTTTTGTGCAAAATTATGAAACACTGATAAAATTAATTTTAACAATCTTGTGGATCTGTAAGACCATTTCTATAAAAGAAACATTTTTGATTCTTGCCTTTATAGTCCCCTGATATTCTGAATTCTCATATCTCTGTTGTCTGATATGCTCACATGAATTAGTTTGGGGAAACCTTGAAATGAAGTGAGTATTTTATTTATATTTGGATCTTAGGGATGACACAGGGTGTGATACAACGTAAAATTTCAGTGTTTATTAAACGAACTAGTAAGTTGGTTCTCGTGAAATTTTCTTCTGTCTAATACCTCCACCACTACTTATTAGGAAAATTTCCAATGATCTAATTAATCTTTCAAAATGAAACAATACAAATGCAAAATAAAAACAAAAACAGTTGTCTAAATATAATACAAATCATGCTCGGGCCAGAACTGTGCTTGATTCACTCAAAGTGGCATTACTACTTTGTTTCTGCAAACGACCTACACTCGCACCTGCTTCCACTAATTGGAAAAAAATCTGAAAAGGGTGTTTTCACGACACATCGGAAAGTGAGCTCAGTCTTACGCTTGCTTTGCGGTAACGATACAGTAGCTCGGAGCCCTGAAGCGGTGGGAGGGCACGCCACTCCTGTCCCCAAGGAGCAGTGTTACACAGGTTGTATAATTGTCATATCATGCCTGTTTTTACTATCTGTTATTTTAGGCTTTATGTGTTTACTTGGTTTGATTTGGTAGGTTTGTTTTTTGAGTGTGGGAAGCTCAAAGGTTTCTTCAATATAAATTAATGGTAATTACTTAGTCACTTTATGCCACTTCATGCTTAAACTTTCGTAGACATGTACGTGCAGACAGCGGGGAAACCGGGGTATTTTTCTCAGACAAAAGATGAAAAACCTGGTTCATTCAGCTCTAACGTAATACCTTTATATTGGATCTATGGATGCTAGAAGGTAGCAAACAACACTCCTGCGGCTTCAGAAGTTGAAAGCAAATTGGGAAGAATCTCTGCTCTTTCTCCTGACTACTAACACGCCCTACCATAAAAGTATGTTTTTCACAGAGTCATTAGTCGCAGAGATCCCTTTTTTTTTGGAGGGGTGACCTCTGGTTTCATGGATGGGGTAGTTTTGCCAGGAAGCTAATGAAACTGAAGCTTCAGGTGCCCTCCCCGAGGCAGGTGAAATGCCTCGAGCAACGTGCTCATCATAGAAATCGTTAAAGCCACAATTGGTTCTGCCTGTGGTTGATGGTCTCGCAGATTTTCTGTCTCCTACTTCCCTTCCTATTTGGCGTTGTTAAAATGACTACAGTACTATTCAGTTCAGGAAAAAAGGGGGGGATTTGAGACCATTTTTAGTGAGATGTATTTCTTTGTTCAAAATTACATCTGTGAATAGTCACTGCTAACCATTCTGATGTAGCTCTGACTTCCAGAAACAATTCTATCTACCATCCTTTGCTGATTCATTTGATGTTACTACTTATCTAGCAATGCCAGTTCTTGTATCATAATATGAACATATTGTACAACACCTGGACCTGGAAGAGTGAAATTAGTTTATGAGAAATAATGTTTGAAATGTATAAGCCCAAAGCCAGTCTGTGGAAAATTCACCTAATTATCAGACATCTAAAATCATGAAGGAGCATTCATTTCTCTTTGAAGTCTAGTCAAACATTCTTTTTTAAATAAGCACCATATGAGTTTTCATGTTTGGGGGAATGAACCAATAATATAATTACATACACTGAAGATGTGTATGCACTAACATCTTTTATGCATTACAATTATTTATAGTAAAAATAACACCACCAACAAATTTTGACAAATCACGTCAGTAGCACTGTCCAGGGAGGCCTTATTCTTGATATTATTTGGATATGTCTACCTATATAACTCTTAACAGAACAGCAAATGATAGATGAGGACTCTGTTTCTTCCATGGAACGTTAACACCATCTCAGCCCCCACTGAGCACATCCTTGTGAGCATGTTCACCATTCCATAAACCTAGTTCACTTTCTAGTATTTCATTGGATATAATTTTGCTAGACATGATATGGGTAAAACTTCCTTTTCCACTGGCAGAGCTTACTTTACCTGTTATTTAACACTTTCTCCTGTCCCCAGAGGTGGATGATGATAGGAAAGTGTTATGACCCTCTTTGGGGTTACAGTTGAAAGTCAATGTTTAAAGTTTTAAAAAAAAAACTGTAAAATTATGTTTAAACTTAACTTGACTCTGAGTATAGTATATTGCCTACATCCTACATAGCTTATTTTCATCCAAAATTGAAATAAACCACTTTTTCTTTGAGCACCAAATATAGAAGTTGCAGTGTATTTAAATACTATGTGGTAATGGAAACCCATACCTTTATTTTTTCTCTAAGTGTGAGAATTAAGATCCAGGGAAGTATGAGATTTCTGACAACCATCTTACTACACTCATTCTAGGTTTGTGCTCCTTGAGGAAAACAAAGATTTAAATCATCCACATTATTCACATGTATAACTCTTGCCATCTTAAAAAAAGTAGCATCTCTAGCTATTTATAGATGCTCCATACAATACATACTACTCATATAGTAAAAAGGTTATCAGTGGCTATTTGTAGTAACCCATGAGGAATTATGCACTAAATGAACTCAAGAATATATACCCACACTTCAAACCTTATTATTTGCCATGAAAATGTGGGGTAACTCACCCATCCTGCATTTTAAAAGGGCTTTATAACAATTGAAATAGCATTCCATGCAAAAATGTTAGAGAAATGACTCAGTATGGGATAGAGAATAGAAATATACTCTTGCCCTGAACCACCTCAAGGGTCCATGTGGTGCTAGTGAATGTGGACTGGGCGATAACCAATAACCCATAAGACTTTTTTTTTTTTTTTTGGTGGGACTCTTGCCGGCGGTCGGGGATTGAACCGGCGCTGCAGAGGCCGCGGGAAGCCACGCAGCCCAGCGCTTAACCGCTGTACCACCAGGGGAGGCCCAACCCATAAGACTTTTAGTCTCTTGGTGATCAGTAGCTGCTGGAGAAACTCATGCTCAAGTTAACGAATGAGTAAATGGCTAGGGATCATTTTAGTGGCTATATCTCAGAGAAGAGGATTGTAATCATATGGTTCAAGCTGGCAATGCCACTATCATAATAAGGTCCAAGAGGCTATGGATGGGACTGCATAAAAAATAAACGTAAACAGTAAGAAGGATCAATAAAGTCAAGTACTGGTTTCAGAAAAGATTCATAAATTAGAAAGCTTACTGGAGTAGTCAAGGTAAGAGAGAGAAGATGAAAAATCGAAGGAGTTTTATAAAAAGAGGCAGAATTAAGAGTACTGCAGAGATAAAAAGGTGTTATGAGGAAATTAGTATTTTTTTTTCATTTCACCTGTTTTAAACTTTACCAGTAAACAGTTCCAGCGAAACTGACTCAACTTACCAAAACTAAGAAAAAATATGAATTGTTAGTATCAATTATATCAATTAAAAATGTTAAGTATATTGGTAAATTCCCCAAATAAAAATAATAAGCCCATATATTTGCCAACGCACATCTTGGCAAATATATCTTGGTTATTCAAGATACAAATGACTCCAAATGGAAATCTGGAGAGAAATGAAAAGGAAGTAGTGAGGACTGGTAGGAAGTAAAATTGAACTGGGACACTGAGGGTATATTAGGTAAAGCACCACAGGTCATATTGGTCATATTAAGTACTTAGATTTTATTATGTATTTAAAAAAATTAGTAAGTGGGGCAAGAGATTGTGCTAGGAGGAAGAGATGAGGTGGAAACAATGGAGATGGGGAGAAATTGATTCAAAATATATTTTAGAAGTAAAATGGAGATGACTAGTGGGTTTAACATAATTTTAACAATTATGTTTATTGAATTAACATTGATATACAGCAGTGTGAGTGCATGCTTTAGGTGTGTAGATTAAAGGCAGCGAGGAAAAGAACAAACCAAAAATGATTTCTGAGCATTTGGTAGCTATGTAAATGATGAGATCATTTGCTTAGAAGGGAAAGATTTAAGAAGAAATATTTTTCAGTAAGAATCTCCAAAAGTCAGAGTTGAATAAATTACATATAGGACACTGCAGCCACCTAAGAAGAGGTGTCAAGTAGAAAATTGAATGAATATGCTGGGGATCAGGAGATTATCTGAGCAAAATATTTAAGAATTATTGTCACAGCTGAAGGATCTCAACTCAGAGGAGTGAATGTTATTATCCAAGTTGCAGAGAAAAGCAAAGGGTTTATAGGAATGAGCTCTGCAGACCTCATGTGTTTATAGATTCGGGGTGAGCTACTTGCAAAGGAGTAACAGCTATTCAGGTATGAGAAATACCAGGAGAACAGTGTCAGCAAAACAAAGGGAAGAGATTGCTTTGAGATGAGGGATGGCTGAGTTGGATGTGAAAAGTTAAAGGAATCTCTCTTGATGGTTAACAGGTACCTGGAATTGTTGATTTTGTTTCAGTAAACCTACAAGTGGAAAAACTAATTCACAGGTTCAAGAGAACCAGGAATAATTCAAATAATGCTGGGGTCCTGGGTAGGGTCCAGAATCCTGGTAGGGTCCATTAGATATTAATATTCTAATAATTGAATGAATGAATGAATATATAAATATATACATTTGTTCATTTATAAAAGAACTCCAGGTGTTGTAATGTATAGCAAGGGTTAAGAGAGGTCAGAACAACTTTTAGAATTCCTTCTTCCATGGAATAATCTGTCCATGTGCTCTTAGACTATAAACATAAAATCCCTCTTTGATTTATCCTGATAAAAATTAAAGAAATCCAATAGTATATTATGCAAGTTACCAAACAGAGCTTAAAACAGTATTAGTAAAAGCATAATGCATACATTTAGTAATATCAGTGATAAGCAACAGCCACTTGACTGTATTGAATCCTTACTTTTCCTGTTCTCCCCAGCTGTGGACATTGTTCCTGGATTCATTTACTTTGATTTGGACACTTGCTTTTTGTGTTTATTCCATGTGCATGCATCTCACCATCCCAGCTACAATGTGAGCTCTTTGAGGCAACAACCACGTTTTATAGTTCTCTTTTAAGTTCCCCAGAGCCTACTTTAATATTGAAAGTCTCAAGAAATTGATAAATGTTTGAAGGATTGAGTTATTGATGTATTCATGAGTTTATTTCAGTTTCTTGTTGATGCGACTTAGCAAAGAGGTAAGAAGTGGCCTTCAAGTTCAAAAATAGTTTCACTGGTTGCTGAAAGAGAATTGTCATCTTCTTTTCTTTTAGAGACTTTATATAGTTTTATTCTCCCTTCTCACCTCCTCCCTGTTCCTAAAATATAAAACCACCACAGTAACAGAAGAAATAGTGAAAGCTTATCCTCTTAATTCAGCTTTAGCTTAAGCCAGAACAGATGGTAAAACTTTTTTAAACTAGGCAATACTTGAGAAGCAATAAATGGAGCTGTGCTGCTGCAGTGGCTTTGTACTTGTCGGAGCTAATGCACACTGCATAGTTAACAAATTCAAAGAGTAAAAATGTTGGAATGGGCATTTGTCGTCTCTCAGCAGCCTGTATATTGGTAAAAAATTGAGGATACTTTAAGAGATGGTTCAAGGACACATCCGTGCATTTAGAAGAAATAAAAAGCCATCAAACCACTTTTGTCTATTAAAAAAACAAACAAAAAAACCCTCACTTTTCCCCCCCAGGAGGCAGAGAGAATGACTATGGCAAAAAGAGAGGGGGAAAAAAAAAAAAAGCAGACAGATCTTTCTAAATTGCCTAGTCTTACACACTCACCACAAAGAGCTACTTTTCTGGTGGTTTGTCATGAGAAATGAGGCATTAGAAAACTGTGGCCACCTTCCCACCACTTTTTTTTACTTTTACAATATTCTGTTTTATGTTTCCTTAACTCTAACTGTAATTAGAGAAATGTAAAAAACCTTGCCTCAACCTACAAACCTCCAGAAATCTGCTGATGTTGCAGTTTCCAATTTGAGCAGAGCCAAGAACCTTTCCAAGTTTCATCTGGAACTTTTTTACCCTTTGCCACCCAAATCACTTGTTTATTTGATTTGATTCTTTTAACTTATTAAAAATGTTGCTATTGGCCTATGGGCTTCTTGGCAGGGTTACAAAATGTTGAAACAATAATTAAATCTGGTGCAAGTATAGAGCAAGAATCGAGAAAAGAGAAAGTTCTCTCTTGTAGAAGACTTAACACATAGAGAAGATACTTATCTTGTATTTGGATTGAACAATAGGAAGCGTTGTCCCAATCATTTCTCTAACATCACTAGAAACCGCTTTGGCTTAATCCCTGGTCATAGGGAAATGTGTTTCATTAGAATCTGATTAACCTAAACCACAAATAGAGGCTCCAGTTATGTGCACCCAGGTGAGAGTATCCATGTCACCTATGAGTAAAAGTTCATTTTTTTTTGAACACTGTTTTCATGCATCTCTCCATCCATCCCTCCACACCTCCCTTTCTTTTTTCCTTTTTTTTTTTTAAAGATTAATTTATTTATGCAAGAACCAGGGTACAGGCCAGATGTGTGGGAGAATGAGAGTATTCACCAGAGACAGAGCAGGGAAGAGAACAGGCAGACTGATGAAATACACTGCTGAGGGGAGCAGCGGGCGAGACAGGAGAGGTCTGCTGTGCCACTGCGGACAGCTTCACAGAGCTGCGCTCAACCGCCTGCGCCACCAAGGGAGGCCCACCACCTCTCTTTCTTTCTCCCACCCCCATTAGATCAGTTTGGCCAGTTGTTTTGTCCTGAATAGAATGTTTAAAAATGTAGAGGACAATCACAAGGTTAGACACTGGTTCACCCATTTAGGGTTTACTTCTGCAATCTGACTTAGGTATGACTTGGGAGGAAGATGCTTTCTTTGCATCCCCTTATACTTCTCTCCTCTCTCCATTTGCCAGTTTTTCTGTTACCCATTTTCCCTCTCTGTCAACTCCCTATGGCTAAAAGATGAGTTCAGGCTTCTATTTATTTTTCATGTCTGCTTCAAACTTTGCTTGATGCATTAGTAAGGCAAACATGTTTGAAGCATAACTGCAGGTGGGTATAGCTAACACATTCATTTGTCCATTAAGCAAACATTTAGTGGGGACCCATTATGTGCCAGCCCCATTTTAGACCTGGAAACAGGGAGGTGAACATGATAGACACCTTATTGCTACTTGGGAAACTTGTATTCTAGAAAGTAAGAGACTTCATTTATCCTTGATTGCTACTAGATCCTTTCACACACAAAAGGAATGGGTCCAAGATTAAAATGAGGTCAAGAATGTAATCCAAGCTCTGCTAGGAAGAATGCTGCTGGCTTTGAGCTGTTTCCAACAAGCTCAAAGGTGTAGAAGCTGCAGGTTATGTTCCACCCCTACACACATACCCCTCTTCCTCCTCAAGATTTTGTTACCCTTCAGAAACCTTCTAATCTGTTCTCTCCTTTTTATGGAGATAAATTTAGGGCATTATCTACTTTCAATGAAAGGAAAAAGTCCTTTTCTCCATGGGGTTTCCTAATTGACTTGTCGAGTGCTGCAAATCTGTCCTAGGTTCACTATTTCTCCTCTTAGTCATTGAGGGAAATCTCTGATGACAATACTCCTCCTGGGGGGAACACCTTAAATCAACACAGAATGCTGTCATCCCGTGCTAGTTGTGATCAGCTTGAGTGATTTTGAAGAGAAGGGTAAAATGGAAGCTTTAAAACAACTTGCCTCTTCATGTGCTTAGTGACTCTTAAGTAATCACAGCTCTGACCTCACACTCAGATGATCATGCTCATCCTGCCCTTCTGCTGGCTGTGGAGCCAGGCAAGGAGCCAAGCCATCAGGCACTGCTGAGATAGTCACGCAGTATGGGCCCAGCAATGTTCTGAACTAGCCAAGCAGCAGCAGATACACAGAATCTCTTTGGAAAGCAGTCAGTAGTCAGAACTCATCTGCTGCTCGACAGGGTATCTGAGCACTATTAGCATTCAGGGCTTGCCTTTCTCTGTGCTTGGTGACAACATTTTCCTCTGAGGCAGATAGGCCATTGCGGAGAGAAGAGGTATGCTAGCTTCAAACAACGAATGTTGTATATCTGTACAAATATGTAGTGTACTTTTTATTTTTGAAGATTGTATATATGAAAAAAAAAAAGAATGTTCTCTAAGATGTGACATAGTGTAAAGAGGAAATCAGCAAGGGAGAGTTGAAAATGCCCCACCCTATATATGAGTATAGGAAATGCTATTCAGTGAATAGTAATGTTGACCACAGTGTTCAAATCTTTGCTAAAATCAGGGACACAAATTTATTCCTGGCTCCCAGTCTTATTCACAGTTGCATTACAGATCATAAATATGTTCATATTCTCATATATTTTATGATAGTCATTGTCAACAGGATATTATTTTTATTGATACTGATGAATTTCTTGGTCATAAATTTAGGTTTTCCTTTTTCCCTACCATTCAGATAGGGCTGCAATTACTTAGACATTTGTTCTTTTAAAATTATTTTTAAAATTTTAGTTATTTTTGAGTAGAAGAACTGGGTTGTAGGCAAGAGGTGCAGGGCGTGAGAGGATTCACCAGAGAGATAAGGGGGAGCAGAGCAGGCAGATTTACTGAAATACACTGCTAAGGGGTGCAGCAAGTAAGACAGGAGAGGTCTGCTGTGCCATGTGTGGTTAGCTCCCTGGCCAGTGAGCGAACTCAGGCCTAGCAGGCATAGCGTACTCAGGCCTAGCGAACTCAGGCCTAGCATTGAGACTTAACCCCTGGGCCACCAGGGAGGCCCCTATTGGATTTTTAAATTAAAGTTAATGATGAGTAGAAATATTCAGTCAAAGTTGTATGGATATTATTATTAGTTCCTGATACTTTATCATTCTATTTTAAAAAGCTTCTATCAAATAGTAAATGTGTAGACATTTTCACAGTGATCTCACCAGTGACATTTTCACCATTACTGAGTACTAAGTATGTGAATTTGTAATGTATCTCACACCTTCCTTCTTACGAATTTTTAAGTTACTAGTGTGAATTAACTTTTTCTACTGTGCAGTTCCTCTTTAATGAGGTCACCCTGTTTTCCTTGCTGCCAGTGTTTTCTCAGTAAAGTCTAATATTGCCCATCTTTGAAGATATGATGTTTAAATGAGTTAGATTCTATCCACAATCATTCAAGAAGGTATTGTATTTAATATTGAAGCAATTTGAAAAATGACTACCACAAACATCTGTAGCCAACTGATGGGCAGTTATATGCCTTTATGGTTTTATTTATTTATTTATTTATTTATTTTAAAGATTTATTTATTTATTTATACAAGCACTGGGTACAGTCAGAAGCGCGGGAGGGTGAGAGAATTCACCACAGCCAGAGCGGGGAGCAGAGCAGGCAGAAGGACCGAGGTACACTGCTGAGGGGAGCAGCGGGCGGCAGGAGAGGTCTGCGCACCATGTGGGACCCTCCTCTGGTGGCCGGGGAGCAGCCGGGAATCGAACTGGCGCTGCAGAGGCTGCGGGCAGCTTCACAACCCAGCGCTCAACCGCTGCGCCACCGGGAGGCCCGCCTTTATGGTTTTATAATTTAAAAAGACATTTTACAGACTGTATTTCTTCAAAGACTTTGAGGTTGACCTAAAAATAATAACAGAGGATGTTCAAAAAAGAAATTTTGGAATCCTGAGCCAGGCTTTATAAGAAACTAATTTCTTAGTGACTGAGAGTTTTGGGGCATGATGCATGGCTTATTAATACATGAGTGATAATATACATTCTTTGACTTAAACTGAATTGTGACCTGAGTCATCATATAAGACTAAATGTAATGACAAAGTGACTAGGGAATTCTGAGAACTTAGTCAATTCTGTCAATTAGTTAAAAATTGGGAATTTTGATATTCATAATAAATCTATCTTTAGAAAGAAAAAGCTTTAGAAGGATGATATATGAAATGTGCATAGGATTTGTAGAGAGACATGAAGGATCTCATTCTTCTTTATTGGATATACTAAGATGAAATGATTAGTTGTAGACTTTAACTTCTTTTCTAGTCAGTAAAATGATATTTGTCTCTACAGTATAGACAAAATTTATATAATTTGGACTCTATAAATTTCTTAACTTTTGAGTTTTATGCATTAATGGTAATAAAGTACTCATTTTAAAATCAAGCCCAGTTCCAATAATTCAGGAGATATAACATGCTCAATATTTCAGACAGCTCCTAAAACGCGTTTCAGATATGTTGCAACTAAAACAGTCAAAATGTTATTCAGAACTAGGAATCCTTTGTTCTTATTTCAAGTTATTTTTCTAGGCGAGTAGATGACTTCATTTTTGTTTTTCATCAAGTAAGGGAAGGATACTTCTCTTTTTAACTTATGTGAGCTTTCAATAATTAGGAAGATAGTATTTCATAAAATAAAACCAGAATATGTTATGAAGCATAAAATGTGGGTCAAATAAATATTAAAGCTGTCCTATCAGAACTGTCCCTACTAACTGGTTAACAAGAAATGTTTTTAGTAACTTTCCACAAATTAGTTCCTCATATTTTGAATCATTCTGCTTAAGACTTTCACTACCCTGAAAGCTATTGAAGGAAGTTTAAATGAGTTAGATTCTATCCACAAAGATCTTCCTCTTTAGACCCAGAGTTGATACCTAAATATAAGAAAAGTAAATAAAAACATTAAGCTGTATATAATAAAATATTGGAAGTGAATATTGAGAACAATTGCTTGATTAATATAAAGCATTAAAAAAGGAATAAAAGCAGCAAATTGAATGTTTTTGTTTTACTTTGTTCAACATGTGCAAAGTAAAGATAAGTTTTCTGATGAGAATTTTCAAGCTGTTTTAGGATTCTGAAGAAATAAAGCTATGGAAAATAAAGCAGTGTATTAGCCACTAAATTTTAGCAGGAAAATAAAACTTTATTGTTCATTTTTTCCTAATTAAACTTTATAGATTTCTTAGATGTTAATGAGCACACAAAGCGTCTGGAATTTTTACTTCCTGACACACCAGAAAGCTGATTTTTAAACTATCCAATAGATCTTAGTAGAGAAAAAGTGGGCTAGAAATTGTTTCTTAATTCTGTAAAAAGAAACAACCTGAGCTAAATTAAAAGGCATAAAACTGGGATTCAACTTAGGATCATTCTGTTTTTCACTTTTATTTGTCTAGGAGATAGTTGATCCTTTACATTATGTTTACTGCATCATCAGGAAAATCTTAAATATAGGATTGTTATGGAGTCCTTCATTATTAGTTATTTGGTTGAATGGGTATGTAACTGAGAGGAGGAGAAAAAGTAAATGAAGACACCAAATTATGAATACTTTTTGTGGTAAGCACTTCTATGTACAAATATTTCACTCTTTATGTCTTCTACCCCACCATTAACTAATTTTTAATTTCTTTCTCCATCCTTGCTGGAAGTAACCCTCTAGGCTAACACATGAATACACAAGTGAATATAAAAATAATACAATGAACATTAATGTAGCTCATTAATGTTCACTCAAAATGAGTGAACATTTCTTTAGTCTCCTTTCCTCTCTCCCTCCCTTCCTTCCTCAATAAAGATTAGTAATAAAAGAATAGTACAATATGAGTGTCTGTTCTAATTCAAACCAGTTCATAGATATTTAGTGTTTATGTGGTACATGGGAAAGAGTTTTCTTAGACCTTTCCAAATGGTCTATCTTAATGAAAGCCACTGTCAAAAACTATAATGTGTAAGACAGAAAGCTGGGGGAAAAAGTCATCCAATATATTTGATATTTATAATCATAAAGATGAAAAGAGCTCTCTCAACCTCTGTATATTTCTAGTAACCAGCACTTTCTTTGTGTTGCCTGCATTATTGTTTCAGCTTATTGTGCCATTCCTCCTGACTCATTTCTATGTCTCCTATAAAGTGGTCCGATATGCCATCATACTTCCAACTCTGTATACCATTTATCCCCATTCTACCTTGGTAATTTTTCTAAAATGTAAATCTGATTACGTCTTATCACTGCTTACAAATGATTTTTTTCAACAACATGTTATTTCAGATATCTTTAAAAACCCATCACCCTAAAAATAAAAGTCTTTATTTAGGGATTCATAGGCTTTGGTAAAACTACAAAGTATCAGTATGGTAGTTACTTTAGGGTAAAGAGGAAGTGGTGAAATGGAGCAGGTCTGGATGAGCTACATTAATGTTCATTGTATTATTTTTATATTCACTTGCGTATTGAGATGTACTCCACAAACCAGCTCCTGGGAGGATGATTTTCAGGAAGTAAATCTCTGGTTTTCAGTATCTAAACTTCATACATTTATCTTTCAAACAATATTTTTGTATTTATATTTATGCAGAAAATATTTACAGTTACTTTTCTATAATGTAAGAAAACATTTTTGTAAAACTAGTTAATCACTAGTAGAATGTCAGAGTCACATATAAACTTCTTGAAAACTACTGTTTGAGGCCATGTTTGTTGCTTGGTAATGGGGAAGTGATACAGAAAGCATTTTAAACCCTAGCATGTTAAATTTATAGGGTATATAGATTGAGGATGCATATATATTTAATAGTACATAAATATTTTAGGAAATTGGGTTAGGGTTTGGGTTTAATGTGTAATGACATACATTTTCACATATCAAATATTGGGAAATAGACTCCTGATAAACTTTCTGCCCAGAGTATCTCATTTTCAGGAATGAAATTCATTTATATATATATATATGTATGTATATACACGTACATACACATATACACTCATATATATGTACGTTTATATGTACACATATGTGTATATGTGTATATACATGTGTGTATATACACATATATATGTATATATAAATGTACATATATAAATGTGTGTATATATGTATATATACACACATATAATGAAATATATAAATAAAATAATTGGCATACATTGATGTATAAGTTTAAGGTATGCAACATGGTGTTTTCATTTATATTGTGAAAAGATGATCAAATAGGTTAGCTACCATTCGTCTACTCAAATAGGTACAATAAAAAGAAAAGACAGAATAAGAGGAAGAAAAATTTTCCTTGTGATGAGAAATCTCAGGATTTCTGTATATAGCACAACAGGGATAATTATAGTCAGCATGTAGTATACATTACCTCCATAGTACTTCTGTATCTTATAAAGGGAAGTTTGTACCTTTTGACCTTGGATTTCTAAACCTAAATTGAGATGTATTCAGTAGATACAGATATTTTATTATATGATTTTTGTAGTCTTTTCTGTGTTTTCACAACTCTGAAATCATACTCCATAGTAGACTCTCAAACCCTTTATGTTCTGGGGGGTGCTCCTCACACCTACTTCTTGAGTGTCTACTCCTGCCCAGACACCAGTGGTCCTGCCAGGCTCTGTCTTGCCTCCATGCATTTGTGCATGACAAGCTCTCCATGTGGAACACTTTCCTCCTTCAAAAATGTGCTGGAAACTTAGTTCTGCATGAAAGCTGTTCTGGTTTCTTTAACTTCTGTGTTCCCATTATAGCCTTTGAGTCATGTATTGTAGAACACAATGGGATATTTCAGCTGGCTACTTAATATACTTATCTATAAGCTTTTTGAACAAGAGGATTGTCTTTCATGAGTTAGTGAAAGACGGTTTTAAATAAACATTTACTAATAAATGAATTCATATAGTATACATCACTGTGGTTAGAGTCTTAATGAAAGAATTGTAGAAGAATGGACATCAAAGATATATAGTGTATGTTAAGAGAATAACGCAGAATACATAGAAAAGTATAAAAGGAAAAATGATACAGATTTTGATAAAAGAAAATGGAAATTTCACAAGGGGAACATGGGAGAAAAAATTGTTAAGTGGAGGGAATTGAGAACTGAAAAATCCATGTTTGCTCTGTACATTCTGAGACTAACGTGGCATAATTCTTTAATATTCAACTTCTATTCTTAGTTGTGTGTGCTTATGTCTTTATAGAAAAAAAGGAATTTAGAGATATGCATATGATTTTTCTTGATGCTCTGCATGTATATCAGATATCAACAAGTGTTTTAGAATTAAATACTTGGCACCCCTGTGCTCTTCCCCCTTAGAGCTACTTCTTAATGCACTAGCTTGAGCTGCTCTTTACTAAACTACTCTAGTCGATTTGTTCAACAAATAATAAATGAATCCCTGCCTTGTTCTACCTTGAGGTTATTTTCTTGAAAAAGAAAAAAATACATTTGACTTATAAAATCATGTGAAACAAAGCTAAGTAAATGGATTTAATATGATGATGAAGTCATTTTATCTGCTATTCACTTTCAGGTCACTGTCTATTATGCTATTAAGCATTTCTAATGTGTCTGATACCTGAAGAACTGGATTTTTTATACTACTTAAGTTTAATTAGTTAATATTTAAATAACCATTGTAGTTACTATCTATTGTGTAGGTCAGCACAATCCTGGAATGTTCATGAGAAAATTAAAATAGTCATTATGACTACCTCACCAAGCAGTTCAACTCCCTTTCTGACATTTTCTCTAGAATAGCTGGTAGAGCAAAAAGATACAAATGCTGTAGTGTTTAGCTCCTAATTTGTGAGACTCTCCATTAGCAGTCTTTAATAGAAATTAAGAACATGCCAGCCAGTGAAGATACATTCATTCCTGCCTGTTACACATGAATGACTAACAAAATTTCTGTATAATCAGTCTATCAAGAAAAGTTATAATTAGAATCTTATTTATTTGCTTCTCATGGAACGCTGGACCTCTTTCACCACATTAACACAATCAGTACTAAAAGGCAATGGGAAATTGGCTTTGGCATGCACATCATTCTTTTTGTGCCCATGAGATTCTCAGCATAAGTCAAAGTAGCATTCTGGATTAATGTTAAGGATGTTTCTTGTGATGAGACAGTCCTAAATAATGTATGAGCCTACATGTATATACACATTTCATGTCAGCGGCTACTGAGAAAGCATTCCTAACTACCCTAGGCAATTCTTTCCAGCCCTCCAGAGGTCCACTTAGAGAGGTTGTTAAGTTGCTCAAAAGGACTCTAACCTAATTTAAAGAGGAAGTTTCTCCAAGCTTTGGATGCATGGTCTCATCTTTTGAAAATGGGAATGTAGTGTATATAACTATGGTGAGTTCCATGAATTTGCATTTTAATAAGCATTCTGATGATTCTGATGCAAGTGTTCCCCCACCCCCACTATATTTGAGAAAAGTGAAATTGGACTATGGAACACATTCGAGGACCAGAACACAGATCACAGGCACATAGCATGGAAATGCATGTTAATGAGAGTAGTCTTTCAGGGAGAGACCATTTCAAGCAGTTTTCCCCAGGGAACATGTATCTACAGAGATGCCCTGTGTCTATTTAACAGTGGGGGAGGGGATATAATAATTCACATTCCAGAAAAAGAAGGCACTCAAAACCAGAAAATGTTCAGGCAACTTAAATATTCAGGCAACTTAAATAGAATTACAGAAGCATTGGCAAATGAAAAATTATTGTTGAGCCACAAGTCCCTTTCCCTCAGCAAGACACCCTGATCACCTAGTGGTTAATGAATGATAACCTCCATATTCTGTTTCTCTTTTCTTAATAAGGTGGAGAGGAGAGCACACTCTGACCTGAATGAAAATCCCTTGCTATTCTGTGGTTGGAAGCATGTGCCTTGTTTTAAAAGTACGGTGCTCTGAGATGAGGTAAGACAGTAAAGTGATTTTCAGCTGTCTGTATTCTGTTTCCATCAGGATTGCCTTATTAGGTATGGATTTTTTTGGTGGCACATTTTGGGGGAACATTGCTGGGGATATGTCCAAGTAAAAGCATTTGAAAGGTAGCTCACCTTCCAGTAATGCAGCTGGTGATCGCAGGAACTCTTATGCAGATTACTTCATACCTTTAAGCATAAAAATAGCCACTCCACCATCTTCTGATTTCAGAGAAAGTCTTGCTGTCACCCTGCTCATGTTGTTGTGATAAAATTGTACACAGAAGCTTCCTAAATGGGAGCATAATTATATTTCTAAGAATACAAATAAAAACATGTTTTGGTTTGGTTTGAAAAGACCAGCATCTGATATCATATTTTAAACTTCTGGAAGTGCTCATGTTTTAGTGAATGGAATCCTGTCTCTGTCCTGGAAAGTTTAGGGACACATTCTTCTCCCTCCATTTGCTGCTTTCCTCCCTAGCACTGCTCAGAAAAGAAAAAAAAAAAAAACATCAAAGGGAAAGTAAGGTGCACATGTTTACACTCCACATCAGATTCTGGAGTTTTTTTTTTTTTTTTAAGCCATTTTTTTAAGTGGCTTAAAAAAACATTATGGAATAGTTTATGTAATTTCCTGCTGAGTAGAGTAGCAAACTGAGGTTTAGAGCAGTTAATAAACTTACTGACAATAAAGCAGCAGTACATGGCAACTTCACTCAGACTTAGATATGGAAACTTCAGATGATTTATTCTCTTATGCCTTGCTCTATACCATCTTATTTCACATTTGAACTCATACTATCTTTTGTAAAAACATCATTGATAAAAGATAAATTTTCCTATTCCTTGTGCCTACCTTAGACTTGAAACATTCCTTTCTCTGGTCTTTCTGCTGAAAATATTCTTCCTTTACAATTGAACCTGCCAATGGCCACCTTCTTTGCCTCCTTCAAGCACTAATGTGCTTTTTCCATCCAGAGGGGCTGTGATACGTAGCATGTTGCACCTGCAAGATGGAAAATGCCCATTTCTTCATAAGTGGATCAACAGAGAATTTTGGAATTTTGCCAATAGAATAGATAAGACATGGGAAACCTATACACTTAGTACAAATTCATCTGATGCTTTAAGAACAGTTGTTTCTTTAACATTTATTATGTATAAGGCCCTGTTTTTAGGAGATGTATTATTATGTACTTTTGATTTTATTGAGGTGGTTATTGAAGAAAGACTTAGACTTAGCAGTAGGTTCTGAAAAGAAGAATGATAGTAAAATCTGAAGTACAATATTTCTGAAATCCAGTTTTTTAATACATGCAAACTTAATAAAGTTTAGAAGACAAGCACTAAAATAACAGAAAGCCACTTTACCTGTTATAGACCAAGGTCAAAATTAAATTGAATCACATATTTATATTCACAATATTTTATTTTTTCTTCCTGTTGTATTATATGAACTACTAATTTTTATTTCAAAGTAAATAGTGCAATAGAACTGCTAACAAATTTCCTTCTACGATTTTGACAAGGTATATTTGGGTAGATATTGAAACTCACTAAGAATACTACGTATTGGTATTATTGCTCACAGAAAGAGTTGTCTGCAGCTGCTATGAAATACTCAAATTGATTTTCATGAAATATAATCTTTAGATAGTATAATAAAAGTAACCAATGTAGTGAGGTGAAGCAGTTTTTTGAGAAAATACTGCCAACCTGCCTTTTCAGCCATGCATGCTAAATACAAATCTTTCTCTGATTTATTTTTGCCCTCTTGATTGGTTATAACCTCTTCAATCTGGCTGGAAATTCTCTTGTGTCCTCTTTTAAATAATTTTGAAAACTACATTTATTAAGCCCAAAGTTCTTTTCTTATTCTGGGTAAGCAGCAAAAAAAAAAAAAAAAAAAAAAAAATACAATGATAGCAGCACATTATATCAAGCATACTTTGTTTTAATTCAGAAATTTTTAGAAATTGTTAGAAAAAGACAACTGTCATCTTCACTGAATAGACCAAATAAGGGACTAGAAAAAAATAAGTATAATAAATCAAAAAACAAAATTAACAGGCAGCTATTAATCAGAGACACTCTGCAGGGGAAGGGGAGGTAGAGAGATCAAAACAGGGGAGGGAATGTGTTCTTACACAAGGGACTGTGGTGATGGTGCACGGGTGAATTGGTGATGAGAATTTTTCAGGGACTACACCTGACAAGATAAAGCATTCATTATACAAAAACAATGGTATAAAGTATATATAAAATTAAAAATAGAGTGTGTAACTCAGCAAGAATTTATAAACATAAGCTAAGAGTAGTCAAAGCTGCCCTTTATCCTCTGAATGTCCTCTTTCTAGTTTACTCCTATTTCGACTGGACAAACTCATGGTTTTAGTGAAGATATGTACATTAAAGACTTAAATAAGTAATCCAACCTAAACCTGTCAGACCATTGTGTAGCCCACTACCTAATAATATCTTGGTTTGAACATCCTTGATACCTCAGCACAACATGTACAAAACTGGCCACTTCATAACCTGTCCCTTGCCCTGTATTCACAAGTTCTTTGTCATAGTATGTCAGTGAAAGGTATTACCACCCACTCACTTTCCCATGTCAGAAGTCAAAACTTGATTACTCTCTCTTTCTTTCATTTCTCATATACAATCAACCAAAAATCCAGTTGATTCTTTCTCCTAAATATTTTTAGAAGCAGAATGTTGAATTTTGTTTTCTGATCCAACCAGCTCTGCTGTACCTTTTTATTGGTCAGTGGAATCCCTTTACATTTAGGTGATTGTTGATACATGAGGTTCTGCTTCTACCATTTTTTTCTTAACTTTTCTGATTGTTTCTATTTCTTGTTCACTTTTTTTTTTTGGTGGATGTTTTTTGCTTTTATTTAAGATGAGAGTTTCTTTCAACTTTTCTTTATAGGGGAGATTATAACAAGCTGCCCACTCCCAGATCAAAGTCTTTTACTGCCTTGCCATTACTCCGTGATAAAGGCAAAAGCTTTTACCATGTGTTCTAAGCTACTTTATGTTCTAATACCTGCTTATCTCCCATCCTTCACTATTTGATTCTTGTTCTCTTTACTCCTGATAGAATCAACTTCTAAAAGCACTCCTTTTTAGATTCTAGGCTGTCCAAATTACCTGGAATATTCCTATTTTTTTTATATTTTAGTTCTTGAAGGTTGCATCTCTTGGGTTTGAGTTGAGGGTGAAAAGTGAGTGCATTGAGAATGTTATCTATCAGCTCATGTATGTGCATTATACCTCTAGGACCTGCTTGTTCCAGATCTTATGCAGACCTTGACAAAAGATCAACTGCTAAGGGCAACATTATGACTGGCAACTCAAGTCAGAAGACACTGTGGTATGTAATGGTCATATAATCAGTCATTACATGCACGTAGTGGTACGACAGTGCCTGTTAATCAAATTTAGAAGTGTTATTTTCTTGGTGTCAAAATTCTAAATGTTTGCATCATGATTCTCTTGAGTTTTCCTCACGTTTCATAGAGCTTCTTGATCTCCCTTACATGCTTTCTTTGAGTCTTAGTGTCAAATGGTAGAGTTTCAGACTCTAGCCATTTTTGAGCCATTTCTTTGTCTGGACTCTATTTGTAAGAGGACAAACTTAATTTATCTGTAAGTTGTTCAGAACAATACCTCCTAAATAAGATACATATTGCCTCCCATGTTTTAAATTATGTGAAATAAATTAGTGCAAAAACAGGGAAGATAATGTTAATATGACATAGAAAGTGTGGCTGAGGAAGTCCTTTTTGAAAAATTCATCTTTAAGTTAAGATGGGAAGAGTGAAAAGGGATCAGCAAAGTGATGTGTCAGGATCAGTGCATTCACAAGGAACAGATGTGAAAATAGGGCGTGTTGCAGGTATGGAGACCAAAGAACACAAAACATCAGGGATTTTGGATGAAGGGCAGGGCCTGATATTGGGAGCATTATAGATATACAAGGAGACAAATTTGGATTTTATTCTAAAGTCCTAGAGGCAATTGGAGTAATTTCCAAGATCAGAAATAGTGGAATAGGACAACGAAACATAGTCACCCGAGAATTTCAGACTGGAAAACCTGGACTGAATATGGAAACAGTTTTTATGTTGCCATGAGAAGTTATATGTAGTTTACAAAGTAGATTGAAGTTGCATCCTACATTAAGCAAAGGAAACTTTAAAAGCCTAAAAGGAAAATGAAAATAGTTCTAGATTCTACCTAATTAAGGAAGCTGTGTGCTGATTTCTGGAGCTTATACTCAGTGTATTTTTTAGGGTGCCGAAATTTTTCATTCAGGTGCTTTCAGATTATCTGTCTAACTTTTTCATGCTATATATGCAAGATCTGAGGCACATGGGGAGTGTGGAAATAATCTGTATTTCACAGAGACTGGCAGAAACTAGCAGCTACCTAGAAGCTGGTTCCTCTACACAGGGGTGAGGAGGGCGGCAGAAGCATGAAACAGAGCGCCTTTAAGATAGTGAGTTAAACTGTAGGAATTTAAGTTCCCTAATTCATTAAATTATGTTATGACCATTTAACAGAGTTCCATATCTGCTGGATAAAGCTGATGGGGAGAGCTAGAGAGTGTAGGGCAGGGGCTTCTTCCTTTCATTATAGATCCTCTGGACTTTAAATCATGGACATGTACTCTTTGCTGAAAACTTAAAATGAATTACCTAATGCAGTGGGTCCGTGGGTTTGGGATGTCTGAAGGGAAGCACCGTATAATTTGATGAGTTAAGAGTGTATGGTTTCCTGGGAATAACCAGATCCACGGCCTAAATAATTTTGCATGCAGATTTCAAAACACTTGCTAGTTATTCTTGAATGGATCCTGATACCTGAACAAGTTAAAAAGGAAGTTTTATTACAATGACTGCTTCTCATTAGTAGACATGTTTAATCAAAATCAACCTAAACAGTGAAGTCTCACTCTCGTTTCTGTAAGCTGAACAGAATTTGAACAAGCTAATGATTTGGTAATCAGTCTTAACTTATAAATGCTAGAATCTTGAAATTTTAATTGTCATAAGAACCAAATAGGTTTGTATGTAAGTGACATTTTATAATGTGCTTTGGGTTTATTATGATACCTAAATGATAAGGTTTCTTGGGGTAAGAATATATTTAGTGGCATTCACCATTTTATGGGCAATAAAGGATTTGAGTATGATCAAATATCCAATCATATGCTAATAAATGGATATTGTTTCTATGCTACTGGTAAATGTGACATCTCTGGAGACAGTAATGACAGGCTAAATTATCATGGGCCGCGTTCACCCCTAGACTATAGTTAGGGCTGCTGGAGCATCTCCTGAAATTCACACATTCATTGAAAAAACAATTCCCTGTTGTGAGGGACTAACAGGATGAGTACACCCATTCACAGCATGCCCTTAGTGCTGGATGAATTGTGGTAACAGCAGGAATTTACTGGAAGTCAGGAAACAGAATTCAGAGCAAAGAACATGGCCTCCTATGTAACTTCTGTTTAGTTAGGTTACAGATGGGGACACCCATCCTCACTGGGAGCTCTCCAGAGGCTGAGCCGGCCAAGTAAACCCCCCTCCTCCACCCCGTGTAATTCCCTTTTTTAAAGGGAAATGATTCATTCACCTTGATGTTTTTGTTGTTGCTGTTGCCTTTCTCTTTCACAGAGAGAGAAAGAAAATGAAATGTTATATTTGGAGACAGAAACTTAAACTTTTCTTACATTTTGATTGTATTTTAAACTGCATATTGACCACACAGTTATAAACTAAGTCCCATGAGAGCACAGGGAAATCAGGAGTTAATTTTGCCTGGGAATAACAAACCTGAATCTTGATGAAAGAAAAAGCTTTCCAGAAGGTAGAAATGGAAAGAATGCAGAGCAAGGTCCTTTATGCTGAAGAAAAGGATAAGAAAGGCAAAGGCCTGAGGGAATTAAATGTACTTCACAGGAAGCAGAATAAGGCTCATCATTTTTCAGGATCCTACTTATTTTTCTATAGATTTTTGATGATATTTCATTACTTGATTCAGCTGTAGTGATGGTAATGAACTCTTTCCCCTGCCTTTCTTTTCTTTTCATTGATCGCCCTATGAATATGATGTTCTGGGAGAAGCATTGGTGGTTCCTTTGTGACCATCTTGGGCAATTGCTATTTCCACTTTTTTTTTTTTTTTTAATGGCTTCGGGTGCTGGGTCTAATATCCAAACCCATCTGACTTATCCCACCTGAGCTTGACATTTATATGTAAATGTAGATGCAGTTTTATACCAAAGGTTTTGAAATTTATATCCTTATTTGCTAAGCAGCTTTGCTTTGGTAAAAAGAAGCAGTAAACAAGAAGAGAAAGACAAAGGAGCCTAGAAAAAAGGAATCCAATATAGGGTATTGGTGAGCGGATGTTCTAGACAACAATCATGTACCAGGTTTAGTAAGATGCAAGACTGTGTGAGGGCAGAAGGAGAGAGGACTCAGGTATAAAAGTAATTGATGAATAATCTTATGTATTGAATAGTTGGCACATTATTTCTTGTTGTTTGCCAGTAATTATAGTGGTAAGGAAGATGATGAACACATGAGAAATTACACAACAAATAAACATTTTTAAAGCACTTTCATTTTGTATTAATGTGTAATGTATATATACAGTAAAATTCTGGCTATTAGATCTCCATGTATTGAAACTATATGGTCATATAACCATGATCATAAGATCAAGAATAGTTCTAACATCCTCCAAAGTTTCCTTTTTGTCTTGATAGTTAACCCCATTATGTATGTTATGTAAATAAGTTATGTAAATAAGTTATTCATATTTCCCTTTTGTTTCTTTGTATTGCAGAGCAATATTCCATTGTTCCTCATAAATATATTTGCAAACTTGATTTCTACTACATAAACCTACCTATCCTCTTTTATTTCCTCCCCTGTTCTTTAGAATCCCTCTTCCTCTTTGATAAAAGAGTCATTGCCCTGCCTGTTCCTCAAAATTACCTTTAACTCTATGATGATGATTATAATTTTGCCTCCCTCCTTTTAGGAGTTTTCTTAGAATGTATGTGACAAAATGAATTATATTGATAGAAATCTAATGACTAATTTGATCATATGCACTTAAGAAGGGACACAGTAAAGATCTTACCTTGCTAGCTTGTTGCTCAGACCCAAGTCAATTCTCAAATAAAAAGTGCAGACCCATAGTCCAACTGCCACCACATGTATAGTAGTTCTCAGATCAATGTAAGTGAGTTGGGCCATGGCTGAGGCTTATGGGATTAAAGTTTCCCTCTCCTGGAATAAAAAAAGTCAAAATAATACTTGTTCCAAATCAGCAAAAACCACTGAGCAGTCCATTAAGAAGAAATTTAAGAAGTGACAATTCACTTGGAACCATGGAAAATAGGAATAAAATAGGAATATTGGTAAGAAACTCAGGTGTGGCATAAGAACAGAAAGAAATTAGACCCCTTAGCAAGACCAGAAGTTTCAGAAAGGAAAGAAACTCATTTTGCCTGACACCACTTATTTCCCTAGTGACTAATATGTGGCTATTTATTTGAGAATGCTTTAATTACATTTTGGTACTTTTGATTTAATAAATTCATTTCACCCTGGATTATCTAGGAGAAAAAAATATTGATACCATCTAGGTTAAGTGAAACTACGTATAGGAGAGAATATGTATCAAATATAAACTTTTTTATTGTCCCTAAATTTGTTGACATGAAGGAATCAGTGACAGAAGTATCAGGGTCAAACCACCCTTGTCTATGTACAAAGTATAAGGCATTTACAGCTTTGTGGAAGTTCCCTAGACTGCCAATTAATTAGAATTTCAAGAATCTTCTTATTAAAGATTAATGATACCAAGTATAAGATAAAAGTTTCTTGTTGAAATGCAATTCACATAGGTCCTTCTGATTAAACAAGCTGCTGTTAAATATTGACATAATGGCCCCAAATTTCACATACCTTTGAGCTCTCATATTTTCTTTAATGGCTACTCTAATAGACTTCACATATTAGGAAAACTCCACCACTCCCTTTTTACTTTTAGAGAAAATATATACTTGGAAGTGTTAAATCCTTGTGACTCCTCTAGGTTTTTAGGAGAAAACAACTAAATAATGTGCTAAATAATGTAAAAGATGGGTACACATTTTAAAGAGGACAGTTCTGGAATAATAGTTTTAAGTATGTTTCAGTCTTCAAAATATTTGATATTTATTAAGTGTGTATACCATAAAGAAGAGTGACTTTCTTTAGATTAGGGGAAACTAGTAGATTTTTAAAATGTGGGTTGTTACTTGGAAAAGTTGGGTTCCTGATTCTTTAGTTTAATGGAGACAACAGGCTGATTATTAAGTTTTGACTTCCCACTTGGGTATCTAACTTAGCTTCTTTTGATTTGCAGATTCTTCATCTGCAAACTTGTTTCAATAATTCATAAAGTTCCATAGGATTGTTATGAAAATTAATGAATACCTTAAACAAGAGAAAGGCAGTATATTATTTATTTTTGTATCCCAGCCCCTAAATTACTCCATAAAACATTTTGTAACTGATATATTTTCAGAGAAGTTGATAAAATAGTTTAAATTAACAGCTGATCAGATCATCTTTTCACCAGCATTGCTAGCTGTCAAACTTTATTTCATGTATTGCCTGCTTTTTTATTCATAGTAAATGTAACATATTTATAGTAGGCAATATAGTCTAAAAATAATTTTTCTTTAGAATGTGAGAATTTGGAAATATTACCTTTATTAACCAATATGATAACTAAAGAAAGATGAACCTGAAAAAAGTCTTTAGACAATAAGCAATCCCAAGATGGGCACTGCACGGAATTCATTCCTTTTCATTGTCATTTGGGGCCCATAGCCTTGAAGGATAGTGTTGATTATTGTACTTTTTTTTTTTCTGAGCAGGTTTGCAGTAGGAGATACACCATGTATTCTGTGCTATGTCTGATCTGATTTTATGTAATCATTTTATTATGAAGAGTGGGTTAGGGCATAGGATTGATACAGGAACAAAAACAGGCCCAGGCACTAAGAATATTACTCTTATCTATATCTTTTAAAATTAATATCTACTATCTGCTTATTAGTAACATTTCTGTTTAAATTTCATTCTGCCTCCATTTTGTCTGTATTTTTAGAATATTCTTTAAGAAACCAGATGGTTAAATGACTTTAAGTGAATTAGGAGCCACAGTGGGTAAATTCATGTGGAAGAAACAGATCCAGATGAAATATTTCTCACTAGAATTAAGTGGCAGACAGGTGTAAGGTGTTAATTAACACCTAGCATTTAAATAACAACTGAGTACAAACTGAGAAAACAGAACCAGAAACCATGAACATATCTGGAAGTGATCTAAAAAGAGGAAAGTAAGAAAAAACAGCAAAAGAACCCATTAATAATAGGGGATTTTTTTCCAGTATAAAAAGTGGACTAGTAGCGTGCCTCTATTTAAGTGCTTACATCATCTATATGCAAGTTATACCGGTACATCCAAAATTATGCACGACTCTACCTGTGGTAGATTCTAACCAAATTAAAGGCATATGAACTGGTAAGACAACTGATTTTATAAATTTCTGGAGACAACTGATTTTATAAATTTAACCTTTCCCTGAGAATATTTCTACCAGAATAGTCTTATCATCTGCCTTTTCCATCTAAGCAATTAGTGTGAGTTGATATACAGAGTTGCTTTTATTTTTAGGGGAAATACTGCAGATAATAATGCATCTAAATTTTAGCAAACACAAATGAAGTTACCATTATCAGTCAAAGAAATGATGGAAAACTTTAGGGATGAAATTAGACGATAGATCCAGTCAAAATTGCAAGTATAGTTTCTTAAAATAGATACACAAGACTGGACAATGTAAATCAATCACTACACTTACAGTCAATATAATGCATTGTATGACTTCTGTCTTGTTTTATGGAAATAGATGAGCTGTTCATTATTGTAAATAAGTCAGAGTATTTCTCAGGAGAGCTTTTAAAAAGCATGTTTTAGAAGATTTGGAGTAAGACTTTAGAGTCATTTCTGGGTACGAATCCTAAAAAAAATAGCTGTAGACTTTTATGTTCTCATTTTGTTCCCTCTTGGTAGTATAGAAAGACATCAAGCTGTTTTTGTTAAATTCAGCTTTAAGATCTGTTTCTTAAACAGGACATTGGAACACTATATTCTCTTAGGTATTGTTCCATAGATAACACCAAGGTCAAAATGAGAAGAAAGAACACTGTACATGCAAATTGTTTTAAGTAGAGAACATTTATCCTAAAGAAAAATGTTGCAGTTGAAATCCTCTGTAATTTATTTGTGTTCATTTGTCTTTGTTAGGGTTCTAGTCTCCATCCTTGGGGAGGAGTGAACAGGGAGTTGAGCAATAATAATTTTAGAATAATTTAAGAAACTATGAGAGCACCAGCTACTTAAAGGTCTAGGGTTCTCACGTACAATCTGGTAATTTGTTCATCAGGGAATCTTGTTCAAAGACTGACTACTTCTGTGTCTAGACTGTTTGTTCTGAATCTCAACCATGGTGACCCAAAGTGAGGGAAAATCATTCCTAAAGAAAATCGCCCCTGAGTGTGTGGGCAGAGAGTAAGAGGAGCAAATGCACAAACTGAAGAATGCAGATAAGACTTGCAGTGCAGAAGTCGATTAAGCCTCATTAAGTCGCAGCTTACCAGACACGTAGGTGGCTGTGTTACATTTAAGCATTTAAGTTGCCTGGAGAATAAAATAAATAAAATTTACAAAGTTTACAGCCAAAAGTTTCTAGGCTCAGTTTTGACACTTCTGATTCATTTGTGAATCCCATGAATATACCATTTTCCCATCTCAAACAACACTGACTTTGGGGTGTAGATAGCTTTATGCCAATGAAATATTCTAAAATGCCTTCAAACTTGTATCTAAATAGCCATCTTTGTCAGTTCTGTGACCTGGCACAGAAATTGCTTCAATGAAGCAAGTTCCTGTTTGAGCTTCCCAGGTTCCTGCTATGGTTGGAAATTCATACTAAGTCTAATTAACTGTTTTGTTCCTTTTTAAACTTCCTTTTCAATCACAATTATGTTGTTTTTACAGTAAGAAGCAATGCATAGGACAAGTTATTTACATGGATCTTAGAAGACTAGGAGGTAGAATGTCATTGTCACATTTTAGGTCTCAGAAGTAAGAGAACTTTAAAAAAAATTTTTCTTAAAATTCTTAAAAGAAAGTTAAATGTAAAAAGTCTGGCAAGGCAGCAGAGCCTTCAAAAGCGAGCTTGTGAACATTAAGGTTTCCATAGCAACACTTTTTTGTCTAAAGAGTTTCTTATTTCTTCCTAATTTATCTACCATAAGATATTACTATTTATTTTGACCTCTAGACCCAAAGAGAGACTTATTACAGGCACAGTAAAATTATAATTTGAAATTTAAGTTGCCTCTGGTTTATTAATATTATTTCTTAGTGCCTATTGTACAGTATTTCTATTTGCCTGCTTTATATATCCAGTAATACCATATGGATCTTATATAAAACCTGCATATTAAATACTTTTGGTAAACATAATTTTGATAGACAAGATGAGATAATAAAGTGACTTCTAAATATACTCTCCCATTTCTTCAGCTATTTTAAACTACTCAACTTTAACTTGGAGCATTTGCTTAAAAATAAGTTTCCTGCCTTGGATATATGTGTTTCATTTTGCAGAGATACTTGAGGTGGGAACCAAAAGATTTCATGCCATCAAAAACTTATAAAAACATTTTCTTGCCAGTTTTAATGTGGCATCTTTAACTGATGAGTCCTGGCCCTGTGTGTGTGTGTGTCACTCTGTGAACAAGCAGGGAGCGCCTGTGTGCAAAGTGTCTCCGAGGTGCTGTTGAGGAGTCAAACACCAGCAGGGCCATTGCCTCAGTCACTGAGCCATCCAGCTGCAAAGATGAGGTATCTGTGAATAAATATCATGAACAAGAACTGAAAAGTGAAAAATCATGACTATACCTAACTGTAGATATTTTTTTCATTTTACCCTATGTCACATATTAAATAAGAGTTCAGTGTTCACTATTTTTGATTATGGAGGTTAGTCTCATTTTATAGAAGAGGATATAAACTTTTCAAGTTCCTATCTAGTGACAAATGTAGAGTTTGAATCTGTCTTAATGTAATTTGAAAGAGGGAATTGTGAGTCAAGACATGAAAACAGATTGCAAAACATCCCATCTAAAAAACCTGAATGCAAATGCCTATTGGGATCAGATGGGGAAGAATCAAGTTTCTAACCCAAGAAGTTTGAAACATTCTGTAGACTTGGATGTGTGGATAACCCTTTTCCTAGATTGGAGGAGTGTTGGAAATAGAGTTTTAAGAAGGCAATGGAGCATAGAAAAAAATCAAGTAGAGGTGCTGGAGGCAGGAGGATACAAAGAAAAAGCCAAATGGAGGATCAAGAGGGACAAATGTAAAAACTCATAAAAGGGTGGATAGTCACATCCATGCATATCAATAAAAGTAAATACATAAAGCAAAAACTCATCAAAATGCTTCCACCTAATGTTTCATTTAATGACTTCAAATTGTAAGTCTTTTAATAAAATGGGTAGAGTCTTATTAATTGCTTGAATGAAGGAGAAGTATAGGTAGAAATCTATTAAAATAGTGTAAATCAGATAGTAATGCATTTATTTCAATGTTATGAGTTAAATTCTTGCTTGACCAGGTAGGTACTCAGGACACTTGTTTTAGTGACTACATTAGACAAGTTTTGTAAATATCATATTAATTGTAAATAACTACTTTTCTAATGCATTAATATACTTGAAAATGGCTTATTTTCACATTTTATTTAAACAATTCAGTTTCACTCTGAAGAAATGCTAATGAATTCAAGTTAAGCCTTAGCCAAATTCTATCTCATATCGTATTATACCATTCAATAATTTGTAAGCTTTAACTTTTCAAATATATGATTAAAAATAGGTTATGAATTATCCCAACCGCAATGTCTAATGAAACTGTTGTTTTAAGGGAATTCAGGAACTCATTCAACTTCTCAGAGAGGCTCTTACATTAAATTATGGGAAGACTTACCTGGATCACTGAGACTCATTTCATATTATAGACAGTATTTTATATGAAAAAGGTTACTCTTAATGAGATGGAGACTGGATCTACTTTTTCAAAGTGTGAAGGAGTAGAATAGATAACACAAACATATTGGCATTTCACAGGAACTTGAGAGAGTAAAAGATTTACTTTTGCATTAGAACAAATGACAGTTATGTTGTGTCAGTTAACATAAATAGCAGAAGGATAACCTGAAAGAAATTTGGTAGATAAAGGTGTTCAGAGAGCTAAGTGTGAAAGACTGTGAACTACTGTTGAATGGGGAATTGATGGAAGGAAGCATCCTCCCAATAAGATAAATAAGTACACAGTTAATAGTATTTAAAGAAGAAAGTTGCCATGCTGATTTCTAGAGAAATGGCCAATGTAATTTGCTATTAAGTGGGAAGAGGAAACTGCACTTAAAAAATCTGTTACTTGTCCTTAAAAGTAAAATTCTCCTAAAATGTTTTGACACTTTTTTCAGAAACCCCTCTGCCTTATCCAGGAGGCTATAAGATAAATGATTACTTCATTATAGGGTGCTACAGAGAGCATAAAAAAACTAAAAAGGTGAGCTTGTCAACTCTGAATGTCATGATGAAAATATGTTTTAATTCTCAACTACACTAGTTAGACGAGTGCTTTGGGGGCAACGGGAGATTACTTTGACAGGTTCAGCAATGTTGCTTCAACTCAGGAAGTTGAATGCCTCCAAGGAAGGTAGGTGCCTTGTACAATAGCAACCTCTAGGAAAACTCAGGCAGGATTCTTGTTATGTCCATTGAATGGTAATACTTTTTACTTCATATACCACTAAAGAATATGTTGTAATAGACTTTAGGTATAGTAGTTTAAATAAATAAAGGATTCCTTATTTTTTTTTTTTCCCACAGCAAATGTAGATATGTGTTCCAGGGCTAGTGTATCCTCACCTTCTGTTCTGGCATCCTTAGTTAGAGGATTTCATCTTCATGATCACAGGATGGCTGCTAAATCTCTAGGCATCACATCTTTGCTTCTGGCAGGAAGAAGAGCAAAATGGCAAGGGGAGGGTTGAGTCTCTTTGATGTGAAAATCTTTACTGAAACTCAATTCAGAAGACTTCTATTTGCATTAAATTTACTAGAGCTGGGTCATATTACTATCCCTAGCTACATGAGAAATTGGTAAAGTATTTTTATTTACATTTTTACTTTATAGGGATGGATTGCTACATTAAAAAATCAGAGATTCACTTGTAGGGAATGATAAGAGAATGGATCCTGGGCATTATTACAATACCATCCCACCATCCCAGTTTCCTAGAGTTTATCTGAGTTGTTACTCATTTCTCCTGCTTGTCTTCAGATCCTGGTAATTAGTCTAACTTCAAAAAAAAAAGGGAAAATTGGGGAAACTTTGTTGTTAACATGAAGATAAAAGGAAATGCAAGAATCATGAAAATTTTATTTTTTAAAAAGGCAGATTAGAATTTTCTAGTAAGTGATCATTGTAAAAAAATTTATACAGAAATATTTTTCTGATGCATATAGGCTTTTTTTCAGCCAAGATGTAGGCAGAAACCTGAGTGGAATGTGAAAAAAGACTTAGTTTACAGATAACAAAAACATTGAACTACTAACATTTTTAGGCAAAAGCAAGAAATGAGAGTCACAGACCTAAAAACAAGGATTGCCCAGTAATTAAGGGTGATGAGAAGGAAAGGTATAGAAATGTAACAAAATGCTCAGGAAGATTTATTTTTTCTAGAACTCTGTCTTGCAGAAAAATAATAGGGAAATCATAAAATATTAAAGCTTAGAATATCAATTAATGCAAAAATAGACCTCATAATCCCAATGTAAAAATAATTTGCATTTCTATAGGGATTTATAAAATTACTTTCCACTGAAATGACATTAGGATGTGAAACTGTCTTTCCTTCTCACAAATACCAAATAGTAGTCAGCATCTATGAAAAGTGTATTGGTCCTTGTTTCAGACCTTTAGTGGAAAATGTATAGTGTCAGACAAAATATTTTGAGATAAAAAAAAAAAAATTCTGCATCTGTCTTCCAGTTTAGATTAAAAATTTTAGCACCTTAATTAAGGTTTCCTAGATAATTTTCCACTCCTAAGTTTATGTAGAGGTGTACTGAGGAAAAAATGAAGGTCACTGATCTCTGGAAATATGTTTTATTGTTTCTTCCTCTCCAACTCTCTGTATGTATACGTAATAAGAAAGAGATAGGAAGGAAAATAATCAGAATCAAGGCATTTGGCTTTTGGCGTTTGATAACTGATGAAAAATTAGTTCTCTCCCACTCACTTCCATCAAAAAATTTACTTAATGTATGGGTAGGTAGGTCAGAATTCAGACATGAAAATGTTCCATAAAAATGCTCACATTGTCTATAATTCAATTACAATCCCAAGCACTAGATTATAGGATTTATTTAACAGTCAGTCTGTGAGGGTTTTATTTCCCCATCTTTATGGGGTTTTTCACCCATCTTTTTGAGAGTCCTTGTCTTGATAAGTACTTCTTATTTATCTTCTTATTCTGCATTATCACAGACTTTATACATGCCTAACAGATTACAGATTAAACCGATTTTTCTCATCCTATTAGTTACAGAGAATGAAAAACATATACTGGTAGTATATATAATTTGTAGGCACTATATATATATAAAAATCAGATACTGATTAATGTATCAATGTAGCATTTATAAGCAAAAATCTTAGCAAATACCTCCATAGCGCTTCTGATTTGGAATAGGAATTAAGTAGTTTCAAAATGATGATAAATATAGTGTCTATTTCTCATACTTGAGGAAAATCCCTTTACTTCTTGTTTACATTTTTTATCTCAAACTTACTTTCTTAAATCTTATTTTAATGGAGTTTCTTATTTTATTTCTGATTTCATTCTCCAAAGAAGTCTTAAGGGTGATTGTTCATTGATTACTATGTCTTCTGTGTTTTAGTTTAGTGTGTATGTGTGTGTGCGGGTGTATTGAGAAAGAGAGAAAGAGAGAGCAAGAAAGAGGGAAAAAAGAGCTGGAATTCTATGGGCTATTTCTTTTGAGAACCTGAAAAAAAAACACACACTCAATCTTACTGGTCAAAGAACTTAAAGTGAATTTCACGTATGTCTCTTCTTCTTTTCTCCCTCTTTCTTCTCTGGAATGGTGCAGAAAGGGCAACCCAATACAATTAGTCAAGATAGAAATGACTAAAGAAAAAAGAGACTGAAGAAAAGAAAAAGGAAGAATAGAAATAGAAAATATATCCACTAGCCTATGGCTACCCAAACAATAAATTAATTTCAGGGACACATTTGTCTTTAAATACGTTGTACTGCCACCATACATAAGCTCTTTGCTAAATCGACAGTCCTAAGGAGATTTGCTTATGACTTGCATTGACTCACTGCTTGGAAAAGATAATTGAGGTCCATGGCTCTAAAATGTAAAATCTACCTACATTTAGATGTATTCTCATTTTAGATGCCTTTACCAGAGAGGGGGACAAAATCAAACATCACCACATTTGAATTTTAGAAACTAGAGATATTGTTTTTTCTTTACATTCTTTTTATAAGTATGCAAGTACTCTCAAAAGTAAGAGAAATTGAGTCTGCAGAAGGCTCCAACACTACAATCTCTACTAAATTACAGATGATTGGCCTCTCAGAAGCCAGTATGATTGAAATTGTACATGCAAGTCAACCCACCGGATAACATAATATCTTTTTACTATCCTGCAAAACTGTATATCATTTCCCCTAAAATTAGTGACAGTCACTAAAGTGTAAAGGAACACATTATGACATTGATAAGGAATCACAGATTTTAATAGCAAATCAAGGTAGTAAAATTAATTCTTAGCTCTAATGGTTATAAAATTAATATAATTTATGATTAGATCAAAAGTGCTAGGTATTTGACCCACATTAGGCAGAAGGAAGCACCACCCCACATAATTCCTCTTTAGGGGGAATTTTTTTAAATAGTTTGGGAAATTCAGAGACATTTCATAGACTAGATATTGACTAGATTTTTTTTTTGTTACTAGAGAATAAATTTGTATTTCCTCTTTTTTGTAAATTATTTTCCATCTCATTTTAATGGAACTATTATTGACTCTGATCAATTTAGCTTGCATCTCATGACATTTACTGAATAAATTTGATTGTGATGTTTTATTAGCATAGCTGGAGTCCTAGTTTAAGATGGCTTTTAGAGCACCTTTGATCCTTCTTCATCTTTATAGAGTCATCCCAAAACTATGTAATGTGTTTTGGTACATAAGAAATTTTAATAAATATCTCAAATATGGAAATTGGGTGAATGCTTGTGGTATGATAGAACAGAACAACAAAATCTATAGCCTAGATTATGCACAGAGAGAATAACCAGGTAAGAGAGCACTAATCTGATCTCCATCAAGATCCCTGAGAATTCTAGACTCAGAGATAGCATAAATTACAGTGACCCACAGTGAAAAGTAGGACTGAAGAGAAGCATTAATTGAAGGTTAGTAAGAAGAAGATTTACTCTCCAAACTTAACACTTTTAATTGTCTCAGTACTCAGAAAGGGACTACTCAGTATTATATATTTACTCCCAGGGAGGAAATAGACAACACTTTTTGTTGTCCATTCTTGAAGGAATTATCTGCAGCCTTCTGTTCCATGTACATGAATATCTGTGCTCAATGATAAAATCTTTCCATTTTGGCATTGGGAATGAAGTAAGGGAAGGATCATGTAGAGGTTGACTCTCTGTCTGCTCATACTGAAGTACACAGAAAATTTAATGAAAACTAAGTATACATTAAGAAAATGGTAAGAGGATATCACTAACTAGACTAGTTGTTTGATTAAAATGGCTGATACAAGGGTATCTTTGTGTATGTTTCCAGAAGCTGACCATAATCTGCCTCATTTTCCTCTTGTTCTCAAGTCTGTTCTTGTTCCCCAAGCTCGTTCTTCTCACAACATACTCAGGAATCCTTTATGATACTTCACTAAGCATATAGTAAGCACTGATATACACCTATTGAGTCAGTCTTGTATTTAATATTATTTCTATACTCTGTACTACCCAAGGTGATTGACAGAGTAACCATATTGTTACTGTTATTTTTGGCTTAGAAAACAAATATTCCCTGTCAACTTTATTCCAAGGGAGAGTCTAAACATTAAGTTATTGCTACCAGTGGTAAGATCATAGTAAAAGAAAAGTTTCTTTGAGGAGAAAGATGGATACTTGTTCCCAGGAAATGGGTATTTCAACAGAAGCAATTACTTTCTTATGAAGGCTCAGAACCTCAAAAGACAAAGAAGGGCGATTTTCAGAAAATAAAGAATAACCTTGAAATTTGGCAATAAAGTTTACATGTTCTCAGGTTGCCTCCTGAAAAAGTATCATTTCATTCTATTGATACTTTTGCCTTTTCCTTTTTGAGTATAATGGAAGTATCAAAGAATTTTTAATAATGGCCTGGCTTTCATTAGGAACAGATTTCTATAACCTATTTCCATTTATTTAAGATGATTTCTTATTGTATATCCATTACTGGTCTTTAGTGAATTATACTTTATTGTATGTTAGGTCCTAGGTCTTCTAGCTCTTCTTGAGTTCCTCTTAAATCATCATCTTCTATCAGTACCCCAGTACCGAAGTCACTAAGTTACTGGCTCGCATCCTTGAGCTTTTTCTCTGATCATGGCATATGTACTTTCCCAGATTCATTTGGCTCCATCAGCCCTTCTGGTCTTGGCTACTTCCTCTGATTCCCAGGATTTCTGATGACTACGTAGCCCATACCCATGTTTGAAAAGCCTGGCCACCATCTCTGAGATCCTAAAAATTCATAATCTGCAGAATCCTTCTGCCTGGTAGAAACAAAAGAACTTCAGCTTACTAAGAACACTTTCCCCTTATCTGAATACTGAGTTAATAATTAACCTACTAACCTGGGGTTGATAATATATAATTAAGACAAAGAAGAATACACATGGATCCAGGGATTTACTGCAAGTATCTGGGTTGTCAGTGTCCAATGATAACTGAGACTAAATAATTGTAGCAACCATGACTGCCTTCAGATGGTAAGGAAAACTAAGTACTTAAACTCCTTGGGGATGAAGGACTGGGACATTTCACCAAACAAGTAAGCAAGACTAGACAAAGTCTTGGCCCAGGAAAATCTCAAGTTGACAGTAGATGAGGGGAAAAAATACTATTGTTCCACAAACAGGTGCAACATCAGTTTGTTTTACTAATCCTACTTAAGCCCTTTTAGGATATTGCAATTTTTCACTCTTTGAAGAATTGAACTTGTACCAGCCCTATCTAGGTAGAAGTGAAGACATCATATACAAGAGAAGGTGTAAGCAGATTTGGGTAGTATAAGAAATATGATAGATCCAACATACATGTCTCTTTAGGTACAATCAAATTATGTATCCCTTAAATGTTAGTCATTTGTCTTCTCAGTTGGAATGGTCCTATTCAAAATACACTCTAGCCTTAATTCCCTTGTCACTATTATTGTTGCCTCATCTTCAGACACTACCAGTTGACTTTCCTTGAGGAAAGAGCTAGGGACTCTCACTTTCCAGCAATTACCTGAAGAAGCTAAGTAGAATTCACAGACATGCAGAGACATGAAAACCTTTTGGACTGACTCTTGACAGGAAAGCGCTCTCAGTTAAATGTAACTCTTTCTTTCCTTAGATTTTCCCAAGAAAATCCTTTTTACTAACATGAATTTATAGTCACGCTTAACTATTTATTATAACATTTAAGTTCTCTCTCCTCTTTCCTGTGTCATGGCATTCCCTCTCCCTACTCTTGTCCTAGAATTCCACCTCCCAGGAAAGCATTAGTATATCAGTCTTTTCTAGGTTCTGTTGTTTTTGACTTTTTAAAAAAGAAAATCAGGGATAAACAACTTCTAAAATGAGGAAAACATCAAGATCACAATGAAAATATTTGGACTAGAAAAAACAAGCAAAAATTCCCTCTAATCCAGATGATTTGAAATGGGTGAAGAGATTAATGGAGTGAAGGTTGAATAATACTTCAGAAGAAGGAAAAAAAGTACTAATCATTTTCTCTTTCTGTCTTTCTCTGAGAAATGACATAGTGGTAAGATTTGGTAAGTTAAATTGGGGAGCTAGTGAGACTTGCTCATTTTTAGCCAGACAATTGAGAAATAACAGGGAATAGAAAACAGGCTTACAAATTATTCATTCTGTGATCTCATCTTTAAAGAAGAAATGTAAAGTCTAGGCTATAGAAATTGAAACAAATTTTCATGTTTGAAACTTTGCTTTGCAAGGCTTACTTGATTTTTCTCTAAAACAGCTATTCTTTTAGTCTTATCAGCCTCAGCAAATGATAACTCCAGCCTTGGTGCTTATGCTGAGATTATACAATGTTACCTATTGGCTTTCAGAACAGCAATAAATTCTTTGAACTTCTTCATTTTATATTTAGAATTCAACCAATATAAAATGGAAGAGAGATTGTATCTCATGGTTCAAAATTTTACAATGATTTCATAGATCCCTTGAGTGAAATTAGAAATTTTAATCAGTCCTGTATTTCTGATACCTCCTACCCCTCTGACCTCATAGCCCTTCCTGAGAGCATTTGTTTGTTGTTTAGTTTATTCACCAATATATTCTCTCTATATTTAACAGTATTTCGTTCATATTATGAACTTAATAAATATTTTCTGTATGAATTGCTATATTTTGAGTCTGTTTTTTAATACCAAGAGATAAAAATGGGAAGTTATTTGAAAGCTTAAATGTCAATTCATGGATATTTGAACTGTTTCTGCTGCTGCAAGACTGAAGCATGTTCTAATTTTAGAAATACTAAATAGTTGACAATGACATGACCTTGGTGAAGAAACGTCTAAAATGCAAAAGAAAACTTGGTTTTAAATATAAAATCTAATTTTTAAGTTGGTGTTAACCATGATCAAATTGGCCAACCAGTTTAATATTTCTGACACCCTCCCATCCCCATTAGCAAAATCTTAGTGATCAAATTGTCTTTGTATAGCCAAAGATAAAACTTTGTGTGTAAAGTGATAATCAGAATCTTAAGAAAACTCTATTATTAACCTCATTAAGAGAAATTGTGAAAGAACACTTCTGTCTTCAAATGATATAGACAAGTTTAATGCCCTAAAAGGAAGATGTGAACAAAAGAGAGAGAGAGAGAGAGAGAGGGAGAGAGAGGGAGAGAGAGAAAGTAATGGGATACCTATAAAAGTAGATTACCTTCACATTGAAATAAAATCAGTAAAAATTACTTAATGGCTATGAAATACATTTACCCTGTATTTAAAAAATCACCTTTTTTAGTGCTGTATAGCCATTCTATCATTTCAAATTTAAGAATATAGAATATGCATGATGATGCTGTGCAATAAAATACCCTCATCCATCGTCAAAATTAACATTTTAGGCATTTTTGAAGTTTGAATTCTATGCAAGCTGCTTTGGCAGGGTAAGGAATGGCAAGCCCTGGTTTGTGTATTCAAGCCTGGGCTGTACAGTCAACTTGCTGTGAGATGATGACAAACATTTCTGTTGCCTAATCTTAAATGAGGGATGTGGAATAGTTAATCTGCAAGGTTTTCCCCAGGCCCGATATGCTTTATTGATAATATAACATTTCTAACTGCCTAAAATTTAACCCCACCTAGATACATTGCTTTCCTTTTCAAACTGTTCTTTCTCAAAATATGTTTAATCCTCCCCTTAAAACTGCCTCCAACTTTTAACAGTACTCAATATTTGTTAGATTCTTCCAGTTTGCCAGAGTTAAAAACTTGCAGTCATTTCGATTCTTTTTTGCTATCATTTAATTTACTAGAAAGTTAGTTCTTAACTGCTTCCTTTTTTGGAACCACCTCTATGATTTAGCACTTTTTATGTTCTAAAATCTATACCTTCTTCATCTCCTGGATACATTACTACAACAGTCGTCTGGCTTACTGGTTTCACAGTCTCTAATGTTGTGTTTGCACCATTCATCCTACACATCATGTTCAAATGATCTTCCCATACCAACACTTACATTTCACTCCTCAGCTCTAGAATCCTTTGCAGTTACCCTTCATTTTCTATGGTTTTCTAGCACATGTCTGCTCTCCATATGGATGTGTTATCTTGATATGTTTTTCTCTTGCTCACCTTTCCACTTTCCTAAAACCCCATACTTACCAGTATAAGTTGTGCTTATTCTGTCAATTATTTTGCTTTTTAGTATTCTTTAAAATAGTTTTTGATCTGATTATACAATGTTACCTATTGGACTGTACAACATTTGAAGATTTATAAAGTAGAAAGAAGATAAAAGTCAACCATAGCACAATATTCAAAGATAACCATGATAGGGAAGATCTTTTCTTTTTATATTGGTATATTGGCATATTAAAATAACAGTTATAAAGTAGCACTTATAATCACTTATTATGAGACAGAAACCATATTTAGCAGATTACCTGGATTATCTCATTTAATACATTATGAAGCAGATATATTTGTTATCCTTATTTCCAGAAAAACTGCATCCTGGGATTAAGTGACTTGCCCAAGTTTACAAAATAAACCTTGATTAAATATTTTTGGAGTCAGAGTATTTAACCACCATGCAAATTGTCTACTGTTGTCATATAGGTTAAGCATGTCTGTTTATCAAATTGTTCAGTACCCTTTCGTATATTCTTATTGAGAATATAGTTATCTTATGTTTTAGAGAAAAAAAAATAGACCTTTCTCCCATGGAAAACTGAAAGGGTGCAGTAATATGCTTAATCCTTTTCTATAATAATATGGCTTAAAAAGTAATTACAGACTTATAGGCTTTGAAAAGGACTGTCATGCATTTATATCTTACTTTCCTAAATTGTAATTGAAGCTATGGGGGGAATTTTTTTGGTAAATTTATAATAGAAAATTCATGGAATTCATAGAGAAAATAATTTGGCAATCTGAAATAAAAGGGCAAACCTTTATAAAATCAAGTCATCTGAAATCATGTACTATGTGAATCTTAAAGGGCTAAAGGATAGATATATGTAATGAATTATGAGTGAATAATAATATATGCTGTCTATACATACATATTTCTATATACAACTCATGGGTTCAAGTAAATCATAATGCTCATAACAAGACTTATTTTAAATTTAGCCTAGCTCCTGCATAAAATACTTTCAGATGTAGAAAACATTTCAATGTGTAGCGTTTCCATAATGTTGAACTGCTTCAGAATGAAGCCAAATCATTCTCATTTGTATATAGCAATTGTATTTATTTTTCAGGTTTCTCCAGCAAAATCTGAACTAACCAACAGGATGTGTGGACAGAATGTGTGGCATATGTGTGATGTGTGTGTGTGTGTGTATTCTAAGGAATTAGCTAATGAGAATGAGATTGTTGGGACTGAAAAGTAAGAATTCTGTAGGGTAATTCACAGACTGATGATCCAAGAAAAAATTGATACTACAGATTAAGACTAGAGTCTGGAGGCAGAGTTTTCTCTTCCTTAAGGGATCTCAATCTGTTTTCTCTAAAGCCTTCAACCAATTGTATAAGACTCACATAATGGAGACTATTCTGCTTTATTACAAGTTTACTGATTTACATCTAATAAATACATCTACAGTAGCATCTAGACTGGCATTTGAACAAAAACTGAATACTGTGGGTATCCTGTTTAACCATGTTGACATATAAAATTAACCGCCATATTAGGCAACATAGTCATTATAATTTATCAAATAAATTTAAAACATCTGTTTATTATGCACTTAACTAGTTATTTGTGATAAAAGACATGGCAAAAAAAAAGTTTAAGTTGTATTTGGGTATGCTGTAGATTGCATTAAAATTTTCAAATTCAAACAACCTGAAAAATTTCAGACCAAGCAAAAATGGAGAAATCAAATAGGATTAGGGACCTTATAACAGCAAGCAGCCTCACTGCTCATAAAATGACCTCTCAATGAAGTTAAAGAAAGCTAATGTATTTGTAATCTTAAATGTAACTTAAAGTTGCTGCTATTATTTTTAATAGCATGTGAGTTTTGTTAGCAAAGGCCCCTGCATATTCTTCAAGAAGAAACTTTTCTCTAAGTGTAAAAATTCATATGTATAGAGCCAACTTCAACCTGCTGGTTCACAAAGTTAATAGATATTGTTAATGATCTCCTTTCCTGTGTTCAGAGAATGGAAAGAAATATAAGATCAAGACTTTTTTTGCATGATAAACTTTAGTGTGCATGTAAGTCATCTGAGATCTGTGGCACAAATACAAGTGAGTAATGAAAAACAAATGAGTAGTGTTGGGGTGTAAAGGAAATCATCATACTGTACCCCTCTTTGTTCTTCTAGGCTGGCAAATAAATAAGTATCAGATATATTGATAAGAGAAAAACCCAAAAAGAGGTTTAATAATAACATGCACACTTCCTAGTATATGGGAGAGACCCAGAAAAACTGAGTAACTGACCACATGGTTTCAGACACCATCTTAACTAGCTTAACTATGGCAAGTGAGGTAGGGGTAAGAGTGGGAAAGGTTGGGAAGTTTACCTAGGAAAACACAGTAAACAAAGACATGCAGCTTAAATTCTGCCTTATCCATTTCAAAAAAGTAAGGAGATAACATTTTCCCAATACCCTAAAAGAGACACATATTAATGTCCTTTTCAATGTTCACCCAACTTTCAAGTCCCTCCCATAAAATCAGCCTTTTTGTCCAAAAGACATATTTTGGGGAAGCAGATTTTTGCTCCCCTGCAGCAGGCATTATCCTACAGATTTTGGCATATGTCTGGAATATAATATAGGAATTTTCCTTGTGAAAAGAAGCACCAAGATGATATTGTACAAAATAATATTGATAACACTTTAATAATAACACAAATAAATACAGACTATATGCTATAATCTCTGTTGTAAGATTCTTTAAAATATTTTTTTTTTTTTGCTAAGAGCTCCTTCCAATCTTCCTCAAAAAACTGATGAATTTAAACATGTCTGTGACTGTTCCATTTTTTTAATGCCATTTTATTACAAAGCAAAGTCTCACGGGACTGAAACTACAGTCAACAGATTCTTCATGCTAACAGGACTCTTCCCACTTTGAACTGTTGAAGCTGTCTTAGTTTGATTCAAAGGTACACATTAAAAAAATCTGAACATTGCTAAAATTGGTGCACATCATATCACAGATGATGTTTCATAGTCAATGTGGCCATTGAGATTGTCATGGTCTGTGTATTTGTGAACTTGAATATTATCATTATTTCAGTTGAATTTGTTTCATTGTAGTACTATATATATTGAAATTAATTGGTGCTAAAAATATCTTGCAATGATTTTGTTAGGTGATTTGGTGTTGAAGTAAAATTTACTATGTTCACAGAAATGCAAATGCCATATAAATTTCATATTAAGCAAAACAAATTCCTTGTCAATAAAGAAATGACAATTCCATAGTTTCTTGCCAAACAACAATCATGCATTTTGTAGCAATACCTTTCCACCTTTATCATGCAAGAGTCACTTGGGAATGTCATTAAAATACAAATTTTGAATTAGTAAATCAAGGAGAGGGATTGAGATTACAAATTCCTGAGTTCACAAATGTCCATGTTGCAGGTACCATGAACAACAATACAAATAGTGAGTTTACTGATATAAGACAGATAAAAGTACATAAAGCTGTTATCTGTCATGTATCACTCATAATTTTGGCAACACTGTAGCCATTTATTATATAAACATGATAGAATTATAAAAAACACAGTATTTTTCTCTTCTAGATATGTATACAAGTGATGGTTATGTGAAAAAAATCTCAAATCAAAAAGAATGTTTCAAGTAACTATAAAGAATTCTGAGAAGTTGTTAAATTAGAAATGCAGTTTTTTTCTTGGTGTTATACAAAGAAATGGTATGTTCTAAAAATCTATGCATTTTTTTAAAAAGATTTATTTATTTATACGAGCACTGGGTACAGTCAGAAGCGCGTGAGGGTGAGAGAATTCACCAGAGACAGAGCGGGGAACAGAACAAGCAGACCAACGAAACACACTGCTGAGGGGAACAGCGGGTGCAGCAGGAGAGGTCTGAGCACCTTGTGGGATCCTCACGCGGTGGCCAGGGATTGAACCGGCGCTGCAGAAGCTGCAGGCAGCTTCACAGCTCAGTGCTCAACCGCTGCGCCACCAGGGAGGCCCATATGCATTTTTTATATATGAAATAGGTAGTATAATTCTATAGTGAGGTGAAAGTTTGAACATATCAGATGTGACCTGATTATTGGATGATGCTGGGCATTTTTCAGCCTGACTTTGGCTGCCCTAAACCATTCTTAGTCACATGAGCTCTATGTTGAGGGGAAAACCACCTCCTACTCATACTATTTAGGTTACTAAAGAGATAGGGAAGAGGTGGGTGATTACTAGTTATGTTCTCTATCACTGGGAAATTCAAATCGGATTGGGAACAAATAACACTTTCTTCTCTCCTCCTGTTCCATTCCTCCTCTTCTTGCTCTTTTCCCTTTTCCCTCTCCTCCTTGCCTTCTCTTCTTCTTCTGTATTCTTTAATATTGAAGTATAACATATTGTGGAATTGGTTTCCCCAAAAGAGTCAGATGGGCTTACTCAATATGCTAGAGTAGACTTTCTCCAACCAATGTCACCTTGACAGGAAAACCAGAGATCAGTTGTGACTCTGGGAACCTCTGAAGGTCTGTTGCCATTACTTAAAGAATACAGATTGTTTTGGCTTGGGAACAAAGCCCCAGGGCTTCAAGAGAAGTTTTATCCTAGTCTCATCAATTTGTCCTTTTCCTAATTGAAGAAACAATCACTGCTTTCCATTTTTATGACCTAGAAGAATGTAGTTTGGGTGGAGTATCATCCAGATAGAGGTTTATCTGTAAACATGCCCTCTCTGAAAATCTCATCTTTACCATCTTTGCATGTCACCTTAAGTCTCTCCCTCTCTATCCTTGATGCCCCCAAGTCCTTGAACAAAGGATCAAAATCCTGTTCCATTCTATTTGTCCTTAGAATTCACAGCCATGCATATTTTCCATAGAAATGTTGTTAGATTTTGACCTTTTCTTCTAATGCCTGATGTTTTTGTTTATACTGTTACAATGTCAATTTATTTGTTCATCCTCAAGAACCCATTTGCAGTAGGAAAAGGTTTCCCTTGTGCCCAGATAATATGTAAATAAAGGTACTATGTTAATCAACTCAGACTGCTGTAACAAAATACCATAGATTGAGTAACTAAAAAAAAAAAGCAGAAATGTATTTCTCACTTTTCTGAAGTCTAGGAAGTCCAGGTTTAGGGTATTGGCCAGTCTGTTTTCTCAGTAAGGGCTTCTGGCTTGCAGATGGCCGCCTTCTCACTGTGTCCTCTTATGGTAGAGAAAAGAGAGCTCTATCTCTCTTCTTTTTTTTATAAAAACACAAATCCCATCATGGCACCCCACCCTCCTGAGGCCCAAAGACCCCAGTTAGTTCCCAAAGACCCCATTTCAAATTGTCATTTCATTGGAAATTAGGAATTCAGCATAAAAATTTGGGGAGAGGGGATTTAACTATCGGATTCATAACAGAGTCACTCTTATATGATAAATAGCCATAGAATTTTAACATGCACATGTAATCATCTCCCAGACTAAGAGATAATAATTTCCAGCTGCACAGAAGGTACTTTTTGGGACTGGTGAGAGATTTCCTTCATTGCTAGTCTATTTTCCTACTTGGCCAGGTCCTGAGTACGTGTGGGTACAGGAAAGATAGGGCACGTAGAGCAATATGAAATTCATTTTAGTTGAATATGAGAGTCTGCCTATCCCAACTTTCTTTTCTGTGTTTTCCATTTTCTTTCTATTTCTGGTAAGCATGGTTTCTGCAGACCAGTCCCATCTTTTTCTCACCTTTCTAAGTTTCTTCAGCATTTAAGATTCTTTCATAGAAAGCTATAGTAACTACTTGCACATCCACTGATGACTGTAATAATCCCACCAGCACAGCTAGTTGAGGCAAATGTGGTAGTATCACTTGGTTTGAAACACAATAACCTGTGCATAAGAAATGCACACAAAAAAGAGTGTGAGTGAGGTAGATCCTTGCAGCTTCTCAGAGGGCCACTGTAACAGTCAGGCTTCTGTGCTGAAGTATTGATACACATTGCGAAGACCCAGTGTGGTCTAGGTTAACTGAGTTTAATGGTATGAATGAGAACACTGAAAACTCTCTTTATAACTAATTAAACACTCAAAATATTTGTCCTTTAGGGCTCCATTCAACAAAATTTACCATTTTCCTTCTGTACCAAAAAAGTTTGTATGAAAAGTGTCTCCATCTCTTCAAATATATTAACATTTGTTCTGCCATTATGAATTTCTAGGGAATTCAAATGGAAATTCATTTCAATTAATCATAAATAAAATGTTCTGTGATAGACCATTTGGACACTCTGAGAAACTTTAAATGTTGTCAGGGATTTCAGTGTTTATATAATAACACTGGTTTATATTATACCACCAGAAAATTTTAAGGAGGCAACAATAAGCAATATAATCTTTATAACTCAGGACTGAGCAAATATTTCAAGTGAAGCAAAAGGTCAAAAGGGTCAAATGATGTTGACTTAATATAAAGCAGGGACATTTTAGCTGTCATTTATAAGAGTGTAGAGAGGGTAGAAAAGAAGACAGGAAATTCTATTTAAAGACATACTGATGCTTCTACCAATGTGTGGAATCATCTCCCAGACCAGAATAAATGTAAAAGGCTGATACCCTTACAGAAGTCTGACAGAGCCATTGTTACATCAGTATCAGGCCTTAGTCACTTAAAAAGAAAATCCCTGCTGCACATAAGAAGTTCAAGATTGGGGTCACATCTGGGAGAATCCCTGCTCTTCAGTTCTATAAGTTTACATTCACTGCAGAGAATTACACACACGCGTGCGCACACACACACACAGGGTTAATTTAAGGTAGACAAGTCTCAAACAGAGAAATCACTATACAGTAGCCATAGAAAAGTCCCTAACTATAAAAAGTAATCAAAACTTTAGTGTGCTTTCTCAATCCATATTCCTGAAAGGATTATATGTAATCATATTTAAAAAGGAAGCCAGCTAAAAAAAAAAGAATACTACACTTTTCCTATATTCCCCTCCCTCCTTTATCATTTATACAAGATTACCATTTTATGTATCTCAAACCTACTTATCTAAGTTCTTTGCATACCACTCTAATCCCTGGCTCTTCACAGAAGAATAAATAGAATAAAAGTTTTAGGGAGTCTGTGAATTTTGTAATAAATTAAGTAGCAGACATCTCAAGATCTATGACAACTGAAAGCTAACATAGGTTCATAATAAATTCTTTTCAACAGCATTATTCTTAAGAGTACTAAAAGGCAGTTGGGTGATAACAATATGCCCATAATATAATTGAATATGTCATTGAGCATGTTATTCTCAGGTTAAAAGCATGAACATTCAAAATCACATAAGAACTTCATTGTAACCCATGTAGTTATTCCAATGACCCAAACTGACCCAATACACAATTCATTTTTATGCATGTGAACAGTACAGATTTCCTTGTAGGTGTGAAGCAACCAAGTGTAAGAAATACAGCTACAGGCTCTCCCTTGGTCATTTTATTATTTTAAATTCCAACTTTCGAATCAGTAGGATACATCATTTTTTTCATTTTTCATGTATTTTATAAATTGGTTATAGTTTTAATCTGGGATGACAAGCTATTGTTTCAAGAATAATAACCATTTAATTCAATCTGACTGTTTTATATATAAATGTACTGCATATACAGATATAATAGCTGGATAGATACCATCAGTTTTATGTGCGAATATTTGTAATAATTTACCCCGATCCACATATTCAGACCTGTCAACATTATGTTCATAGTACTTAGTCAGCTCAATACCAGATATTGTCACATTATTTGTAGGCAAATATCATCTGCATGATTGACTAAATTGACCCTAAAATTGACTGCACAAAATTCATTATTTAGAAAAAAATACAAATCCAACCCAATTCTAACTTTTAAAAGATTGAGTGTGGAAGATTACTTACAGCCTGACTTTACAAGAGTTCTTCCAGGATCCTTCTTGGAACTTGTAGTAACAAGTAACTCAGTGTAGATGAACAGGAAGATTCAGCCTAATATTCTAGTTAAACTAGATTGTATACATTTACATTGTAACTTTTCTTCATTTATAGATTCAACATAACTGACAGTTTCACTATCATCTAAATATTTAAGGCACTTTTATGATAAGAGGGCAGTTGCTGTATATAGTAATGACACAGTTGAGGAAGATGGACCAACATTCAGAAGTTTCTGAAAGATAAACTTCCTTTTTTTAAAACATCATTTGAGTGAGGTTGTCCTTTAATGAATAAGACCTAAAGGAAGTGGACACACACTTATTTGCAAACAAAGTTTTCGCCTGAATTTGAGTTTCCTGTTTCAACTAAATAATAAGGTAATATTTACAGATTTTATCTTTTTTTGTCCTCATACCTTAGGAAAAACTGGTGGAGTCTAAATGATGTTATTACAAAAAATTGACTATCATTGCCTATTTGTTTGTAATAAAATAGATATAACTATATATTTAATTACATTACTATATAATATATATTATACCTAATATATAAATCTTCATTAAACGAAAGTGAGGAATTATCATATATAGAGAGAATTCTATTATATATATATTAGCTATAGTTTATTTCATTTGATAAGGAATGTAAAGGACAAGAAAGTGAGAATGGGATGATTCTGGACTTAAGAGCCTGAAGTGAGGTGTTTTTTTTTTTTTTTAAGATTTTTTTATACAAGAACTGGGGTACAGGTCAGAGTGCGGGAGGGTGAGAGAATTCATCAGAGAGAGCAGGGAGCAGAACAGGCAGATTGACTGAAGACACTGCTGAGGGAAGCAGCGGGCGAGGCAGGAGAGGTCTGCCGTGCCATGTGGGTTTCTCCCTGGTTGGCCGGGGATCGAACCCATGCTGCAGAGGCTGCGGACAGCTTCACAGTGTGGCACTCAACCAGCTGTGCCACTGGGGAGGCCCGAGGTTATTTTTTCTTTATAGAGTTTTAAGAACCAAGAAATTTACAACCATGACAAAAAGACAGTTGTTGGAGGAGATCATGGAGAGAACATGACCACTATTTGACCCATCAGCTGGACCTGGATAGTTAGAGGTTGCTTACCCCTTCCTCTGCCGTAGCTGGAGCTATTTCACGGGCATAGTCTTGAGAGAGAAAGTGTGGAAACCATCTAGACTGAATTTGCAACTGAACCCTATGTAGGGCCACTAATAAATGTCTGTTTCTTGCATCTGCCCAAGATAACTCTGTTATGTAATTTCCCTTGCTTATTAAACCTTGCACCTATTACTCTTGAGCTGGCTGCCGCTAGCTTTCTTAGCTCTCACCTTTCCCTCCTGTATATGGGGACAAATTTGCAAACCAACACTAGTAGATGTCTGTAATCAAATTGTCCAACATAATTATAGTTATATATTAGACAGTTTTAAAAAATATTCTTGACAAACTATTGCATTAAAATCCAGTGCTTAGGCCATGATGGGTACACAAAAAAATGCTTTTATCCTTATTGACTTCTATTACGAATAACTATTTCCATGAAAAAAGAAATAAGCTGTTCGCCCAGGTCAGCTAACATTCAAATGCAGATTCTGTCACTTTGCACAAACATGGAAATATTGCTTTTTTCCCTTTAATTCCCAGTTTTCTGTTTGATAAAACAAGATTAATATTAAATACCTTTTATGGTATGAAGTGCAAATGAAATACACATAACTCAAGACACAGAGCCTAATGTCTTGCCAAATACTAAATACATATCAATTGCTTTCACTTGTATACATTCATACACACAAAATGAAAAAGAACTGGAATGTCTTGTTAAGAGCATCAGGCTACAGAAATTACTTTAGAATTCCTTCCAAATGGAAAATTCTCTTGTTTTAAAAAATAAGGTAATTTTCTCTTCTGTTATTTCTATTATAGTTTATCAAACAAGTATGTGCAATGTGTGCTCTTCAAGAAGCCATAAATATAAACAAGAATAGTTCCATAGATCAGGGGTTAATTCATTACATTATTACAATCTAGCAGCTATTAAAGTCAGAAGGGTACATTTTGAAGGTTCTAAGCCAAGTCGCTGAAAGAAGCAGCAGAAAAAAATAGGTGCAAAAGACAACCTTGACTTATAAATTTAAGAGTAATTAATGACTGCAAGAAGAGAATAATATTTTGTATCATGATAATATTAGTACTATTTAGATATAATATATTAAAAATTAGATGTTCAGTATATCTTAAACGTAATTTTCTCTGCACAGGTATGATGGTATGATTATTGTTATGATTATTCTCTTAATCTAAAATGCTTTTCAAATATACTCTCTGTTTGAATATTACCTTAGGGACAGTGAGGAAGGAAAACACACACACATGCACACGTGTGCTTTCTGAGTCCATGTAAGACAACCTCTGAGAAACTCCAGAAATAACTTATAGGTGTACAGACTGTGAAGAAGATTAGAATTCCAAATGCCCCAAATTAGTCAAAATAAGGGGGGGTGGGAATTGTATGGGGATTAAAACCAAAATGAAAAAGCATACATTGCAAAAATGAAAAATGATGTAAAAATATATAATAAAATAAAATATGTGTATAAAAAAGATTGAAGTTCCATATTAAGAGATTGGCACAATAATAAACAAAAAAGTTTTAAATCCCAAGGAAATAAATCTGAATATGAGAAAAATGCTTCTAAAAAACAGGTGTTTATGATAGCATTATTTATAAATATAAACCACTTGAAATCAACTCAACAATTTAAATATGAGAAATAGTAAAATAAGCTATGGAATGTTACATAGTATCCAAATTATGTTTATGAAGAATTTGTAATAACAAAGAAACATAGGATTTTGATTTAATACAAAGTAAAACATAAGAGACAAAAAGCAGAGGGTGTTTATGTCCTTGACAAAAGTTTGTACTTATCTGCCACAAGTATTATAAAGAAGCAATGTTAGCATAAGTTCTATGTGGATAATGGAACATAATCATAATCTTTCTTCTTCCTATATTTCTGTATTTTTCAATTTTTTATAAAAGGAAAAATAGAGTATACTCTCTTTTAAGGTACTATTCTACTTTTCATATATAAAACTCATCATGAACATAATATCAACTATCGATAGGAAAACAGAAATGCACCAGACAGTTCAAAGTCAGAAATTAACATAAGGAATTGGTTATAGAATTTGAGTTTGAAGGGCCTCCCTGGTGGTGCAGGCGGTTGAGTGCTGCGCTCTGAAGCTGTCCGCAGCCTCTGCAGCATGGGTTCGATCCCGGCTGGCCAGGGAGAAACCCACATGGCGTGGCAGACCTCTCCTGTCTCACCCGCAGCTCCCCTCAGCAGTGTATTTCATCAGTCTGCCTATTCTGTTCCCCACTCTGTCTCTGATGAATCCTCTCACCATCCCACGCATCTGGCCTGTACCCCGGTTCTTGTATAAATTAAAAAAAAAGAATTTGAGTTTGAAAACTAAAATCAGTGCCTCCTTTGGGTAAGAATTGATCCACAAAGAAACAGAAAATGAAGAGAAAGGAAGTTTCTTTTCCTATTAATCTCTCCTTGTTGCCCCCTACCGGCAGAGCCATGGAAGCTACTTGCAATTGAAAAATACAATTTATATAATCCCAGCAAAAGCATCATGTAACAGGGCGTAAAAGGGAAAGAAATGACAATAACAATAACCACAGATTTATTATAAATTATATGAAAATGCATGAAATGCATGCTCCAGACTAAAAATCTTAGGGTAGCAGTATAGAGATGCAGAAACTTTTATTAATGGATTTTGTTAATTTGATTACCAAAGCCAGAATGCTTCTTAATGGGATGAATTGAGTACAAATAAGTGATGCTAAGCTTTTAACATGTATCATTTGTTTCTATTAAAGTAATTCAGCCATCACCATTCTACACCAATAGATATTTTATTAAGGAAACTAAATGTACATGATAAATGAACTGTGTTGAAAATTCTATTTTTCTTCAATTCTAACCTCCTGATCTTAATTAACTTCTTTACTGTTGTTCCCATAGAAACCAGCAATGCAATCAATAAGATGCAAAGGTAGTAATGTACATGCAGAAACATTCTGCAAGTATAGTAATAACATTTGTTTTAAATCATGGGACAAATTAGTATATGCAATTAGATTAGAGGTAATATACTTCAAAATTCAAAATGGAAAATGCAGTCAAATGGTAAACAAAGATGATAAATTTTCACTGAGTTCCTCTGTTTTCTCTTTTCCAAAGTAAAATAAACAAAATGCCTAGAAAATTTAAGATCATATATTTGTGTGGCAATTCTTTAGATTTCTGCTATTTTTATGCATGCCATGTCCTGTCTCATCACTCCACAAACATTTTCTCACATACAAGTAAGCATATCAACAAAACATATCAAGTAATATAAAAATCAAGCTCCTTACATAAAATATCTGTTCCATTCTGATTCTTTTTTAAATTCTAGATTCACAGTTTAGAATTTAGTTTTTCATACTCTAGATATCATAGAATTATACATTTGAGTTACAGATCAAGGCAGACTTCTCAGGTTTCCCTCAACTGATTAAACAACAAACGCCAGTTGGGTTTAACTTTACTAGCCAACCATACATCAAATGGTTAGTACAGTTATTGATAGAGTTCCAGTAAATACTATGGTAATGTTGCAATTCAACCTTTCCTAATCTAATATCATTTTAGCCTGTCTCCATCATTTCTGGGGTTTGTTCTATGTAGCTTATTACCTATAATATTTGATAAAACAAGCAAAACCAAATAATGTAACTTTTTTTGCTTAAAAGATAAGAATAGAGGTTCAAGGTTATCTCTATACACTTTAACTCTCCATACCTTGTAGTTTGATGTGATTTTATGAGTGTAGAATTGTAGATTAATAGCTACTGGTTCAGAAACTATGATTATGATAACTTTGTTTCTCCACTGAATTGTGGAAGAAACAAAATGTTAGAACAAATGTGATAATCCATGCTTACAACATCTGTTTCATCTTTTCTGTCTTGGTCTATGCAAAAAATAAAAATAGTTTATATTAGTTTATATTTAAATTAGTCTTTACAAATGCACCGATAACATGCTAAAACATTTTGACATCAAATGTGTACTATTGGTTTCTCACTTTTCAAATAAATATGAGATTTTATTATTTACTACATAATATGAAGGTATTTTCATATTGTGAATATAAGTAGATACATGGATAGATAATTCTAAATGGTTAGGTCAGTCAGTTGAAATTGCTGATATATTATGATGTATATCAGGTATAGATTATAATGCTTACATTATTTTTTTCTATCCCAAGGCATTGTATTTATTGCCAAATAAGTTATAAATTCCAAATTCCTTATCTGTCTCTGTTTTTGATTTTTTAAAATAAATTTTATTTTTATATACCCCATACAATTGCAACCCCCTTATTTTGACCCCAATCCCTCACCTCCCTGCCCCCCCACCCCCAATAGAGTGTCTCTGGTTCATAGTTTTTTGTTGATTTTGATTTTCACTTTTTTTTCACAATTAAAACTTTATTTATTTATTTTTTTATTAATACATTTTATTTTTATGTTCCCCATACAATTGCAACCCCCTTATTTTGACTCCAATCCCTCCCCTCCTCACCCCTACCCCCCATAGAGTGTCTCTGGTTTATAGTTTTTTGTTGATTTTGATTTTCACTTTCTTATAGTTACTCATTTTCCTGGTCCCTTATTTAAGTTTTCTAGATTCCTGCTATGAGTGAGACCATCCGGTATTTTTCTTTTTATTTCTGGCTTATTTCGCTGAGCATGATCCCTTCCAGTGCCATCCATGTTGCTGCAAATTGCATGTGTTTATCTTTTTTGAATGCTAAGTAATATTCCATGGTGTATATGTACCACATCTTCTTGATCCATTCATCTGTTTTTGGGCATTTGGGTTGTTTCCAAAGCTTAGCTATTGTAAACAGTGCTGCTATAAACATAGGGGTGCAGGTGTTCTTTGGAATTGATTGGGTAAATACCTAGGAGTGGAATTGCTGGATCATATGGAAGCTCTATGTTTAGTAGGTCCAGAAATCTCCACACAGCTCTCCATAGTGGTTGGACCAGTTTGCACTCCCACCAACAGTGCAGAAGAGTTCCTTTTTCTCCACACCCTCGCCAACATTTGTTGTTGCTAGTTTTTTTAATATGTGCCATTCTCACTGGTGTAAGATGGTATCTCATGGTAGTTTTGATTTGTCCGTTGTGATTTCTCCTCTTTCATTTATGATCCTGTTTATTTGTGCTTTCTCCCTTTTTTCCTTTGTGAGCCTGGCTAGGGGTTTGTCTATTTTATTTATTTTTTCAAAGAACCAGCTCTTGGTTTCATTGATCTTTTGGATTGTTTTTTTAGTTTCAATTTCATTTATTTCTGCTTTGGTTTTTATTATTTCTTTTCTTCCACTGGCTTTGGTTTTTTTTTTTTTTTTGTTGTTGTTGTTGTTCTTTTTCTAGATCTTTGAGCTTCAAGATTAGGTTGTTTCTTTGAGTTCTTTCTTGTTTCTTGATGTGAGCCTCTATTGCTATATATTTTCCTCTTATTACTGCTTTTGCTGCATCCCATACATTTAGGAAATTTGTGTCCTCATTGTCATTCAATTCAAAGAATTTTTTAATTTCTTCTTTGATCTCCTCATTAGTCCAGTTGTCTTCCAGTAGTGTGGTTTTCAATCTCCATGAGGTAGGAGAGTTCCTTGCCTTCTTTTTATGGTTTATTTCTAGTTTGATGCCTTCATGGTCAGAAAAGATGATTGGTATGATTTCAATCTTGGTGTATCTGTTGATGTTTGTCTTGTGTCCCAGTATGTGATTGATCCTGGAGAATGATCCGTGTGCGCTTGAGAAAAATGTGTACTCCGTTTTTTTTTGGGTTTAGTGTTCTATAGATGTCTGTTAAGCCCAAGCTCTCTGGGTCCTTATTTAGAGCTTTAGTGTCTTTATTTATTTTTTGTCTCGTTGATCTATCCATTGTTGATACTGCTGTGTTGAAGTCTCCCACTACGTATGTGTTTTCTCTGATGTCTGTTTTCAGAGATGACAATAGTTGTCTGATATATTTTGGTGTTCCTTCATTTGGTGAATATATGTTAATGAGTGTTATTTCTTCTTGAAGTATTGTCCCCTTGATCATAATGTAGTGACTGTTGGGGTCTCTTTTTATCTTTTTGAGTTTGAAATCTGTTTTATCTGATATAAGTATAGCTGTTCCTGCTTTCTTTTTTGGTCCATTTGCTTGTAGGATTGTTTTCCATCCTTTAACTTTGAGTCTAATTTTATCTTTTGTAGCTAAATGTGTTTCCTGGAGACAGCAAAAGATTGGGTTTTGTTTCTTAATCCAGCCTGGGACTCTGTGTCTTTTTATTGAAGAGTTTAGTCCATTTACACTTAGAGTTAATATTGATATGTTAGCATCTGTATTTGCCACTGTGTTTGTCTTTCCTTTGATTTTATTTATTTATTCTTTTAATAACTTTTTTTTTGGCCCTCCTTCGTTGTTATTTGTCCCTCTGAGGTTCTGGCTTTAAGACTCCTTGTAGTATTTTTTGGAGTGGGGGTTTAGTCGTAATGAAATTCCAGAGTTTCTGTTTGTCTGGGAAGGTCCTTATTCTTTCTTCATAGAGGAAGGAGAGCTTTGCAGGATAGAGTATTCTTGGTTGGCATCTGTTTTCTTGGAGTCTGTTGACTATGTTCCTCCACTCTCTCCTTGCCTGTAGTGTTTCTTCGGAGAAGTCTGATGTCAGCCTGATTGGTTTTCCCTTGAATGTTATCTGTTTCTTCCCTCTTGTCAGCTTCATTATTTTTTCCTTGTCTTGGATTCTTGGGAGCTTTTCTATTATGTGTCTTGCTGTATTTTTCCTTTCATCGTGGAAATTTGGTGTTCTTCTTGCTTCTTGTATATCAATTTTCAGCTCCTTCTTCACATTTGGAAAGGTCTCTTCAATTATCTCCTTGAATATTTTCTCTGTTCCTACATCTCTCTCCTCTCCTTCTGGTATTCCTATAACTCTTATATTTCCTTTCCTCATGGAGTCAGATAGTTCCCAAAGTCTTTCTTCCTTTGTTCTTTTTCTTTCGTACTTCTCTTTCCTTTTCTGTTTTGGTTATTTTTATTTCTGTGTCTTCAAGAGCACTTATTCATTCTTCCATTTCATCTATTCTGCTTTCATTGTTTTTCCCAGAGTTCTTTAGTGCCTCCATTTGCTTACATTATTTTTTACAATATGACTTCCTTCCCTTGTCTCCAAATACTAGGGCTGTTTTAGGGAAACACACATACCTGGCAAATTAACACATTGTGTTGTTATTTTCTTGTTCTTTTTTATGATTACAAAGGATAGTGTTCATTTAATATATATACTAATAAACATGGAAATATGCATATCTCATAATTGCTGAGCCCCAGTTATCTTCAGAGCCATCCAGTTTCTCTTCAGCTCTTTTAGAATGTATCACTTTTAACTTCATTACATAAAACTACATATTAAGAATTTTTAGCTTTAAATTCTTTCCCCTGAAAACAAATCATTGTTGTTCACTGTCTCACTGTTTGCTGGTTCTTAGTTTCCCTCCTGTCTAGAAGATGAATCCTTGCCTGTCCAATTAAATACAGAAGTGAATATGTGATATGCCTGAATGAATGAAGTCTAAGTGAAAATGATGTATACCACTCTGGACAGAAACTTTAAGAACAAGTGTGTTATCCCTATACATTCATTTTGCTTGGCTACCATTAAAAGTAGGTCTCGGAGCACCAACAGTGGTGATGTGGAAGAGATCACCCATCTAACATGTAACAAGCACATAGTGTGACAATGATGTAAATCCATGTTACTTCTAATCAGTGGCCACAAATCTATGACCAATGTGTTTATATTAGTAATAAAAGTTTATTAGCTCATAACCACACTTACTTGTTTATATAGTCATGATGGCAGCACTTGTATTGCAACAGACACTATATAGCCCATGAAGCCGAAAATATGTACCATCTGGTGCTTTAACAAAATGTGCCTGACCTTTAAATCATTAAGATTTCTTAGACATTTGTTACTGCAACTTAACTTGGACCATCCTTTCATTCATTATATTTTTATCTTTGTATTTAACCATAGCCTAAGTAATGGGTGTAAATCCCAGTATTATTTGTTTTCAAAATTATGTGATGGAGGAGATGACCTTGCAGTAGAGACTGAGCTGATTTTAGAGGAGCAACAAAGTGAGCAAGGCACAGGGTCCAAGGGGGCCAGTCGCAGCTCAGGTGAAATCAGTATGATCTGTGGAGAGATGGCCTATCTTACTCAGCCAGACTTCCATCACAAAGTAACATTCCTGGGTGACTTAGCCAACAGACATTAAGTTCTCACAGTAGTGGAGTCAGGAAGTCTGAGACAAATGTGCTAGCCTGGTCGAGTTCTGGTGAGGCTGTTCTTCCTGGCTTGGTGATGGAAGCCTTTCCTGTGTCCTCATTAGGCTGAGAGGAGCAAGCTCCAATCTCTTGCTTGTTCTTATAAAGGCATGACCTCTTCTAAACCCAATTACCTCCCAGGGGTCCCATGTCCAAATACTATCACATTGGTGGGGTTAAGGCTTCAAAATTTTGGTGGGACACAAACATTCAGTCCAAACACAGCCCCAAACCAGTCCATTCAGATGGTGGCCAAAATTAAACACACAAGATGATGTGCATACTCTCAACATATGTGAGCTCAACACAGGAGCCTTTGACTAGGTCAATAACTGAGGCAAGGTTCTCGTCCTCAGGATGGAGACAGACATATATAGGGCAAAATAACAGATTCCTGTAATATGTGGGCAACATTTTGAGCACATTAATTATTTTAGATGTAATCTGTTTAAGACATTTGAGATAGAGCCTAACACAGACAGCCAAGTCTAGAATTGAACAGATGGGTATGGCAGTGGGAGATAAGTATTTGCAGACAAATGTGGAAACAGAGAAAAATGGGAGTGGAATGCAAAAAAACTCCTATAGCTACTTCTGTGGACATCAGTTCCTGATTGGTAAAAAGAAAACAAGCAAAAGGTAACCAAGTGTCCTCTAGTGGGTCTGAATGGTCAATATCATCCCAGGCAACTCTGAATTGGGAGGAGAAGGGATTCTCAGTCTATGATTACTTAGATGGGTGCATTAAAATGGACAGGACAGAGGATGGGAGGAGAGGCAGAATCAGTAATGACCTGGGAGAAAGTAAACATGTCTTCCTACTTTGTTATGCGAAACTGTATCTTTGCCTTTATTATCATCTTTAGTTATTTCACTTTTCAGTATTCTTGTAGACTGTTTATCTTTTAGTTTTTTGTTTGTTTGTTTGTTTGGTTGGTTCCTTAAACAACCTATATTGGATGGTCTGCCATTTTATATATGTATTTCACCTCTTTTGATTTCACATCCTTTTAATCTTCTCCCCAAAGATTCTTTTCTGACTGCAGGCTAGTCTAGATCCCTATGTTTTCTTTTTGTGGCATCTTAGCTTTGCTTGAGAAACTCACAAAGAGTGATAAACAGTTCCACCCCAAATGCATTTCCCCTAAGCTTGGAAAAATTCATAATGCAACTCAGCAATTCTTTTAGTCTTCTGTAATTGATTCCCAATTATAATTCTTGCATTATAATTCCAACAGCTGTTCCAAACTATCTTCATGCCCCAATTACAGCCCATTCATTCAATAAATAATATTTTTAGAATTTACTATATGCCAGGCTCTCAGTTAACAGTCAGGGAAATAGGACTGAATGAGATAGGCTTGGCCACTTCCTTCATGGAGTTACCGAATGAGCCACACATAATGCCCCGCAGTTAGTATATGCTGAGATTAGGACAGCAAAGGGTATGTAGTAGACTTTTATCACTATTTATTCCATCTCATAAGTTTTGCTATTTCATGTTAAAAGCTAGAAAATTGTTTTCCTTTCCTTCCAGAAGCCCAGAGTTTATGCTTGTGTCTAGGATCCACCAATCAGATCTATCATCATGTCAATTCAGAAGAGACTGAATTGAAGAAATAATGAAATTTAATTTGGCAAGAGGGGAAAGAGGTGGCCATTGCATTCAATTACTTGTGACAAAAGTCTACATAGCGGTATCTGTAGGTATCCTGAGCTGATGTTTTTGCTGCTGTTTTTGTTTTGTTTTGTTTTTTGCTGTCACCAGAAGTAGCAGAAACAGGGTCATTTCAGGAGATATCCAGTCATTTCATTTCCTTTTGGATAAACCTCCATGTCTGATTCTCTGTCTCTTTGTTCTGATATGTTATCTGCTATTTAATAATCTTTAATAAAATCATTTTCTGCTTAAACCATAGCTAAGGACTATAACAGATATAAGACTGTTTGGGAAGAGATAAGGATGTATAACTGGGTTTAAGTGCAGCCTGTGTACTATTACCTGGAAAAATCACCATTTAAGCTGAGGCTCAATGGAAACACAGGACCGATTGAAATGAAGCAACTGGGAAACCTGTTTTGAGGAAAAAGATATAGATGAGAAATGAGAAAATATCACATACTGAAAGTTCAGTGTAACCAAGGAATACAATGAGGATAATAAGATAAAGAATGGAGATACTGAATGGAAAATGAAGCTGTTCTCAGAGTAAGCTAGGGCCATATTGGTCTGATCATAAAAACTAAGGAGTTAAAATTTTATTTTAAGTGCAAAGAGTTGCCTATGAACTACTTTAGGTTGTATGTAGGGAAGTAATCAGATATGCACTTTAGGAAGCCAAGAGTGAAGCTGTTTTGGAGTGGGACAAGAACTATAGTGGGAGATTGTGCTGGTTTGGCTCAGAATTGCTGGGGCCTGAACAGGGCGGGAGCAAGAGAGAAAGGAAAAAAGTCATATCTGAGAAAAACGTTTTACAACTTCATTTATGAAGAGGACTAAGATCATACAAAGTATGCTTCCTTAATTTTTCTCTTTTCCAGCTCAAAACTGAATTTTTTAAAAAAATGTTCTTTAAAATGTACTAGAAACTAGCCCACATGTTAGTCGAATAATCACTGAATGAGAATGATATGGCACCTGTTCTAGTGGAGAAGGAGCAAATAATACACAAATAATTATTGAGAATGATGATTTCCATGACTAATTCATTACAATGCGGTGATGTGATGGTAAGTGACCTGAGGCAAGCCTCTTTAGAATGTCACATTTTATTTTTTTTTTAAATAATAAATTTTATTTTTATATTCCCCCATACAATTGCAAAAGCCCCATTCTGACCCAATCCTTCCCTTCCCGCCCCCTACCCCCCAAAAAGTGTCTCTGGTTCATAGTTTTTTGTTGATTTTGATTTTCACTTTCTTATATTCATTTTTCCTGGTCCCTTATTTAATATTTAAGTTTTCTAGATTCCTGCTATGAGTGAGACCATCCGGTATTTTTCTTTTTCTTTTTGGCTTATTTCACTGAGCATGATCCCTTCCAGCACCATCCATGTTGCTGCAAATTGCATGTGTTTATCTTTTTTGAATGCTGAGTAATATTCCATGGTATATATGTACCACATCTTCTTGATCCAGTCATCTATTTTTGGGCATTTGGGTTGTTTCCAAAGCTTAGCTATTGTAAACAGTGCTGCTCAAACCATACACAAAAATCAACTCAAAATGGATTAAAGAACTAGACATAAGACCTGAAACCATAAAATACATAGAAGGAAATATAGGCGAAACACTACGGGATTTGCACATCAAAGACATCTTTACAGACACATCACCCAAAGCAGTGATAGTGAAGGCAAAGATAAACAGCTGGAACTACATCAAATTAAAGAGCTTCTGCACAGCAAAAGAGACAATAACAAAAACAAAGAGAAACCCCACCAACTGGGAGAACATTTTTGCACCCAACACTAATGATAAAGGACTGATCACAAAAATCTGCAAAGAGCTGATGAGACTCAGCAACAACAAAGAAAATAATCCAGTCAAAAAATGGGCAGAAGAGCTAAAAAGAAACTTCTCTGAAGAGGAAATGCAAATGGCCAACAGACATATGAAAAAATGTTCAACATCACTTGTAATCAGGGAAATGCAAATCAAAACTACCATGAGATACCATCTCACACCAGTGAGAATGGCACATATTAAAAAAACTAGCAACAACAAATGTTGGCGAGGGTGTGGAGAAAAAGGAACTCTTCTGCACTGTTGGTGGGAGTGCAAACTGGTCCAACCACTATGGAGAGCTGTGTGGAGATTTCTGGACCTACTAAACATAGAGCTTCCATATGATCCAGCAATTCCACTCCTAGGTATTTACCCAAAGGACACAGAAACATCAATTCCAAAGAACACCTGCACCCCTATGTTTATAGAATGTCACATTTTAACTGAGATGTGAATTCAAAATTGCTGGCCATTAGGAAGATCTGAGAGTGAACATTCCGAATAGAAGGGAAAGCTAGAGAAAATGCAAATGGGATAATGAGCTTGTCTGTTTGAAGAGGTGAAATATGGTTGTTGCAAGGGGAGAATGGTGTAGAGAAGAAAGGGATTTTATGGAGAAACAAGTGTCAGACAAGTTATGTAAGGTTTTGAGAGGCTACTAAGGCATTGATACATTTTCATTCTTCTTACTTTGTGCTTTAGAGAAAAAAAAAGTATTACATTTCATCCTACAATATACCTTCAACCTTTCTCTAGTAAATGGAAAAGAAATTATTCAACAAATGTTTAGTGAGTGTCTGCCTGGTATGAGAAAGACAATGTGTTCTCCCGTTATAAAAAAGGTTGTTCTTACCTCTTACTGGGCTCTCCCTTGATACAATTCAATCTCCTATCTATTTTTCCCTTCCATATTACTAGTACCTATGATCTTCCCCCTCAACTTCCTCTATTCCACCTTGTGTTCTTTAGCACCAGATTCTCCCCTTGCACAAAATATTCCTTGAATGTTTCAGTAAAGGCCACTTCCTAAAACCTAGAGCTCTCCTTAGTCTTATTCCACTGACCCTCCTACATCATTTCACTGCCTATTATGTTGTACTAAAAGTCTCCTCTCTTAGCTTTTACATCTAAATGTTCTCTGTTAGCCTCTTCTCTGACTGTATGCCATCAATCTTACTGCCTTCTTTTCTTCATCATGCCCAGAAATATTGTCATTTCAGAATTTTTAGTCTTTGAGCTGTTTCTATTAGTTATTATATACAATTTTCATTGAAAATTTCAATCCAATGTATAGCCTTGAGGTACTTCTTTAGAAAAATAGTTACAGTTTATTTTCATTGAAATATACTATCAGATCATTGAATTCAGTCATTTAAGTAAAAAATGTCTTTCTTTGCCCCCAAACCTTATAATCCTCCTCTATTTCCTATCTCATTTTATTCTTTCTGCAACTCCCCTTTTTAGAACTTCACTCTCTTTTGTCTAAACTATTGCCATGGCTCTTATCTCTTCTTCCTTTCCTCTTTATTTTTCTGTAAATTGTTGGTAGAATTGAATTTCCTAAAAAATGAATGTTATTCATCCTTTTTCCCAGCTAAATACACAATATCCAGGTATATTTAAAATTCTCCAAGATTCCTTTATTCCTCACTGCTCTAATTTTATCTCTACTGCTCTTCTTTAAACTTCCTCTACTCCCATCAATATCAATCTTAAAACTTACACTTTCTCACTTCCAATGTTATCCAGTACTGAAATACTTTTAATTTTTCCCGTCTCTTCTTCCTATTGAAAACCTGTTGGTTTTGCAAGACCTTAACTATGTCTGCCATTTTGGATACTGAAAACTTTTGAACAACAAATAACGCTCTATTCCTCTACAAAGTTAGGAATTAATACACTCAACAAATACTTTTGCACTCCAGCTGTTGCCAGGTACCACTCTAGATGTGGAGATGCACTCATGGGTAAGACAAAGTTCCTACCGTCAGGATCTTACACTTAAGAGTGTACATAGGAGGGAGACATCCTAAAACACTATGCAAAGGAACAGGGAACTTGCAGCTAGTGTCAGTTCTAGATATAAAAGTAAAGCAGAATAAGGGTATAAAAACTGACAAATGCTTCCTTTCTAGATAAAGAGGTCAGGAAAAACTTTCCTGAGAAGTTGATATTTGGGAGAGAGAGCTGAGTGAAGCAATAAAAAAGCCATCAGTGATGATGAATTTTATTTGTAAACTTGACCGCCTGAAGGGATGGCCAGGGAGCTGGAAAAAAACATTGTTTCTTTGATTTTTCTTTTTGAGTGTGAGGGTGTCTCTGAAAGGGAAAAAAAAAACATTTAAATTGTAGACAGCATCAAAATTACCCTCATTAGTATGGGTAAACATGAACAGGACAAGAAGGTGGAGGAAGAGCCAACTGTCTCTGCTTGAGCTGAGACATCCATCTTTTGGTTTCCCAACTACCTGGAAGAGGGAAATTTTAGGAAGATAGTATAGGAATTGCTGAATATACTATGAAAACATGTTGGACAGTAGGACAAGCTTGGAACCAAGTGAGACTGGAGAGGACTATGTAAGGGAGAGAATAAAAGGAGATTAGGTAGGAGAAACAAGAAGGAGCCAGGCCAGAAAGTGTCATGGTGAGAAAGTGCATCTAAAGAGTAGTGAACCTACACCTCTGAGTCTTATACAGTGTTGTATACCAGTGGTACAGAATAAAATAATACTATTTAAAGGAATGCTAACAGCCATGGAAGGTTTTGAGCAGAGGAGTGACATGACCTGACACTTAAGAGGACCATTCTAGCACTGAGTATGCTAGATGGGGATTGGGGTAGGTGGGAGGGCAGAATGGAAATAGAAAGATAAATTTAGAGGTTATTATAGTAATCCAAGCAAGAGATAATGGAATAATCCCCATAGTGGAATCATTGTCCCTCTTTGCACAAAACACCTATTATAACACTTAAGACACTGGGCTTGCATTTTGAATATTTGCAAAGATGTCACCCATCCTGAGCCAGAACTATAGCTATTGTATTTTCCAGAGAGGCTGGCATTGGACTTTATGCTCAGTTGAAAAGGGTGAGCTGCATTTATCATCCTTTCTCTAGCTGTATTACACAATGGAGAGACCTTACTTTATACTCAGTTTCTGTTTCTCCTTCCTTTTATGGGACACAAAATGTGAGTTCCTTCAAACTTCTCTCCTGGGTCTTAATTTATTTTCTTTTATCTGCTTTATGTTCCATCTCTGAAATGTTGGCTTCCTTTTAAATTATAAAAATCTCTAGTAATAATATAAATAGTCTTAGGTACACATATGTGAAATCCCTTTATATACAAACTCTGGGTTTTCCTATTGTTTTGAGAGGATTTTACTGAAATGAATATCCTATTAAAAATTAAAATTGTGTTCTCTAAGAACTGAAGTCAAAATGGCTTATAACTGCAAAGACAAAGAGTTATCCAATAAAAAGAAATGCTTAAAATCTAATTTGGGCAAGTTTCTTTTCAAAATATAGAAGAGATTTTGAGATTGTTTTGTTCTGGTGTGATAGATACAGAAATAAAGAGAAATAACCTTGATAATAATGGGCCATGAAAACCTTACCTTCATACCAATTCCCTTTGTACCAAGGTATAAACCACAATGATTTTAAGAATAAGGTTAAAATTAAATATAAAACTCACAAGGTTATGGATTCTACCTCCTCTTAGAAGTTTCCGGTCCAGAAATCTAGCTTATGTAAAACATGTAACGACTTCTGATGGGGAATAACTGTTGGGACTGATAACAGGTTGTCAAGTATGGGTAATCTGAAAAAATAAATTTTATTTTCTCAAAGTTTCAGTGTCCTGTTTTAGGGAGAGGAGATAATAATATACCTAAAATTATAAAGGATTACAAAGAGGATTAAAAGAGTAAATACAAACTTGCTGAGGTGAATATCTGAGAAAATACAGGACACAATAGATATTAACTCTTGACACTGCATAAGTTTTCTTAGCTGTCATGCTAATTCATTATCACTACCAAATGTAGATTATTTTCTAGCCCAGAAGACTGACCTCAGAAATAACATTATCTGGGACCTCCCTGGTGGCACAGCAGTTGAGCACTGGGTTGCAAAGCTGCCCACAGCCTCTGCAGCGCCGATTCATTCCCTGGCCACCAGGTGAGAGTCCCACATGGCGCGAAGACCTCTCCTGCCGCCCACTGCTCCCCTCAGCAGTGTACTTTGGTCCTTCTGCCTGCTCTGCTCTCCCCTCTGGCTCTGGTGAATTCTCTCACCCTCCCCCGCTTGTGACTGTACCCAGTGCTTGTATAAATAAATAATTCTTTTAAAAAAAAAAAGAAATAACATTGTCTGGTCTTCCTGGACAGCTGTTTTTTCAGTGTATTCACCTAGGTATAGATTCTGGAACTGGAAGCATGGGATGGGAGAGGAGAATTGTAGTCCCTGCCTCCCTACCCTGTTTTCATGTGGAGCTTCTAGCAGTGACTAGCCCCTCATTACCTATTACTTTGTTCTTTATCCTTCCATCATGTCTCCACCTCTCAGGGGATCTTGTAACTATTTTCTCCCCTCTTGTTAGAGACTATGTGATGTAACACCCCTGGTTGGTCCCCTGAACCCTGTCTATACCCATGAAAGTAGTTCTTTTTATAAGTTCTTTTCTCTTGAACCACATGTGTGAGATTGTGCTTCCTCATGTGGACCTAGATTGACATATATTTCAAATTCTTACTTCAATGAAAGCTAATTCCATTAAATTTAGGAAAGACATGAGACCCATGGGGCAGGATTTACATTAATACAGCAAACATTTGCTGCTGTCCAGGCAACAGGGATTTGAAATAGTCAAGATAATGTCACTGAGCTTAATGAGTCTGCATTCTACTGGGTGGAGGGAATCTTATGCCAAAGGCATTATTTACAAAGGTATGTTATTTAAGTGCCAAGAACATAAATGTGTTTTAGAATCAAGTTGGGGCCTCCCTTGGTGGTGCAGCAGTTGAACGCTGGACTGCGAAGCTGCCTGCAGCCTCTGCAGCGCTGGTTCGATCCCCGGCCCCCGGCGAGGGTCCCACATGGCACATAGACCTCTCCTGCTGTGCCCGCTGCTCTCCGCAGCAGTGTATTTGTCGGTCTGCCTGTTCTGTTCCCCGTTCTGGCTCTGGTGAATTCTCTCACCCTCCCGCACTTCTGACTGTACCCAGTGCTTGTATAAATAAATAAATGAATCTTTAAAAAAATAAAATAAAATCAAGGTGAAGCCACAGAAGCTTGTAAAGTTGAGAATAAAAGACCAGTGATTTTAAGATGAATTGAAATTCATGAGATGGTAATGGTGCGGTTTATTTTTATGGTCAAGAAAACAAAGAGCATGTGTAAGACTTAGAGATAGAAAATGGTTTGGTGTATTTGATAAAGGTTTTTTAATAATAGGTTGTTTGGGAGAACAAGGATTTGGAATATTAAACTATAGGCAGGAAGCACGGGGCTGGGGCGAGGTATTGGTGTTATTGAAGTAGATGAAGATGGAAAGAAAATCAGGTACTAGATCACAGAGTTTTCATATGACATTCTAGGAAGTTTGGACTTAATCCTACTGGTATATTGCAACTCATTAACTCCTTTTACTGTGAGTTATTCAATCCAATTTGTAATATTGGGGAAAAAAATGGAAGGGATATGGTTTGTTGAGGGAACAAGATTAGAATTAGCGATGTAGGTAGACATCTGTAGTCCAGAAAGGAGAGGATGCCAGATTGAGGGAATGCAGTGATGATGGGAAGACAAAGGAGACTTATCCTAGAAACTTTGAGTAAGCATATAGAAAAGATTTATTGACAATCATGGAAGAGCAGACAAGACACCTACAGTGGTACTAAATTTCATTCTTCTGTATGTTGGTACCATTGGCTACTAGCTCTGATGGTGAGGAGAGTTAGTACCTTCCTTTTGAATATGCTGAGATGAGGTATTTCTGGCAGGCCTGATTTTGTGGGAACTGAAGCTAATATATTTCTGGAAACCTCTTTAAAGAAAGGGCACAGAAAAAATAAACACTTGTATTACTGCCATGCCACTATCAGTCTTTGGAAAAATAGCTGCAATATATGTGATACAAAAGTGAAATTATAATAGCAAACTGCCACAGTAGTTGACAGTCAGGTTTTTAATGAAAGCAACCCAAAAGGAGGTACATTCTAAATGGTTAAATTAAAAAACTGGCCTGGGATCTTCAAAATGTGAAGGCTACATTTTGTCTTTGTTTTTGTTTTTTTTAGAGATTTTTATTTATTTATTTACACAAGAACTGGGGTACAGGCCAGATTCACGGGAGGGTGAGAGGATTCACCAGAGGCAGAGCGGGAAACAGAACAGGCAGACTGACCGAAATACACTGCTGAGGGGAGCAGCGGGCCAGACAGAAGAGGTCTGCCACGCCATGTGGGACCCTCGCCAGCCGGCTGGGATCCAACCGGTGCTGCAGAGGCTGCGAACAGCTTCACAGTGCTGCACTCAACTGCTTGTGCCACCAAGGGAGGCCCTGGAGACTACATTTTGAAGAAAGTACTCAGATAAATTGTTCCTCAGATTAAGGCGAACAAATGGACATGACATTGAATGTACCACATAGCCCTTTTTTTTCTTTACATATGAAAGATATTATATATGAAAGGGAATGCTTTTAATATTAAGAAAATAAAACAATATAGAGTATTAAAAGAGCATCATGTCTGAAATTTTCAGAAGTTTCATGAATGAGAGAGAGTAGGAAAAAGGCAAAAGTAAATATAATAAAATGTTAACATTTAGGTATTTTGGATGAAGGGTATCTGGGAACACACTGAATTGTCCTTTGCATTTTTTCTGTAAATCTGGAATATGTCAAAAACATTATTGCTTTTCTTAAAAAAAAAAAAAAAAGATTAGAACAACTGAAATAAAAAATAGTGACAATATCAAATGCTGGTGAGAGTGTAGAGAAACTGGGTCTTTCAGAGATTGCTGGTGGGAACATGAAGTGCTGCAGCCACTCTGGAAAATAGTTGGCAGTTTCTTATAAAACTAAACATGCAATTACCATAGGACCCAGCAATCACACTCCTGGGCATTTATCCAAGAGAAATGAAAACTTATGTCCATACAGAATCTTGTACTAGAATGTTTGTAGCCATGTTATTTATAATAGCCCTAAACTGAAAACAACAAAAGTGTCCTTCAATAGGTAAATAGTTAAACTATGGTGCAATAAAAAGGAATGGACAAAAGAAAAAAAAAAAGAGTAAAGTTTTAAAGGCAGACAATCCTGATTTGAATCTTGCTCCTGTCACATTATAGCTTAACACTGTGGTGCAATCTTTCTTAAACCTTTCTGTCATGTTGAAGTTAGCTATAACGTTAGAAACAACACTATCTAGTTTATAGGTTATTATGAAGATTAACTGAAATTTGATGCCATGTTTATAAATTCCTTGGCAAGAGTCCTATGCCAAATTATCAACAAATGACCACTATTTATTATCATTAATAAACAGTTGTTTACATTTCAGACAGTTGCAAGGCAGGTTATATCTCAGGTACAACTAAATTTCAGAATACCTGTTATTTGTGAGGAATGGAAGTAGTTGAGTTGTGGAATATGCAATGGTGCTATGTGAGTGCCATGGAGGCGCTGAAGTATAATTTATAATGAATAAAGTTTAGGTTTGGGAAGAGGGAGGACAGAAGTTAAAAAGTGAAAAAAATAGGTGATAAGAAGGGGGCTAAGCAGCACCTGGTGATGCTGGGCATGGGAGGCAAGGATGGGATTGTCTGGGCCTTAGATTACCACCATTTCTGTAAGTTATATGGGGCCAGCATTCACAGAAGACAACATGATTTTCTAGTGTCTGATATGCAAGAATAGGGTAACAGTTACCCTTTCCAAAGAATCTTTATGCATTCTTCTTTTGATGTCTAACAGACATGTCTGTGTTGAATCTTTATGATTCTGTTTTAGAAATTCAGATCTGCAGTGTGTTGAGCAAACTTTATATAGAGGGGCAAAAAATGTAGGAATGTACGTTGCTACATTGCTTTTCCAAGAATCTTGTTTGATGGATGAAATTTGATTTGCCATATTGTTATTCATCTTTTTAATGTCTATATTATCTGTCTCCAAAAATCAACTATTGAATGTTTTCTATGTCTGTTAGTGTACTGTAGCAAAATGCCATATACTGGGTAGCTTCTCAACAGCAGAAATTCATTTCTCACAGTCTGGAGACTGTGAAGTCCATGATGATGGTCCTGGCAGATTCAGTGTCTCATTAGAGCATGCTTTTTAGATGGCCATCTTTTCATTGTAACCTTACTTTGTGGATGGGAAAAGAGCTTTATGGAGTTTCTTTAATAAGAGCACTAATCCCATTCATTAGGTTTCACCCTTGTGACTCCACAAGGGTTTCACCCCAAAGACTCCAATAATACCATCACCTGGGAATTAAGTTTCAATATATGACTTTCGGAGGGACATAAACATTCAGATCAGCAACATAAAGATTATATTCTATTCTTATTTATATTTCTAGAATCTTTCACAATGTCTTTCAGACAGTCAGTAAAGGTGGTATTGATTATAAAAAAATAGTTGAATAAGTGATTCAATGAGTATTTATGTAAATGAAGACCCAGAAATAGTGTCATCAAGAAGAAATTTTATTTTTAATGTTTGTGCATTTTACCTATAAGTATTTATGACCTTAATTGTTTCAAGGTTTGGTTTGTGATCTTTAAATGGTGCAGAGAAATAACATGTTCATCTTGATTTTATAAGCATGTAATGTGAAGTAAGTCTATAGAAAGCTGTTACAGTTTTTTTTTTTTTTTTTTAAGAGCATAGATTCTATGTTAAGAAGAATGGAGTAATAGCATTATTACTGGGTGTAGGACATAAAAGAAGACATTAATATTCATCTTCACAATGCTCATCCTTTTCCCTCTTTTGACTGACTTTAACAATTAATTCAATTGTAGAATTGCCCTATAGGGTTAATCAAGAGTGATACTGTCTATTAAAAATAGCAGAGGTACAAATAAATGGAATTAAAATTGTTCCTACCTAGAAATTGTGCTTACAGATCTGCAGGATATTGACTCAGTAGCATTACACTACCTCACTCTGTGAGTGCAGTTTCTTAGAATAATGATATGGAGTGTGTACCTAGTGTTCTAATTAAAACCCATGGTCATTCATCTACCTAATTGCAACAATGCCCTCCAGGATACTTCTACTCCAAATGTACCATTCTTCTTTTGCCTGAGCAAGTGACTTTAAAACCACCTGGCTTCTTGCCAAGATCTGAAGTGAAAAATTTACTGACTGTGATATCACACTAGAAACAGCATTACAGAATGAAAAATTGAAGAGGACGGGCAAAGAAGTGAGATTTTCTATCAGTTTTAGGAGGTACAGCTTATAAGGTTTCAGTATTAGCTGTCATAATATCTAATTTTCTCCGCAAATTAATAGAAGTCATCTGTTAATAAGTAAAGACTTCTAAAATACACTAAAAACCCTGGGCGCCCAAGCTAAAAGAAATATAAAGCTTTAAAGAGGCAGACACAGTTATTGGGTGTGCTCTATTATGGATGTCAACCCTGAAGGCTGGCAAACTGTATCCAAGAGCAGTCAGGGCCAGTCCTTAGGGAACCCAAAATTAATTGCTGCTACACCACAACTACCAGAGTTTACAATGACATTCCCTACACAACATTCTGTGGAAGTACGTACATAAACACTATTATCTGTGAGCTAATATTTTGTAGTTAGTTTAATTGATTTAGATCTTATGTGAAGGTGGCTTGAAATAAATTAGCAGAAGTGCTTTTTGACATAAATAACTCACCATTATTATTATCAGAATCATAAAAGCTACTATTTATTTTGTGATAACTATGTACCAGAACTACCTAAGCAATTCACACATGTTAACTCGTTCAATCTTCAAAGCCATCTTGTAGAATTGGTGTTATTTTTATCACATTTTAAACATAAAATTTTGAAGTTAAAGAGGTAAAGCAATTTGAGTGATGTCATATATTCAGAAGTAACAGAATTGGATTTAAACACTTGCTCGTGGGCCCATAGTCTATTTTCTTTTTGAAAAAATATGACTATTTCAATGTTTGAATGTGTATATCTGACATAGAGCTCTCTGGTCACATTTCTGTTCTAATTCATAGAATTAATATAAGATGCTTGGACTGAGTACGTAGCATATTCCACTAGGCAATGATCGTTAGTGTATCTCAAATGAAGTGGTGGCTGTTAAAAACTGTAATACACACACTCTCGTACTTGATACTGCATAATGTTTCCTGACTTGCACTGTACTCATTTGCTCCAGACACTGCCACCCATTTATCATTCCAAAGACTTTACAGCACTTCTTAAGTCCCCTTCTAATATCAGCCTTTTAAAGACTTTTAAGTCTCACCCATTAGCAGCAAAAATCATGCCTATAGGAATATGCTATTGGAAACAACAAAAAAGGGAGGTGCCCTTGCTACATAGTAGTGAGAATTTGACAACTAGGTAACATGGGAGGTAGAAACTGCCTGGTAAGCTGGGTGATCCAGTTAAGGGAACTTATTATTAGCAGTGTGCCAAAGGTGACTTATGGTTTCTTTTTGTTGCTTATAATAAAATGGGAGAGAGGAGAGAGAATTGAGAGAAGGCATGCCAAACTAGTGGAGCCAGGTCTTGAAGTTTTTGAAAATCCTCAACCTCTTCCAGATGGCAGATAATACTAAAATTATAAAATGTATTCTGAGCAAAATTTGAATCCAGAATGCTGCCAGGAAAACATGATTTAAAGAAAAAGCTGAGGGTATGACTGTAAAATATTTTGTTAAGAGGTGTGAAGAAGATGCTTCTGAGTACTATTCAGTCTTTCAAAAGGCCCTGTAGTAAGATTACATTCCAATCTCACATGTCCTTTTGAAAACAAAAACAAAGAAAACTTATCTTGAAGAAATTTTTGAGTGAGTGTGACTTTGTCTAATGGAGTGAACCCTGATGAGATTCAAAAGAAGCTCATAAAGTTTTTTGAAAGACATAGGTCAACAAAAACCCTGCCAGCCTGGACTGAGGGGAAAGGACATAGAACAAATAAAAAGAAACAGTTCTGTCCCCAAATTTCCTACTTACTTCTTGCTCCAGTTGTTTCTCAACAAAGATTGGTGTTTAAAAAAAAAAAGTATTAACATTCTAATATAGGTGTAGATGGAGGAGCTTAAGAATCCTTTCACATAAACACTTTGGCAAGGTAACTAGCAAAGAGTTGAAAAAAATAGTAACTGTGAGAAAAGTTAAATATATTGTCAAAGTAGGTCATTTTGTATTCTACTTAAAGTTCAAATAGGCCAGAGAACATTTTTATGCTGAATTAATCCTGTCCTATCAAATGCATACCAACCCCCCAGGGGAAGCTGATTATGTAGCTTAAGGGCATATGCTAAGAGGTCAATTGACTCCTTTCTCAGGTTATGATCATCATTAATGATAATGGACATTCTGTTCTTAGACTGAGGTAAGGGCATACTTTTTTTTACTGTCCATTGATGCTTTTGAAAGTAATAGAGACATTCATATGGGAGAATTTAGGAGGACCTCAGGGAAGATGACCAGAAAAGGTCAATTCAGCCTGACAACAGAAACAGCACCCCATCATTCACAAGTATTTGACTGGAACTTGAATGAGAGGGAAGATGTGTTTGACAGATTTGCCACTTACATGTTACTCATTTGTGTGTTTACAATCTATTGTCCTTCTATTGAAGTAAATTTTCTTTCTGTATTCTTTCATCAATCCTAGCTAGAAAACTGAAGTGAATAGAGGTTTTACAAAATATGTTTCACAGGGAAAATTAAGGGACAAGCTAGAGGACACAGATTCTTTGTCTTGTATATGGACAGTATGTCCAGTTCTGCCTGAGATGTCGTATGGGTGCCGAAACCCACTGGGGTCAGATAACTGGAAGAATATTTGTGGCATCACTGAGCTGGGGAAAAAACAAAATGAAAGCTTTCAGTGGATAGAGGGCAAAATCAGAATCCTAGGAAAATCAACACACACTTCAGGATGAAGGGGAGAACCAGTGACATACGTGAAGAGAGATTCTCAAGAGCAGTAACACAAAAGATTGAGAAACTAGATAGAGTGAGGGTTGAAATGGCAAAATTAGGTAGTTTGGACTCTCAGCATTCAGTTAGGTCATTTCTATTTGATTTATATGTAAATGAAAGCACCCTCTCTCCCCTTAACTGGTTATAAATGTATTTCTCTTTCACTTAAAAAGTTGGTTTGGGTTGGCACTCCAAGGCTTCCATGGTATCATATGGTACTGGGGCATAAGATTCTTCTATCTTGTATTACAGCTGCTGGTAGCATCATGTCATTCGTGGCAGAGGACTAGATGCGCACAAAGGACATATGAAACCTTCCTTAAGGAAGAGTCTATGAAAATGACACATAACATTTCTACTTATCTCCCATTGGCATGAACATAATCATTCATGAGAGATGCATTTTATTCTTGGGACACTATGTGCCAAGTTAAAATGGGAGAGGAAGTTCTTTAACGATGGAATAGAAGGAGAACACTAGAAAAAATCTGATACATAGTTAAACTAGACCAAATATGTTGTAACTGCATGTTCTAGCAAATTGCCCCCTGAAAGGAAGCAAAATGATTCATAATCTACATGGAGGGGTAAGTGGAATATTTCAATTATTAGGAATTCTCTCTATCTTTGAGAAGGAGTTGGAAATGAGGATGAGAAAATTCAGATCAAAATCAAGGGGCTTTTGCTACTATAGTCAAGTTCTTCCTTTAGCAAACCAGGCTCCAGTGGTCAAGCATCCTATAAATTCTTAACTGCTGTGGAACATTGTAGGACTTAGAAATAGAGGTGTAATGCCCCTAATTTGACCTGCCCAGAACTCAGCACAACAGGGGAGAACTTGAGCCCAATATGATATCCACAGTAGTATAATTCCAATTGAAAAACTTGATTTTCCCTGAGGAAACGAAACTGGAGTAAGAGAAAATTAGGCCTCTAGATGAAAATTATTGAGTTAAATAATATAGCAAAATGGACCAGCCTTTTCTGTAGAGCATGGATGTCAAGGAAAGCATAATGGCAAATACAATGAGACACAAGACATACTGCTTCCTTTGCACCTTGAGTTTGCTGGTGCTGGTTGGTAATGAATGACCTTTGGATGAAGATCTCTGCACTTTGAGACCAACAGAAATATCATGCAGAGCTGTAATAGGACAAAATTGTATTTGATCTCTTTGTTTATGGTCTTTTAACTGAGCCATTTCCTTTGGCCTTTGTTTCTTCTAATATCTTTAGTTATATTTAAGCCCTTCTTAGAGTGACATACTTTATCAAACTTTTTCAACCAATGGTCTTTCTCCATTTCATAAAACTCATACTACTTGTAAATTATACAGGCTGTATTGTGTTTCATAACAAAATGTGATCATAGCAGAGTGGGGATAATTTGTATTTAACAATACCTCTGTTCCAAAAATTCCTACCTCTGCCTGCTTTAAACAAAATGCTTACTGGTAACACTTTCCACTAGCCTGAGGCAAAGTAATGGCATACCCACTTATAGAACAGGTAAGTTAAGGTGTGAGCAATTCAAATTGGTAATACACCAAAGCTGAAAGCAGTATTCCATATATAAGAACTTGTTTTCAGCAGCTGACTAGCAGTCCTTATAATACATGCCAGGTGTGGTACCCTCTGCTCTCAAATCCACCCTGTCATTAAAACATTGCTGAGAGCACATTTCTCTCCACTAGAATTTTCCTAGGGGCTCTATCCAGGTGCATGAAATAGTTAGGCGGTCCACACATACATTTGCATTAAAATTAGATTCTTATTTGCATATCATTTACATACACCTACACAAACTGTGCCATCTATTCTTAGGCAACTTTTAGCGAAACATTATTTATTGCTACCATTAAAGCTGACACTTCTTGATTTTCTCCTTTACTTTTCATCCTCACCCAATTTTTGACCCTAGAATTTGACATCAAAGAAATACACAAAGATGGTGATCATGAGTATAAAAAAGTTTTCAGCTTGGTTATGGTGTGAAGCACAAAAATAGTGTATTTCAAGGAAACTTTCCTTTATAGCTCCAAATCATATCATTATTTTTGTTTCATTGGGATAAGAGTTGGAAGAACTTCTTTAAGATAGAGAAAAAGATGAAAGAATGCTAACACTTTGTGAAGTGATACATTTGTTTAACAAATATTTACTGTTTAGGAGCTTAACTAGTTATTGGCCATTCAGCAGTATTCAAAACATATTAAACAAAATGATCCTGTTCTCATGGAGTTTGCATTCTATTTGCTGAGAAGTGGATTGGGAGAGAGGACAGACAAACCAATAAAACCAATAAATACTATATATTGTGCTTAAGATAGTGATCAATTATAGGGATGAAAATAAAATAGAGGGGGGAATACAACTGTAAAATGTTGGGATAAGGAGCACATACTTCAAATATGGTAGTCAGAGGCAATGTCTTTGAAAAGTTTTCATTTCAGTAAAGACCTAAAGGAGTTCGATGAAACCATGTTTTTCATCCACATTAGTCTCCTTTTGAATTACCTGAAAAACCTAATAAAATGCAAATTTCTGACTTTTCCCTTAAATATTTGATCCAGGAGGTCTTAAATGAACTCCTAGAAGTTTCTGGTGTTATGTTATTAAGCTTAATCTTTCCATAGCCGTGTCCAGCCTACTAATAATCCCAACAAAGACATTGCTCATTTTTGCTACAGTGTTATTGATCTATAGTATTTCTTTTTTTCCTAGAATTTCCATCATTTATAACATTTTCTATTGGTTCTATTGTGTTGTCCATTCATTCCACTAAGTATTTTAGCGGAATAGCTGTTAAAAATGTTCCTCATTTGATAGTGTCAGTTTTGCTCCCATTATGTGATTCCACTGCTTTTTCAGGCTCTTCAAACTGTATTCTTGTGTTTGTGTGCCTTGTATTTTTTGGTGAAGATGGACAGCATGGGTAAAAGGAACTGCCAAAACCAGGCCTTTAGTAATGTAGTGGTAAAATGAGGGAAGGAGAGTGTTTTGTAGCTATATATGTGTCTCAGTCTTTCGGTGAGTGTGGGCTGTGTTCTTCAGTAGTGCTTCTCAGATTGTTCTTCCCCTTAAAGTGCAACAGGATGTCTAGGGGGATCTGTAGTAGCATATTTCTTTTACCCCTGGTAATTTAAACTCTGATAAAACTCAAGCAGTTTAGGCTCTGGTTAACAAGTTTCCTGGGAGGGCATGCCTCAAGAAAAGCATGCTCTGTTATATTTCCAAATAGTTACTTATTTTATTTTCCATTGCTGGAAGCAGGACTTCCAGCAGGAGGGAATTTTTACAATTATTCACTGTGAGAACCTGATAGAGTTGCTAGAGGTAAAACTCACAAAAATTTGCCCTCCCCCATCCCATCAGTAGCTCTCTGTGGAGTTCTTAATCCACACTAAGCCTCCTGCAATTTGCCAATTACAGTTCAGGTTTTTCTACCCCAGCACTGGATCCCAGAGGCTTCTGCACCAGTGATTGTGATTCTGAAATCTACCTGTCAGTCTCTCTAGTCTGCTACCAGGTGACCTTACATTAAACTGTGTTCCCCACCTGCCCCCCACCCCCAAAAGCATTTCTGTGCCATCAGGCCCATGTTTGACATCATGTGTAGAATATTCTAGGAATGTTACAAGCTCCTCAGAAGATGGCATCTTTCATTACTCCTAGTGGGTCCTGGGTATAGGCAGTTTGAAGAATTCCTAGGACTATTTGACCATGATAGCCTTTCAATTGCAAATATAATATGCTGGACAGATGTCTAAAAGCATATTTTAGGGCAAAGGTGATAGAAAAATAAATGTAGCAAGTGTGTCTCAAAAATCCTTCTTGAGGTTGCCATTGTCTTACTTGCTAGTGCCCATATATATTTTACTATATTATAGTAAAATCACTATATTATACAGTAAAATTTTATATATTAATAGTAAAATTTTACTATGATATAGTAAAATATCTATAGTGAAAAAAGTATAATATAGTAAAATATCCCATTGTTACTAAATTATGACTCAGGATGCATCTATTTTAAATATACAAATATACAAAGTCCCTAAAAAATCCTGATGAAATGGTAGGAAGAAAGAAATATGGAACTTATTAAATTTTATTACTTTCAAAGCCCAATTTATCTTAGGCTGAGAACTCATGATAATATGATTTCACTAGCAAATTATTACATCCCCAAATCTCATCTTTAATGTCATATTGAACCATCTAACAATTATTCCTGGGGTCACCTTGGGAGACAGTTCATTTCTTTTGGCAGCAGTGCCTTAAGTACATACTACATTTAAATTGCATGATGGTTAGGTTACTTGAGATGCCTCATCTAACATGCAGTTTCTCTTCAAGTTATTCCAACTTTCAGGGCCCAGTTCAAGTATGATTTTTTCCCTGAAGATTTCATGAACTACTTCTGTGCATATTGATTTCTCTATTCTCTGAGCAAATTGAATAATTTACTACATTGCTGATTTTTTAAAAATAAAAATCAACATGTGTTTATTGAAGAAAAAAAATTGTTCTTGTAGAGAATAAAATTGATGTGAGAAAGTATCCCTGCTCTTAAAGGGCTGATGTTTCCTTGTAAAAGGGAGATGAAGTCAAAATAAGAAATTTATATTTAAAGATTTAAAACATTTTCAAGTAATGGAAAGTGATATCACAATGTAGGGATATGACTAACTGCTTAATGAATGATCTAAACCAATAGCATGCAGACAGGTTTGGGTGATGGAGGGTCGTCATTGATACTGAGTAACAAGGAGATCAGTAAAAAGGAAATGGAATTTGACTTGATCGTGAAAGGTAGATTAGATGCAGAGAATGGATGAAAAAGAAGGTGTTAGATGTGTTCCTTGCCTCCCTGCCAAGAGGATAATATGAAAGTAGTACAGAGGGGAACTGTGCTCAGAGGGTCATGTGACTTGGGGGAAAACTAGAGCACCTTATGTATATTGAACACCAATGCTGACTATAACAGAAGGGGCACTGAGGAAATTCAACTCCGTACAAAAAAAGGTGGACAGAGAGAGGTGCCTCGAGACTGTGGCCAGGGTGGGAGACAGTCATGGAAATCTCAGAGCTGTGCTCCCATGTTTGGCCAGTGACCAAACTGAAAGAAGATATATGTGAAGGAGCTGGGGTGTCACAGGCATGCTGGGTCCCAGTGGAGAGGATAGGACACAGAATGGTACTCCCCCTGCCCCACTCCTTTGGGACTTGAATTTATCTTACCCAATTCAGTATGTAAATTCTATACCATTCTTATTGAAGTTTCAATGTCATTCTCCAAATATATAGAGCAAACATTACTGAAATTCAAATGGAGCAATAGAAGAACCCAAATAGACAAAGCAATCCTAACAAAAGAGAGGAAAAGTAGTGGTACACATTCTTAGACTTTACATTATAAAACTATCATAAGCAGAACAGTATGATATTGGAAGAAAAACAAACACACAGGAAAATGGCATAGAAATGAGAGTCCAGAAATAAACATATGCTTATATGGACAGTTAATCTATGACAAAGGAGCAAAGAGTATACATTGTTGAAAGAAAAGTCTTCTCAATAAACGGTGTTGGGAAAAGTATACAGTCACATGCATAAGAATGAAACTATGCATAGTAGGAAATATAGGCAAAACACTACATGATATGCACATCAAAAACATCTTTACAGACACATCACCCAAAGCAGTGATAGTGAAGGCAAAGATAAACAGCTGGAACTACATCAAATTAAAGAGCTTCTGCACAGCAAAAGAGACAATAACAAAAACAAAGAGAAACCCCACCAACTGGGAGAACATTTTTGCACACAACACTAATGATAAAGGACTGATCACAAAAATCTACAAAGAGCTGATGAGACTCAACAAAAGCAAAGAAAATAATCCAGTCAAAAAATGGGCAGAAGAGCTAAAAAGAAACTTCTCTGAAGAGGAAATGCAAATGGCCAACATGCATATGAAAAAATGTTCAACATCACTTGTAATCAGGGAAATGCAAATCAAAACTACCATGAGATGGGCCTCCCCAGTGGCGCAGTGTTTGAGCGCTGGGTTGGAAGCTGCCCGCAGCCTCTGCAGCGCCAGTTTAATCCCCGGCTGCTCCCCGGCCACCGGAGAGGGTCCCACATGGCACGCAGACCTTTCCTGCCGCCCGCTGCTCCCCTCAGCATTGTACTTTGGTCCTTCTCTGCCTGCTCTGCTCCCTGCTCTGGCTCTGGTGAATTCTCTCACCCTCCCGCGCTTCTGACTGTACCCAGTGCTTGTTGCATATATGTATAAATCAATCAATCAATAAATCTTTAAAAAAAAAACTACCATGAGATATCGTCTTACACCAGTGAGAATGGCACATATTAAAAAAACTAGCAACAACAAATGTTGGTGAGGATGTGGAGAAAAAGAAACTCTCCTGCAATGTTGGTGGGAGTGCAAACTGGTCCAACCACTATGGAGAGCTGTGTGGAGATTTCTTGACCTACTAAACATAGGGCTTCCATATGATCCAGCAATTCCACTCCTAGGTATTTACCCAAAGGACACAGAAACATCAATTCCAAAGAGCACCTGCACCCCTATGTTTATAGCAGCACTATTAGCACTATTTACAATAGCTAAGCTTTGGAAACAACCCAAATGCCCAAAAATAGATGACTGGATCAAGTAGATGTGGTACATATACACCATGGAATATTACTCAGCATTCAAAAAAGATAAACACATGCAATTTGCAGCAACATGAATGGCACTGGAAGGGATCATGCTCAGCGAAATAAGCCAGAAAGAAAAAGAAAAATACCGGATGGTCTCACTCATAGCAGGAATCTAGAAAACTTAAATAAGGGATCAGGAAAAAGAATAACTATAAGAAAGTAAAAATCAAAATCAACAAACAACTATGAACCAGAGACAGTCAATGGGGGATGGGGGGCGGGGAGGGGAGGGATTGGGGTCAAAATAAGGGGGTCACAATTGTATGGGGAATATAAAAATAAAATTTATAATAAAAAAAGAATGAAACCAGACTACTCTCTCTTACTGCACACAGTTTAACTAAAAATGGATCAAAGACATGGAAGTAAGACATTAAATCATAGAATACATAGAGGAAAACAGGTTAGACACTTGAAGACACAAGCTGAGTGATATCTTTGTGGATTCATCTCCAACGATAAGAAAAACAAGAATATAAACAATGAAACTGTCAAACTCAAAAAATTCTGCACAGTGAAAGAAACTAAGACAGACACTACTAAATGGATGAAAATATTTGTATACCATACATCTAACAAGGGGGTAATATCCAAGATCTACAAAGAACACATGCAACACAACAACAACAAAACAAACATCCCTATGGAAAAAAAGGGCAGAAAAGCTAAAGAGGTGGTACTTTGAAGGACACCTATTGATGGCCAACAGGCAAATGAAAAAAAAAAATGCTCATCATCACTTATGGTCACGGAAAACAAATCTAAACCATAATGAGAGACCACCTCACATCTGTGAGAATGGCCCATATTAAAAAGTCCAGAAACAACATATGCTGGTAAAGGTGTAGAGAAAAAGTAGCTCTTTCACACTCGGTGGTAGGAATGTAGACTGGTCCATCCCTTATGGCAAACTGGGGGGGGGGGTTTCTCAAATTATTAAAAATAGGTCTTCCAGATGATCCAGCAATTTCACTCCAACGTATCCACTCAAAGGATGCAAAAACACTAATATTAAGGAATATATGCACTCTTATGTTCACTATTATGTTCACTCTTATGTAATTACAGCAGTATTTATAATAACCAGTTTATGTAAGCAACTTAAGGGTCCTAAGACAGATGAATAAGGAAGATGTGGTATATATACAGAATGAAATACTACTCGGCTATCAAAAAAGATTAACTCTTGCAAAACACTCTACACCTGAAAGATGTGATCCTCTACCTGTAAATCATATACAACATGTAGAATATGTGAGGAAGGAAGTATATGCTACGTGTTCCAGATTTATTTATGTCTGTAGAGTCTTCATCAAGACTACAGTTACTTAATTTCTTCTCTTCAATAGCTGATAACAATGTAGCTTTGTACATACTAGGTATTAATAAATTTCCTCCTCTTCTCCACTTCTGTCTTATATCTGACAACTTGATAGGCCTGTAGTATCCCATACAAAAGTTATTGTAACGATATTGTATGAATTATGATTGCATTTGTATTTCCTTTTGTTAAATTTTTCCTAATTTTATTATTTTGTTAAAATTGTTGAATAGAACATTACCATCCCCAGAAAAATGCCTCTAAATAGCATTTTGGTTACTTTCCAATAGAAGGAGCTTTATCTCTACAGATTAGAAGGGATTCAGACACACCTGTATTAAAAAAGGTGTCATGACTCCTTGTGAGTATGAAATTCAAAATAATATATGCCTTTCTCCATTTGTCTTCTTACTTCCATGTCATAGGCCTTGAAATAACATAAAACATCTTTCTTGTGGTTGCAAAAATAATGTAGTCTAAAATTTTAGAGTCTAGTGTCATTTTCTATCATCATTTTTCCTTGTCCACTAAAGTGCTGAAAACTTATTAAAGGCACAATTGTCATCTCCTGAAATAATAGTAGATCTAATTCTCTCAGCTCTGTCTTACCAGTAAAGGGCAAAGGCAAGGTGGTTTTGCTCTAAAAGCATCTCTTTTCAGATACCTTAATTATTAATGTAATTTCCAACCTTTTCCTATCCCAACTTTCTTTAGGCTCAACGAAATTCCCATAATTCTGTGATAATTACAGAAATGATAATTACATAATGATTTTCCCTGTCGATCAGTGCTTAAGTAATATCCCTATTTGACACCCCCTGAAGAGTCAGAGACATCTGTGTTTTGTTCTTTTTGAGTTAATTTATCACATAACAGCATGGATAGGCATAAGAAAAGAGGTAGGCATTCACCACATGTTTGATCTCTTCACTTTTCCTGAAGTTTCCATCGTGTGAAAGCTGGGAAATGTGCAGGTTGCGCAGAGAAGGTGGCTAAATGCATGTGCTGAAATTAGGCTGAAGAAAGTCTTTTCCTTTTATGTGTAGCCTTAAAGCTGGGTGGTGATATCAACTTTGGTAATTCTGACTTCCTTTCCATTATTATGAAGGGACCAGCTGAGCTTGTAATTTCCTTGCAGGTAGGAGACATGATCATGTCCCTTTTAACCCTCTCTCTGATTTATCTTTTGAATCTCTTTACATTCTGTATTTTTACCGTCTTTCATTTGCATTCACACACATCTGTTCAAGCTTTTTCTGCTTGCATGCTAAAGATTAGAAAATTTGCTCACAAGATATGAAGTTTAATTGTTGAACAAAAGTATGTTACTGTAAAACCCTATGTCCCAGGAGTGAAAAGACTTTTTTTCAATTTCACTTTTACCATTAGCTAAACATCTTGGCACAGTCATCAGTCTTTCCATTTATGAGTTGAAATTAAAAATATTTATCTTATTTTCTGGGATTTATTTTGAAGGTAGATTCAAGAATATATATAATTGCATATTTAGAAATAACACAAAACATGTTAAGGTGTTAATTATTAGGGATGGGCTCTTAAATTTTAAAAGTAACAAATTTGTTTTGGAATTGGTTTTGCATCATAGAAAAGGAGGATGGCTAAGTACTGAATAAGTGTACATAACAGCTGAGGAAATAAAGAATAGGTACTTGTAGAACTATAAAGGGAAAGTGTGAAGTTTCTCTATGATTTTCAAAATTGGCTGTTATTTGTCACTCTTTAGTTTCATAGATGTAAGTAAAAAGCATTAAACCTTTCAGTGCATACTTTTTTGGGTGGTCAAATGATAGTAAATTAACCCATCCTAATGCTACTACAGGGTTCACATGTTGCTAAGGTGAGTGAAACTCCAGGCAGGCACATAGCATTCCCAAGCCATGTGGGACAGAATACAGATATACCACACAAATAGGTTGATGCTATATGGGAGGTAAAATTCACCACTGCCCTCTCAGAATGAAATTGATACAAGACAAATTAGCTAGGGGAAAAGCATACATATTTGTTTAACATAAGCTTTACATAGCACAGGAGGCCATGTTAGGAAATGAAGACCAAAGCAATGGCAAAATCAAAGTACTTTCATGCGAGGTTGAACTGAGAGGCGGCTATGAGGGCATTAACTGAAAATATTTGAGAACTCCAAAGGAAGATGATTTTTCTTGCAAGGTCAGTTTGTACAGAATTCTCTCAGCTGCAACTTTTCCTCATTACTTATAAGAGTGCTGGGGGCGGGGGACTTTCCTGGTGGCACAAGAGGTTGGGACGCAACCTATGAAGCTGTCCGCAGACTCTGCAGCATGAGTTCGATCCCCCAGCTGGCCAGTGAGCTACCCACATGGCACAGCAGACCTCTCCTGACTCACCCACTGCTCCCCTCAGCAGTGTATTTCAGTAGATCTGCCTGTTCTGTTCCCCACTCCATCTCTGGTGAATCTTCTCACCCCCCACACCTCTGGCCTGTACCCCAGCTCTTATACCCATAAATAAAGAAATCTTTAAAAAAAAAAAAAAAGAATGTCCCTTTCCTCTTGGCATAGGAGGATATCTGTATGTTTTTATCTATTGCATTTAGAAAGGAAAAATGGAGGGTCAAAATGCCTTTCTTATTTCTGCTGGTTTTGAAGTGCCTTTAACTTGAAATAATCCTTATGCCAAACTGGCATATTTTAGGGTGGCATGTTCTGCTGTTCTTCCATGTTACCAATATTTTGTCTCTTAAAATCAATATTTTCCATCTGTTATTTAAAATGTAAGTGAGAATATTTTATTTTGAGTTTGTGACTGGAGATGAATGTTCATTTCCCCCTCCTCATAAGAATAATAAAATGAGTCATAGAATTTTCATAAGAATAAACATGATAGGGAAGTCACCACACTGAAAAAGGGATTCTAATGTATCTTTGAAGGAGATAAAATAATTGATCCCCTTACCCTATTAAAGTGATAAATTTTTCATCCAGAATACATGAGTCTACCTACCTGGTAGAATCCCAGAGCATTCTTACATTTAGATTGAATAGGCATTGCTAGAAGTGGTAGATAAAAAGATAATGAAATGTGGAGTGAGAAGGTAGCGATTCAGTATCTCTCCATAAGCTAGACCCTTCCTCTCTGTTTCCCACACTATCCTCACTGCCTGTGGAAAACAGTTTAGACAGGTATTCTGGCAAAAACCTATTAACTTATTACTCTACACAGTTTGTGGTTTGCTGAGGTTACTATGAAATGCACACAGTGAATTTTGCAGACTGGTACTACATTTGAAACTCTTCAAGAGGCAACCAAGGAGAACTCAAAATAATTTAGAATACAAAACCATGATGATATTGTGGAGAAATATGAAACATCTCAATTATATCAGTTCCAAGTATGGATGAGAGATTTTGCAGTACTTTCCTGAGTCTTCATACTCAATTCTTCTGATACCTTCATTTTCAGAGACACTTGAGATTCAGAAAATGTAAGTGATTTGCTAAAGACCAAGTGACTGGTAAGCAGAGAATCCTGTGTCGTATCCGTACTTTAGGCACTGTACACTTATCTCTAGTTTATTCACAATGTGTATGTCCTATGCAAGTTACTTTACCTCACTAAGCCTCATTTCCTTATCTACAAAGTGGGAATAATTATGTCACTTCATGGAGTTAGAAGCTAACAATAAAATACTGTATGGAAAATATTAAAACAATAGCTGATATTTAGAAAGCTGTCAATTTAAACCACTATGTGATGCTCTTTATACCAAATACTGGACCAAAGCCAACACTATATCACAATATTGTTTTTTTATAGAATTATGTGATAAGCTTTGTTTGAGGTCTCCAAAAATGTTTTTCCCAAATTTATCAAAATCTATACAATATTTTTTAAGATTTATTTTTATTTATTTATGCAGAGACAGAGTAGGGAACAGAATAGGTGAATCTACTGAAATACAGTAGATTGTTGGGGGGAGCAGTGGGTGAGAAAAAAGAGGTCTGCTGCACCATGTGGGTCATCTCCCTGGCTGGAGATTGAACTCCTGTTGCAGTAGCTGCAGATTGCTTCATAGTGCTGACACTTAACCCCTTGCGCCACAAGGGAGGCCCCTTGCTTATTTGTTTTTTAATAGCAGTCATCCTATTAATATCTCATTTTGGTTTTTATTTGTATTTTCCTAATGATTAATATTAAGCATTTTTTTTTATTTGCTCTTTAGCCATTGTAGTATCTTCTTTGTCTGAATATTCAAATCTTTACTGGTAGTTAGATTGTGTTGGTTTGTTGTTGCTGTTGAGTTATAGGAGTTTATCTTACTCTAGATAATGCTTTACATATATGATTCACAAGTATTTTTTCTCATTCTGTGGATTGCCTTTTCATTTTGTTGATAATATTTTTTAAAGGTTTATTTATTTTACAAGAATTGGTGTACAAGCCAGAGGCATGGGAGGGTGAGAGGATTCACCAGAGACAGAGTGTGGAACAGAACAGGCAGACTGACGAAATACACTGCTGAGGGGAGCAGCGGGCAAGGCAGGAGAGGTCTGCCGTGCCATGTGGGTATCTTCCTGGCCCAACGGGAATCGCACTCATGCTGCAGAGGCTGCAGACAGCCTCACAGCACTGCGCTTAACCGGCTGTGCCACTGGGAAGGCCCTTGATAATGTTTTTTTGATGCAAAAGATTTAAATTTTAATGTCGAATTTATCTTTTTGATGTCCCGTTTATTATTTTTTCTTTTGTTATCTGTGCTTTCAGTGTCATATCCCAGAAATCCAATTGCCAAATCCAATGTCTTAAAACTTTCTCCCTTTATTTTCTTCTAAATGGTTTGTACTTTTATTTCTTACATTTAAATCTTTTATGTTTGATCCAGGAAGATGCCTTTCTGCCCACACTATTTGATGATAGTTTTGTAGTAAGTTTTGAAATCGTAGTGACCCTTCCAACTTCATTGATTTTTGTTAAGATTGTTTTTCTTTGAGATTGGTTAAGGTTCCATGTGAATTTTAGTATGAATTTTTCTAATTCTGTGAGAAAGTTATTAGGATTTTGATAGGGATTGTATTGTATGCAGATTACTTTGGGATGGCACATTGATTTTTAAGCTATGTTTACTGTCCTGTTACTTTTGACTAAAATAATCCCTGATCATTAGAAAGAAGTGGGGCCACTTCTATACAATGGGGACATCTAGGAATATGTTAGGCATAGCCATGTGATATGGATATGTTAAGTGTAGTTGCCTGCTGATATTCTCATGCCCAGTTTTGATGCTGTAAGGATAAGTACAGCAGTCACGGCTGACATCAAAAGGACATGGTGTTCAGAGGCTCAGACCTCTTGGGGGTGACAGTCTGGGTCATTCTACCAGGTGAGCCACACCTGGTTCAGAGGTGCTAGCCAATGAAGAAAGAGTTTAGAATGCAGTAGAGAAAAGAAAAGATAAATACCAGTTGTGGACAGAAAGCTATATAATAGCAGTGCTGGGAACAGTAACATAAACTTTCCCCTTTAAGCTTCTTCAGGAACCAGGAAAGTCAGAATCCTAGATTGATCAATCCTTAGGTTGATTAAACTTATATAAAGTAAATGGGTCCAAGTGTTCAACAGGTTGGACGACATTGCTATAGTACACTGCCCAGATCCCTAACTCAGGACCAATATGCTCATTCCTCCAACTGCTGCATAGTTCATAACTTTCTCTCACAGGAATGTTTCTTGGCAGAAGGGAGTTGTCTTACCCACATTTAGAGTTCCTCTTGGAAGGCAGGCAGCACACACACATCCAATGACTGGTCAGTCATGAGTATGATGACCAGACCTGGGCACCTTGTCTCAGTCGGTGATATCATGAAAGATAGCCTCAACTTCAGAGCCCTCATGGAATGGGCTGAGACTTCTGTAGCTCCTACATTACAATGAAACCTCCCTTCCTGCACAATTGTTTCCCCCACCACCACTTTAATACAGAGGTTATTCCTGAAAGCACTCTCCCATATACCATCTAGATGTGAATCCTCATCTCCAAGACTGTGTCCTGGGAACCCACCTACAACATTGTTCTTTACCTACTGTTCTGCACTGCTGGCTTTGTCATAAATCAAGTATCCTTAGATGATCTAAAAATTGAAAGCTGCTATTCTTACTCTCTACTCTGTTGATCTATTGATAGGTCAATACCACACTACCTTTATTATTATAGCAATATAAGAAGTCTGATAAAGTTCTACAATTTTGCTTGATCATTTTATAGTATTTTGACTCTTTACATTTCTATATATATTTTAGTATCAGTATGCCAATTTCCATAAAAATCCTCCTGTGAGTTTGGCTGGGATTTCACAAATCTAAAGATAAGTTTAGGGGCCTACCCGGTGGCACAGCAGTTGAGCGCTGGGTTGCTAAGCTGCCAGCAGCCTCTGCAGTGCTGGTTCAATCCCTGGCTGCTCCCCAGCCACTGGAGGAGGGTCCCACATGGCGCGCAGACCTCTGCTGCCACCCGCTCCTCCCCTCAGCAGTGTGCTTCGGTCCTTCTGCCTGCTCTGCTCCCTGCTCTGGCTCTGGTGAATTCTCTCACCCTCCCGCGCTTCTGACTGTACCCAGTGCTTGTATAAACAAATAAAAAAAAAACAAAAAACAAATCTTTAATAAATAAATAAATAAATAAATAAAGATAAGTTTAGGGAGAGTTTGCCTCCTAATTGAGTCTTCTAATTTATAAAAAATTGTATATCCCTTCATTTATTTAAGTCTTCTTTATTATCTACCATTAAATTTTTATAGTTTTATTATAGAGGTCTTGCCTACCTTGTTAGATTTATTCCTAGATAGTTGACATTTTAGATGCTATTTTAAATGCAATTATTTAATTTTTTGTCTTTTAATTACATATTTCTGTTTTATTTAGATATAGTAGATTTTTGTATATTGAAGTTATTGCTAACAGTCTTGCTCAACTCACTCACTAATACTTTGCTCTTTGGTCTGTAGCCCATTTACAAGCATCATATTCATGCAGATTCTGAAAGTAAATTCTGGAGACCTTACTAAATAAGGAAAGCAGGTGAAAACAAAATGCCAAGAATGTGGGAGAATATGTCCTCCATGGAACAAGGTTTTGAAGCAAAGTTCAAAATAACCAATGTCTTTCAAAGACTTTCATGAATATATGCTATACCATTAAGTAGCTCATGCATGATAACCAGCTTCCATATGACAACACTGGGAATTAATTCTCTTTTGGAAATAAAGCTTAGCATATAGTCTCAGAGGAAAACAGATTATTGAAGCTGCTAGCACTGTTGTGGGAAAGATAGAAAGTGAATGAATCTTGCTGGAATGGAGATAATGTCTGGCCAAGAAACTAGGATCTGAGTGAGTACTTAAGATCTTCCCACAGGTCTCTCAGAATGTCTCTTAAAGCACTGGGCAGAGCCAAAACAATAACAATGTAAGACGTTGCTCTTACTATTATGGTCATATTTCAGATCCTTTGCATTCCTTCAGTTAGAGATGCCAGGCTTCACTTCATATGCCAAAAACAGGTGTAAGAAAATCATGCCAAGGAAAGAAACTTGTTCCTTCTTAAATTCTAGAAAAGAGCTCATTTAAGCCAGACAAAAACAGATGTTTTATGACTGTGGTAGTTTCTAAATAAGATCACAACCTGCTCTTCTTATTCTCATCTTGACAGATGATAGTAAGCCTAAAACACAGGGAAAAATATCTAAATTTAGAGGTCACTATTTAGTCTAACAATGTCTTTGCATTTTCCCTTTCTTATCCTTAATTCACAAAACCTCCCTTTTCTGGACAGCATAGGGAGCAGAGACCAACATGGACATCTTTACTCTGAAGACAAGATTTAGGAGCAGTTTTTCTCATTGTAATTTTCTCAACATCATGTGCACTGCAAGACTGCTTTGTGGATACAATATAGAGGTTTAGGTTAGTGAGATTTTAGATGCAGTTACTTGACTAAACTCTGGTCTTATTGTTCAGCCCCTCCATCTCCATAATTCTGTTTTACCTCTCAGTTCCTGTAATTCCCTGTTTCAAGTTTGTGTGATTTAAAGAAACTCATGCAAAAGGACTCTACTAATTTAAAATTCCCTTTTTCATTTCTTAAAAATAGCCAGTAAGATAAAATAAGCATTACAACAAGTAAGAAGCAACATACATATATTTACCTGAATAAAATAGTGTTGGTCAGAAAGTGGTCTTCTTGCTGCAAGTATTTTCCCATAGCAAAATAAAGTTGTGTCTTTATCCTTAATGTCACCGATTCCTCATGACATACTGTTCATTGTTGGGGCTATTCTTTTTTTTTTTTTTTTTTTTTAATTAATAAATTTTATTTTTATATTCCCCATACAATTGCAATCCCCACATTCTGACCCCAATCCCTCCCCTCCCGCCCCCCACCCCCCAAAAAGTGTCTCTGGTTCATAGTTTTTGTTGATTTTGATTTTCACTTTCTTATAGTTATTCATTTTCCTGGTCCCTTATTTAAGTTTTCTAGATTCCTGCTATGAGTGAGACCATCCGGTATTTTTCTTTTTCTTTTTGGCTTATTTCGCTGAGCATGATCCCTTCCAGCGCCATCCATGTTGCTGCAAATTGCATGTGTTTATCTTTTTTGAATGCTGAGTAATATTCCATGGTATATATGTACCACATCTTCTTGATCCAGTCATCTATTTTTGGGCATTTGGGCTGTTTCCAAAGCTTAGTTATTGTAAACATTGCTGCTATAAACATAGGGGTGCAGGTGTTCTTTGGAATTGATGTTTCTGTGTTCTTTGGGTAAATACCTAGGAGTGGAATTGCTGGATCCTGTGGAAGCTCTATGTTTAGTAGGTCCAGAAATCTCCACACAGCTCTCCATAGTGGTTGGACCAGTTTGCACTCCCACCAACAGTGCAGAAGAGTTCCTTTTTCTCCACACCCTCGCCAACATTTGTTGTTGCTAGTTTTTTTAATATGTGCCATTCTCACTGGTGTAAGATGGTATCTCATGGTAGTTTTGATTTGCATTTCCCTGATTGCAAGTAATGTTGAACATTTTTTCATATGCCTGTTGGCCATTCGCATTTCCTCTTCAGAGAAGTTTCTTTTTAGTTCCTCTGTCCATTTTTTGACTGGATTATTTTCTTTGTTGTTGTTGAGTCTCATCAGCTCTTTGCAGATTTTTGTGATCAGTCCTTTATCATTAGTGTTGGGTGCAAAAATTTTCTCCCAGTTAGTGGGGTTTCTCTTTGTTTTTGTTATTGTCTCTTTTGCTGTGCAGAAGCTCTTTAATTTGATGTAGTCCCAGCTGTTGATCTTTGCCTTCACTATCACTGCTTTGGGTGATGTGTCTGTAAAGATGTCTTTGATATGCAAATCACGTAGTGTTTCGCCTATATTTCCTTCTATGTATTTTATGGTTTCAGGTCTTATGTCTAGTTCTTTAATCCATTTTGAGTTGATTTTTGTGTATGGTGTGAGGTAGTGGTCAAGCTTCATTCTTTTGCATGTAGCGACCCAGTTTTCCCAGCACCATTTATTGAACAAACTTTCTTTGCTCCAATGCATAGTCTTTGCTCCTTTGTCAAAGATTAGTTGACCATAAATCTGTGGGTTTATTTCTGGATTTTCTATTCGATTCCATTGGTCTGTATGTCTGTTCTTGTTCCAATACCATGCAGTTTTGATGATTATGGCTTTGTAGTATAGTTTGAAGTCTGGGAGTGTGATGCCTCCATTCCCTTCTTTTTTTTTCAGGAGAGCTTTGGCTATTCGGGGTTTTTTGTGATTCCATATGAATTTCATCAATAATTGTTCTATTTCTTTGAAGAATGCCATTGAGATTTTGATTGGAATAGCATTGAATCTGTATATTGCTTTTGGTAGGATGGCCATTTTAATAATGTTTATTCTCCCAATCCATGAGCAGGGGATGTCTTTCCATTTCTTTGTGTCTTCTTCTATTTCTTTTAACAGTGTTTTATAGTTTTCTTTGTATAGGTCCTTTACCTCTTTTGTTAGATTTATTCCCAAATATTTGATTTTTTTGTTTCAATAATAAAAGGGATGTTTTTTTTGATTTCTTCTTCTTCAGATTTATTGTTTGTATATAGGAAGGCTACTGACTTTTGTGTGTTGATTTTGTATCCTGCCACTTTACTGAACTGATTGATGAGTTGAATTAGTTTTTCTGTGGAGTTTTTGGGGTTCTCTATGTATATTATCATATCATCTGCAAAGAGTGATAGTTTGACTTCTTCTTTTCCTATTTGGGTTCCTTGGATGTCTTTCTCTTGTCTTATTGCTCTGGCTAGGACTTCCATTATTATATTGAAAAGCAGTGGTGAAAGTGGACATCCTTGTCTTGTTCCAGATCTTAATGGAATTGCTTTCAGCTTTTCACCATTGAGAATGATACTGGCTGTTGGCTTGTCATAGATGGCCTTTATGATGTTGAGGTATGTTCCTTGTATCCCAAGAATTTCAAGGGCTTTTATCATGAATGGGTGTTGCACTTTGTCGAAAGCTTTCTCAGCATCTATTGATATTATCATATGGTTTTTATATTTCTTTTTGTTGATGTGTTGGATAACGTTGATTGATTTTCGGATGTTAAACCATCCTTGTGTCCCTGGAATGAATCCTACTTGGTCGTGGTGAATTACCTTATGGATACACTGTTGGATTCTGATAGCTAAAATTTTATTGAGGATTTTTGCATCAGTGTTCATTAGGGAGATTGGCCTATAGTTTTCTTTTTTTGTGTTGTCCTTGTTCGGTTTTGGTATTAGTGTAATGTTGGTTTCATAGAACGTGTTAGGTATTATACCTTCCTTCTCAATTTTTTGGAAGAGTTTGTGAAGGATAGGTACCAATTGGTCTCTGAATGTTTGGTAGAATTCATTTGTAAATCCATCAGGTCCTGGGCTTTTGTTTTTGGGGAGGTTTTTGATTACCATTTCAATTTCGCTAATTGTAATTGGTCTGTTTAGGTGTTCTATTTCTTCTTTATCTAGCTTTGGGTGATTGTAGAGTTGTAGGAATTTGTCCATCTCCTCTAGATTGTTAAACTTGTTTCCATATAACTGTTCATAGTAGTTATTAATAATTCTTTTGATTTCTGCTGTGTCCGTTGTGATTTCTCCTCTTTCATTTATTATCCTATTTATTTGTGCTTTCTCCCTTTTTGCCCTTGTGAGCCTGGCAAGGGGTTTATCTATTTTATTTATTTTTTCGAAGAACCAGCTCTTGGTTTCATTGATCTTTTGGATTGTTTTTTTAGTTTCGATTTCATTTATTTCTGCTTTGGTTTTTATTATTTCTTTTCTTCTACTGGTTTTGGGGCTTTTTTGTTGTTTTTTTTCTAGATCTTTGAGTTTCGAGATTAGGTTGTTTCTTTGAGTTCTTTCTTGTTTCTTGATGTGAGCATCTATTGCTATATATTTTCCTCTTATTACTGCTTTTGCTGCATCCCATACATTTAGGAAATTGGTGTCCTCCTTGTCATTCAATTCAAAGAATTTTTTAATTTCTTCTTTTATCTCCTCGTTAGTCCAGTGGACTTCCAGTAGTGTGGGTTTCAATCTCCACGAGGTAGGAGAATACCTTGCCTTCTCTTTATGGTTTATTTCTAGTTTGATGCATTCATGGTCAGAAAAGATGGTTGGTATGATTTCAATCTTGGTGTATCTGTTGTGTTGGGGCTATTCTAACATGGTGGATTTAAAACTGCATTGGCTTTAACCCACATTAAAAATTAATTTTACATTGCAACCATGCATATTATTGAAATAAAAGATTTGTGAGTAAGAATTTACATTTAGCAATAAAATGCGATCTAATATTTTCTGTCCTATATTATTGTATGCTCTCATTTTTCAAACAATCCTGTTTGCAGCATTACAAATATTTCACAACCTACTAATGAATAGTAATCTGATAAAATTAATTTGATTAAAATAAAATTATGTTCAAGTTAATGGCAATGGGCACAAAAACATGGCAGTTTTTTATGTGTATATTTTATTAAAAAAAATTACAAATTCCTTGGAATATATGTAATGTTTCACAAATGATTGCAAATAATCCTCATTCTTTCCTATGATAACTTGCTTTGACATGCAAAATGTGTGCTATATACTTTGAATTCATTAAGCCCTTGTTTCTTAACAACTCTTAGAAATTGTTTTTATTTTCTTGGTAGTGGTTAGAATATAACATACTGCCTGGTGTTAATAGGCATGCATTGAAAAAACGAATGGATGAATGAGTCAGTTCTGAATTGGCTTTGCCATGCTTTGTAGGGTAAGTTTACCTGTGAAGGAAAATAGTACTGACTTGAAGGGAGAGGAGACTTTGAGTAAGAGAGAAGATCAGAGATAGGCAAGATCACCAGCCATACGTACACACAGCAGGGAGGAGAGCCGAAGACTGAAATCAAAGCTAGATACTGGTTGAAAGAATGTAAATTAATAAAAATATTTTTGGGAAAAAGGAAAGTAAAGTGAAGGTGAGGAAGACACATGGGGCAAGGGAAGAGAGAGAAAATTAAATGTAGTTAAATTAAATGTTGAGAAAATTGAATGTTGCCCATCACCAGTGCTTGACTCTGATCTTCCCTCATTTAATACTGCAGCCTGCCTAAAGGCATTTGGTGCCAGATGATGAAACTCTTATCCTTATATGGAGGCTGTGAAGCTTATTATCATCAAGGCTAGCAGAGTAACACCCTCTGACGTGGAAAAAAATTGGAAAATAGGGGTTCATGTTTTTAAGATGGGAATTTAGAAAGACATCCTTTAATCATCTTAAAAATAGGTCAGTTCAAATAAGGTCAGCTCCTTATTTATTTCTCTTATAACACTTGATAAAAATTTATAATTTTTGTATCATATTTTTTTGCTGTCATTCCACTAGAGAGTTAAGGTCCCTGAGGTTAAAAATAGATTTTATATATTTGCTATAATATCTTTAGAATAAATGCAATGCTTAGCACATAGTTATTCTGCAATATTGAGGTAACAGATGAATGGATAAAATGGACATAAATACACAGGGTACCTGGTAGGCTAAATATGTTTGAATGCATGAAGTGCAAGCCTTTTATTTTGAGTTGAATTGGAAAGCAATGTTGTTACACTGAGAATGCACCACAGAAATTTCATCAGTGATTAATGCAAACCAGAACGATTGTCTATTGCAGCATTCACTGAATGGCTTAAGGGGCTGCCAACAAATCCATTAGAAATCCTGTTTATAGAGCATTATAATTCTGGCATAAGGAAGAGGGAAATTACTTCAGAATGAATTTTTTTCTTATAAAATACCTGGCAAAAGGAATACTTTTTCCAAGAAACAACTACACAGTAAAGTTTGAAATATTTTGTACATTTAACCTGTGCTATTCATATCTATAATATCTATTTCATATTCCTACTTCCAATAAAAAGCTTTGCATTGTTTTATGTTCATCAATGACTGTTATTTGATGAAGTGACCTTGCTACTTAATATGGTAATTAATATTAGAAAATTGAAGATGAAAGAAAAAAACAATTCTTTGGAATGAAGTATTTTAACTGAATCCCAGTTGTGTGATTTCATGCAAGTTATTATCCTCTCTGAATTTTAGTCCCTTCTTATGATAAATGGAAGTAATATAGGGATTGGAAGAAATAAAGCAATTTTTGAACATACTTATGAAAATGAACAAATAACATATATAAAATCCTGAGTGTAAACTGTAAAACTAGTCTGTGGGAGCAGCTATAACAGAATCTACATTTTAATTCTGTTAATATTTAGTTAGAAAGAAATAACATGTAAGAGGGACAAAGAATTCTCACTTGAGCACTTCTCGTAACAATCAAGCTATTGAGGTTATTTAATTTATCCTTCAAATGTTGCCTTTTCTTCTGTTTTCTCATTCTTCTGCAAAAGTTTACTAAGCTTTGTTTCCTTATTTTCTTTGTCACTCAACATCAATGTCTATTAATCTCTTAAGGAAAAATTTAAAAAAATCTTCATTTTATGTATTTCCCAGGCTCTTTGGCTGTTTCTAATGTATTACAAATTCTTCCAATGAGTTTCAAACTTCGTCTGCTACACCACTTGTTTCCTTTAATTTTCAAGTTTGCCTGTGTTTAGATTCCTCCTTCAGAGCAAAAAACCTAAAACATACTTATTTTATAATATTTTAAAATTAGTTCCTTGCTCATTAAAACTTAGTAGCGTGTTAATTTTCAGCTTAGGTTTACTTTTTTTTGGTCAGCTGTTTCTGTCTTGTAACGTTTGAAGCCAAATTTATTTTCATGCCAGCTTTATTATGAAGTAATCTCATGTGAGTTAGGGTGCAAGGAATGGCTCCTTATATGCATTTGTGTTTATATTAGTGTCCAGGGATACTTTTATATTAGTGTCCTGACTTTGCATATCTGATACCAAGAGACTGGGAGGAGTTTGGAGTTTTAAATTTTCCCAAGGTATGACCATTTCTCCCTTCCCCTCCTGGGAAGTCTTTTGTTCAAAATCTAGATTCCAGAAGCTACAAATGCCTCTATCTTTCTGGTAGATTATCCCGGTACTCTGAGAGCAAAGCCTTAAAAAGATTAACAAGTCCAAAGCCTCATCTCCCATCCTTGCAGTAACACCCTATTACTGCTCTTGCCAAACCATTTTTCATTTTAACCATCATCCCAATACACATACTTAAATGAGATGGAGAGGATTTCTGTTCATTCAACAAATATTTACAGACCATCTGTTTTGTGTGAGGCATTGTGAATTCTCTTTTCTTCTACACAGATCCACCTAACCACTCACAGATGAAAGGCCTTTCAGATAACTAAAATAAAAAAAAAATTGTGAGTAACTGAGAAATTTAGAAATCCTTTCAGAACAATGGTGTTAATGTCAAGAACTGTATCATGAATGAATCCAAATGACCCAATAATCTTAAAAAATTAGAGTATTGTGCAATATTTCTGAGTCCCATCTTGTCTTTTATTCTCTTTAAAATGTATCCCAAATTGTATAACCCTCATATCACTACTTAAATTATAATTTATATAATCTTAGCCCTAATAATCAAAATCACAGGAGCAAACTTTAATATATCCCAACAAAATCAACTAGGGGAAACCTTAAATGTAAAAACATTTTTTTTTTCCAGATAGGAGAGTAATTTTGAGTTCATGTACCTAAGTGAGGAAAAAAAAAACAAAACAACAAAATACTCTTCAGAGAACATAAACATCAGACACAGACATCAACAACCTAGAAATTTGACTCTTAGTTGTATTACTATTACTCTCTGAAGAAAGAAAAGCTGATCTATTTTATTTGTTTTTTTTAAATGATGGATTCTTCATCCCTATAATCCATCCATAGGGATGGATTCTTCATTCCTATCTATCATGATTAAAATCTTCAACCAACTTAATATATGTCTGTATTTTCCATAATTTTACCAAACATTAGGGAATTTAACACGACATATACAATTCCATATGCTAATAACCATGATCAAAATATAAACTATAATTTGGAAAAATATTTAATCAAAAGAGAAATACAATACATAAACTTGAAAAGCGGACATTATTAGGAGTTTGACCTTAACTATCACAGGTTGAGTTGAGCAAAGAATGAATAAGAAATAGAACAACCAATGATTCCTTCCTTATTCAGATCCACACTTGTATTAAAAATTTCCAGAGCTTTGGTATCAAAATGAATGTCTTTCCATTGAAATAATGAAAATAATATGCAATGGAAATGCTGTTATGAATAGATAATTATTAATATTAACATGCTGTCAGAGCTGATGTGAATATAATTTGTATAGTCATTTCAGGGAGTACTTGGCAATTCTTAGTGAAACTAAGTGTGTTATTCCTTGAACTCTGCATTTCCACTCCTGGGTATTCATACTTCAGAGAAACTCTTGCATGGGCACAATAGAAATATAAAAAAACATTTATTACCAAGATTGGAAATAACGGTAGTCATTTATAGAAAAGGATAAGTAAAATGTGTAAGAAATAGAATGAGATATAAGTAATTATGAAATGTAAAACAAATACATAATCAATGGCATATCTTATTTATAATCATATACAAATAAGCATATGAAACTTGGTGTACACTGAAGGGTACAAATCTTGTGTTGACATAGAAACAGATTTTAGAACAGGAAAAGAGAAAATGGAATAAAGAAATATTCTAATAACTAGGGATCTTAAAAAGACAAATTAAAAGCACATAATGAATTGAGATAAATAAGGCAATTCTATACAGCATATTAATATGCTGTTAAAATATTAAAATACCAGATTAAAGTGGTAGAGAAATGAGGACAATTTCAATATATATAAATCATTAAGAATAAAAGATTGTATTTTCATTCTTAAGATGAACACCAAATAAATGAAGAATTAAAAATAATGCTAATGTATGTATATACTTATTTTTATAGTGTTATTCCAAATTTTATGCAATACATTTATTTATACTGCTGCTGTATTCATAGAAATGATGAGTGGGAAATCATGCTTTTAAGGGAGAGCAAGACTTTAATAAGTGACCAAACTCACTAAAAGTCAAATAAATTTTAAACTCACCACAAAAGAAATAAAAAGATATTCCTAAACATTGAGAGTATGACTTTTATTATAAAAAAGAATCTAGTGAAAAATCTATATACCTAATGGTGTATTCTCAGTAAAAGCTTGCAGAGATACTGCTCTGTGAAGAGCACCTTTTCCCCAGAGAACATCAAAATAAAAATGATTGGAGCTGCTTTTAGCACGAGTGCTTTTCTACAATGAACAAGTTCTGTGTTCAAAGTCTTTTTAATCAACTATTTTCTGGTTCTTAGCTCTTTAGCTCTTGATTTTTGGTAAAAACAGTATTTTCTCTCCTGGGCTAGGAAGCTTTTAATTGATTCGGATGCTTCATTTAAATTTCTAGCCTTTGAAACAAAGGCCAGAATGATACTAGAATACAGTTTTAGGATAAAAAATACAGTTTTAGGATAAAGTCTCAGTCAGAAAATCTCAAGATCATCATCCCCTTTAAAGAGAAGTGAAAGTCAAGAAAGGCAAAGGTAGAGGGCATGAGTTAACACGTTCTAGGATGCTTCAGAAATGCCAAGTAATTTTCACTTAATATTTGGAGACAAAATTACTTAGACATTACCATCATGTTGAAAAACCAAGGAAAAAAAATAAAATAGAGGTGTGAACAAATGTATTATTCCTTTGGCCAAAGTGGAATTAGAAACAGAAGAAATAAGTTTTTCTTCAATTTGGAATTTTGGAAGCATTCAATGTTCTCCTCAGTCATTTCATTTAGAAGAACCACTTCTCTCAAGTTGTGTGTTAATCTTAAAGTTTAGTGAGCTGAGATATTGGTTACAGGAAAATAGTTGTGTCAAATTTACATTAAAGGAGAGCTATGACTTTAAAATTATCCCTCACTAGGCTGTATCACTCCTGGCAAAACAAGTACTCCCTTCTGTGCAGTCCTCCCTGGTTCTTTTTTCAGTAAGTCTAACTGTCTAAAAGCAGTCACCCATGGACCAGTGATCAGTATCTAAATGAACTGATTATCCACTTCTCTCCAGGATAATCATAGGTAATGCCATCATGCCTAGCAGTCTTGATTCCTGGACTTGGAAAATAAAAGATTTGAAGGTTGATCCTTCATTATCTGGATTCTCAACTGTACATGATTTTGATCTGTGCATCCAAGCTTGCCACTCCAAATTCTGTCTCTACAAGTCAGCATCTGTTGTTAATAAAGCTTTTTGTATCTTCAACCTTCTTTCTCTCTTAAGGCTCAGTTCACCTTTTTGCCCTATGTAAAATGTGGCTTTCCTTTGTAGTAATTTCAAATGGTCGGTATTTTCTCTCATCCCATGTGCCACTGGAAAAGTGATTGAGTAGATATCCTCCCAGTTCTTCACTGCTCCTTTCACAAAATTTCCCCTCCGACTTACTTCCCTTAAATGCCAGCTCTACTAGAGTAATATATTCAGATGATCCCTACACTAACCTTCCTGGTTACCATCATTTGCTGTCCTTTTGATAAGTGCTCATTCCCCTTTATTGAAGATTTTAGTGTCTATTGTTAACCCTCTGTCATTGCAATTGATTTCAAAGTCCACAAAATGATCCCTCCTCTATCCTGCGTCTTCACATATCTAATTGCCTTCTAATCCATAGCATCTACTCAATTATATGGTTAGACCAAAGATATTGTCATTTGTAATAGTGCCATTCTTTTTATAATCTCAGTTTCAGGCATGTCACAGACTACCACTTTCATAGTTCATTTCTCCAATTCCTTAACAGTTCCATTTTAATTCTTTGCATGACTCATGTCTTCACATTTTTTCTCATCTGGGTTTTTTGCTTCAACAGACCAATCATAGTCGTCATTCTCAATTTTGTTGCTCTTCTCTTCCTTCAGTCACACCAGTTTGGCAGGACCTTAACACTGATTAAATTTAACTCTCCACCTATGTAGTACCTATGATATGACTGGAGAAAATCAAGTATCTGGACACAAATTTCAGGTGGATCATCATGGTTGTTTAGAAATCCACTCAATTTCTCATTTAATTCACTTTCTCATTTTCTGAGGTAACTGTTTCATGTCTTCTTATTCTTTAAACTTTGAGCAGCCCCCTTCCATTCTGAGATGATATCTTTACTTCAGATTTTGCTACTAACAATCACATAGGTCCTCAATGTGCCCACAAAGTCTAGTACTGAAGCTACCTACCTTAATTTGAACCCATATGTCTTGCTGATGACAGTTAGAGTTGATGAGTCTTTCCGGTCCTATTTAAGGTCCATCATCTCCACTTACATAGTGAATGCCATTTCCCCTAATGCTCAAGAACAATACTCCTGTAATTGTTTCTTCTCTCTCCTGAGGAAACGATTTTTCCCCCTTCCTACTTGGTCAGAGTCTTCAAAATACTCTATTTAAAAAAATTATCTTTTCAACATACATTTACCTAGATAGTGCCCCATTTTTCTCTCTGTTTAAAGAAAACATCATCAAAAGATTTGTCTGTACTGATTTTTCCCCTCTTACTTCTTTCTTGAAGCTATTCCAGTCGGAATCCATTCCCACCAGTTCACTAAATTATTTCATGGTATTGTCACCAATAAACTTCACTTAATCGTAGCCCTTGTTTTATTTGTTCTCATAATAGCAATAGGTCACATTTGATCAATCCTTTTTGAATACATCTTTCATTTAGCCTGTAGGATAATATTCTCTTCTCTTCCCTCTCTTTTGATTATATACTCTTGTTTCTTTTCAGTCTGTTTTAGTAAATTCTTATAAGCTGTTAATACTCCAGATCCCTAAGGCTCAGTTTACCAAAATTTTCCCATTTCAATATGTTCATTCAATCCAATTATTTTAGAAACACTCTCCAGCCTTCATATTCCCCATAAAATTTAAATGCATTAAATCTCTACATTTAGATTTATAATAAACATCTCAACTTCAGTCTACCAAGCATTGTCATGCTTTCCTTTATTCTGCTTTTCTCAGAGTTTTCCCTATATCAGTAAAAGGAATTTCCATTTACCTGGTCGTTCAAGGCCAAAAAACTTAGAATCATCATTGATTCCTCTCTTTCACGTTCTTCCTCTACTCTCACGTTCTTCCTCTACTCTCACAATTCTAATTCAGTTTAGTGGCAAAGTGTGTCTGTTCTCTCTTTGAAATATAACTAGAATCTAATTACTTTCATACCTCCCTTGATACTAAGATACTTTCTCAATTGAACTAGTGCAATAATTTTCTATCTGGTTTCTATCCTTTCACATTTTCCTCCCCTACAATCTAATTACTCATAAGAAACCAGAGTAGTTTCTTAAAAATGCAATTCCAATCAAGTGAATCCTCTGCTTAAATTACCCCAATACCTGTTCAGCTCACTCAGAGTAAAATGCGGACTCCTTAATTTATCTTAATGGACATATATTATTGATTTATCCAGATTTCAAGTTCTCCCTTTCCCTTAAACCTAATACTCATCCCTAAGCTCAAAACATAGCCATACTAGCTTCATTTCCACTCCTCAGCCAAGTCCTACTCTTTTCTCAGGTCTATGCATTTGGTAGGAATGCTTCTCTCCCTTTATATACATGACTTGGTACCTCATTTGATTTTTATCTCTTTGGTAAAGCTTGTTTTTATCCCTTTATCCTGCTTTTACTTTCCTTCCTAACATTCAACTTCACTGATTTTTATTTATTTTTAAATGTCTCTTCCACTTAAAATACAAGCAATTTATGGGCATGACTCTAGTCTGTTTTATTCTCTGTTAACCCTTATGATCTAGAAAAAGGTTTTCATGTAGAAGGAACTCAATAAACATCTATTGCATGAACAAGTGAATAAATCCAGGAATATCATTTGGCAGGAATATCATTTGGCAGGATACAAAATAAAAACAATACTGACTGTTAAAAAAATCTACTATTGTTTGTTTCTTTTATTAAAAGATTTATTTATTTATTTATTTGTTTGTTTATTTATTTATACAAGAACCAGGGTACAGGCCAGATGCACGGGAGGGTCAAAGGGTACACCAGAGACAGAGTGGGGAACAGAACATGCAGACTGATGAAATACACTGCAAAGGGGTGCAGCAGGTGAAACAGGAGAGGTCTGCCGCACCATGTCAGACCCTTGTGGGCAGGCCGGGATCAAACTGGTGCTGCAGAGGCTGCAGACAGCCTCAGAGCGTGGCACTCAACCGCCTGTGCCACTAGGGGCGGCCCTACCATTGTTTCTTATGGTAGCAATAAATGACAATTAAATTGACTTTTTTTTTTTTTTTAATTCCAGTTAGCTTTCTTTAAAATGAATCATGGCCTCAGCCTTTCAGGAATGGAAAATGAGACATTAAGCAGCTAAGCTGGTTAGAAATTAGAAAATTTCAGAAATGTTCTTAAAAATGCACTTTACTAATATAAATTTTTCTATAAAATCTTTAGGATATGTGAAGGGATTAAAGTATTATGCAGGGAAATATATATTAAGGATATCTGTGTTTTTTGAGATTTTTACCATGGATGAAGTTTGTGATTATGAAAAGGTTGGTTATGAACGCTTAGCTGTGTAATTCTAAATACTGTACACTTCTGAATCAGATTTCACACCATCACTCTGACCCATCATTCTCACTATAATTCATTAAATTCACAGAGTCATAACATGAAAAATATCACTAGTAACAACTCCTCCATTCTGGTCATGACTCAGTATCAAGTCCTTACACTCCCATACTGCCATCCTCTATGCACTGATATTATAGACTTTATTCATTACCTCTCACCTGCAACATTTCTTCAAATTCTTTCTTTCCTGTTTTAAATATTAGAGTACTAGTATCATAACTACCTTCCTATAGATAGCATCTCCCACTCTCCTATCTCCTCTCCTTTTCCATTTCATTTTTTTTTTTTTTTGAAGAAAGGCAATACTAGGTAGAAGCAGTGCTTCATTTACTCATTGCCTAGATTTGAGAAGGTGAATTTAATGGTGACTGTATATCCACACTCTAAGATCATGGCTGCCAGCTTTAAGTTGACCTTGGAAATGCTTGTGCTGATTTGTCTTAATGGCATTTTTCTTCTTTTATTAATTTCTGCTCTTTATTTCCTTCAGGTTTCATTTACTATTCCTTTTTTTATATCCTTGTGACAACATCTTTGGTTATTGACTTTTAGGAATTTTTTCACTTTAATATATGCTTTTAAGGTTATAGTCTCCCATGAATGAGTTTCACAATCTCATGGGATGTCATAGGTCATATTTTTATGATTAGTCAAAATATATTATAAATTTTATTGTAATTGGTTCTTAAATCTATCAATTTTTATTCCTACCATCAGTTCACCCATGAACCATTACCATAGTCCCTGTGCTCTTCCCTCTCCTGTTTTGCTCCCACTTCCTCCCTCTTCCCCTGCAGAATGCCTCTGATTTATAGTTGCCTGTTAATTTTGTTTTATTTTATGTTGTTATCATTGTTATTATTTTTCTGATCCCTTTTTTGGTTCCCCTATATTCTTCCTATAAGTGAGATTATCCAATATTTTTCTTTTTCCTTCTGACTTAATTCACTGAGCGTAATTCCTTCTAGCACCATCCATGTTGCTGTGAATGGCATGAGTTTATCTTTTTTGATTGTTGAATAGTATTACTGTGCAAATATATTTTCTTGATTCAGTGATCTGTGTTTTGGGGCATTTGGGTTGTTTCCATATCTTACCTATTGTAAATAGTGCTGCGATAAATGTAGGGGTGCAGGTATCCTTTTGAATTTATGTTTTTGTGTCCTTTGGGTAGATTCCTAGGAATGGAATTGCTAAGTCATATGGTAGCTCCATTTTTAGTAGTTTGAGGAACTTCCACACAGCTTTCCATAGTTGTTAGACCAGTTTGCATTCTCACCAGCAATGAAGAGTTCCTTTTTTTCTCCACATCCTCTGCAACATTTGTTCTTGCTAGTTTTTCTTTTTTTAATGTATGCCATTCTTACTGGTGTAAGATGGTATCTCATTGTGGTTTTGATTTGTATTTGACCATGTGCATCTCCTATTTGGAGGAGGGTCTTTTTAGTTCTTCTGCCCATCTTTGGACTGGATTGTTTACTTTGTTGAGTCATGTTATCAATTTTTAAAAGGGTTTTCCATTTCAAACATTTAAGGTTGTTTTCTGGTTATTGTCATTAGTTTCTAGATTAAGTCTACTCTTTTCAGGGAATAACCCTATATGAGATCCTTTGTAGGTTGCTGAGATTTTAAGGTTCATTGTACAAACAGTTTAAAAAAAAATTTTGGATCCACTTTGCATAACTGTGTCCTTGGTAGTTACTTAGTAACATGTGTGTCAATCACAACACATTTGTTTGAATAGTTCAAATATTCTTACCTTTTACCTATTGCTAAAAGGTGTGATAATAAAAAGTACATTAAATCCTCTGCATACTATTTGTTTATTTTCTCCTGCCCTGGCTCATGTACTTGATATATTAAGGATTATGTGACTGGATGCATACACATTTAGGACTGTTAATTCCACCAGTGATTGAAACTTTTGTTACTATAAATAATCTTTTCTCTGGTAGTTTTTTGGCCTTAAATCCTACTTTCCAGATATTAATACAGCTACATAGCCACACTAACTTCCTTTATGTTAGTGTTCCCCTGAGATAGTTTTTTCTACCCTTTTGCTTTCAATCATTTTGTGTTAGGATGTTGTGTTGTAGGTGGGCTAGCAGATGCTGTACATGCTCAGACATGTTACCTTGGAACACCTTACGCTTTCTGTGCCTGCCAGTCTATCTTGCAATAACCAGCATGTGCATTTATTTTGGAGGTCTGTCCTCAGACTGTGGCACCCACTTGTCCCATAGACAGATGTTAGGAAGCACCTAGGAATAACATCCCTCAAAAGCAGTGACTTACAGCTGTGGCAGCATGAACACCTCAGCTCATACTTTGAACTTGAGTTTTAGCAAGGTTGTGCATTTTGCACTACATCTTAGGATTTCTTCATTACAATAGCATCCACTTTATAGGCTGCCGTGCCTTTCCTGTTTTACATCTTACTTTCCTACCCATGTACTTGCACCTTCTAAAAAGCTATTTGCACTTGATCTCTTGGCACAATGTCAGCTTCTGGGGTATCCAAAGTAAGACAGAGTGTTTTTTAATTTTAATTAGGTTTGTTAATAACTGTCTATTGTACATGTAATACAATTTCTAATGTAAGAATTTAAATGTACAGCAAGTACTTGATTTCTACTATGCCAGCAGTTCTCAGTGTTTTGTTTTATTTTGTTTTGTTTTTGGAGAGGTGGCTTTTTCTAGATTAAGGATTTTTCTAACATGTTCCATACTGCCCTTGTTAGTTCCCTAACAATGCATTATTTTAATGTTTTTAGTGATTATGACATCGTTTGACTTACAAATGTCTGACATCAATTGTACTTTTACCATTTTCTTTTCCCATTTTCTGTAGGCAACATTTTGTTAAGAATTTCAGGTATTTAATGACATAGTAACCCAAAGAAATGGATGAGCATATATTGAGAAGTTGAATCAACATTCTTAACTGGATGTATTCTGTCTTGAGCCCATACTCTTATGGCTATAACGCTGCAAGGCATAGACGATGTTCAAGAAGTGCCCATTTGCCTTCCAATCATATTCTCTTGCCTTTCATTTAGCGAGAACTAGAGAAAATTTAGAACTGTCTTTTTTGAGTTCTGTTGAGATCATGTATATTGAAAGAAAAAAAAGTACTAACCAATGATTTGGTGGTTCTTCAAATTCAGTCTTCCTCCAATCTACCAACTATCATTTACTTTCACCTTCTTTAAATAGCTTCTTCATATATTCTGTCCATTGTTGATAGTCAGCATGGAACATGTTTACTATTTACCTAGAATCAAATTCTCAGGGATAATATTTAAGAATGTTTTTAAGTTTTTAGTTCTGTTAATTCTATCTTATTTTTATATACTTTATAAAAGATTTTATAAGAATTGATGGAAAAAGGTATGAAGGCTTTCATTTTGGTATTGATTAGTTTTTCTCTGCTGCTCTGAACTCTTTCATGCTGTAGTATCAGCAAAAACAAATTGATTATTTGAGGGGCAATCATGCCAATACTTAGCTTCTTTTTAAATATAGCTCATCATTCTCACTGAAAAGCTCAGCATTATCTACAGGTCTTTTATGTTTGAAATTATTTCCATTGATATGGGTTAGAGATGGTTACAGAAACTTTAAGATGAATTTGAATTGAAAAACATCTAAATTTATGTTCACTTTAATATTATAACCTTCATCCAATTTTTTGTATGACAATTAGCCCATTATATGACATAATGCATGACATATTTGTGCAAATTTTTGAAAGAATAAGCCAATGCATTCAATTATTCAAGCACACGTAGAATGCCTTTTGTGCATAAGACACTGATGAAGGGAGATTTTTAAAAAATGACCAACATCTTTTGTAGGTGAGGTTTAATGTTGGTAAAGTCCTTCAGCTTCTGTTTGTCTGTGAAGACCTTTATTTCTCCCTCATATCTGAAGGAAAGTTATCCAGGATATAGTATTCTTTGATAATTTTTATCATTAAGTATTCTGAATATATCATTACATTCTCTCCTTTCCTGTAGAGTTTCCTCCAGAAAGTCCGATGTCAGCATGATGAGATTTCCTTTATAGGTACTTGTTTTTTATCCCTAGCTACTTTCAATATTCTTTGTCCTAAACTATGGGTACTTTCATGATTAAGTACCTTGATCTATGTCTCATTACATTTAAATAACTGGGTATAAAAATAGACCTACTATATATTCCAGCAATTCTACTTTTAGGTATCTACGCAAAGAGTGCAAAAATTAATTTGAAGAGATATATGCACATCTGTGTTTATTACACCCTTGTTTACAATACCCAAGTTATGGAAACAGTCTTAAGCCCAAATACAGAGAAGAGGAGTAGGAAAAAGTCGATATACAAAATGGAATGCTACTCAGCTATAAAGAAAGATAAACTCATGATTTGGAACAACATGAGTGGAACCAGAGGAGATAATGCTAAGTGAAATAAGTTAGGAGGAGAAAGATAAATACTTAATGTTTTCACTTGTATGTGGAATATAGAGAAGAAAAACAAAAGGTCAAGCCAAACCAGTAACAAGCTCTAGAAAAATAACTGGAATTGAGGCTACAATATGGTGAAGGTGAAGGGCGAAAACAATTTTTGGAGGGAGGACAATGATTTATGGTGGAGGATTAAGGGTGCCTGGTGGTGGGTGTGGCATGGTGACATGCATCTGAGGTGTGATGTGTGCCTTTGAGTTACACACAGTATTGTAAATCAGTGTTACCTCAATAAAAAAAAATAATAAAAATACCAAGCTACAGTTGTTGGAAAAACAGACATGCAAACAATTTTTATTAAGATAGGGCAGAAGGAAACTAATAAGAAAGACATATGCATAGAAACTTTAATCAGGACAAGTAAAAATCCAGGTAGAGGTAAAAATATTGAATCAAATTAAATGCCACACAAAATTCTGGCTGACAAAAGTCAGTGTAATTTTATGGAAAGAATATCAAATTGGAGTCGGATTAAGTGGACTTCTTTTTCAGGTTCGCTGTTATCTGTCACTCTGATCTTATGGTATATATACTATCTTGACTTTACTCTTCATATCTTCATATCTGAAAAACAAGAAACTTAGATGGCCCTTATGGTCACAATTAACACTACTTTATTTTATGTAGATATTATCACAAATAAATAAATTGGTAATTTGGCATGTTCACCTCAGATATCTTTAACTGGTATAAAGTTGAATCATACAGTGGCTCCTTCTCAACTTCTATCCCCAGTAGTAATTACTGCTTTAAGATTGGTTTATATCTCTGGTGCTTTAATTCATGCTTTCACTACATGTTTATGTGTCCACATTATCATGCCATATATTTTTATATTTCACAGTGTTTTTCCATTATAGTAGAAAATATCCTTCAGTATCTTGCTCTTTAAAGGAAAGGGACTTAATTGTCTCACTTAAATTTATTATTATATATTGTTGTAGAGAAAGACAATTGAATTTGTTTATTACATTATAATACATTATGAGAATATACAACAATATGCTTATTCACCACCCTTAGATTAATTTTCCCCTAATATTTCTTTATTAGAAATCATGTACATATTTTTATAATGCACTTAAATAGAGCATTACATCATTAATCTGAAATTAAACATCTTATACTCCTGTAAAAATCCTTACAGCTTTGTATCAGAGATCATTAGACATGGATTATTAATATTTTATTCAGTAAATTTTTGAATCAATATTCATTAGTGGAATGTATTTCTTTTTAAGTCAGCATTTTCTTTTGTGCATTGAATGGCTGTTGGTTTACATTACTATAGAATATTTGGGAGTGTGCTTTCACACCTCAATAGATGTATGTTGTTCAGTATGGACACTAATTAGTCTCAAAGAAAAGTTGGAAGTTTTGTTTTTGTTTTCAGAAAAGTTTTGATGTTAATGATTATCTTATATTTAAACTTAAAATGCATAATAATCTGCCAATAAAATTTGGTCATTATAATAAGTGTTTATAATACAGGTATTTTACTTAACCTCTTTGGACCTTAGTTTCTTCATTAATGGTAATAGCCACACTACATTATATTTCCTATGATGACAAAATTACATGAGATGAAAGCACGTGTTTGATTTAAATGTTAATCATGACAATGTACAGTAGAAACAGATAGTTGAGGATTTTGACTGAATGTCTATGAGACAGTAACAGTCTGGATATAAGCAATCAGTAGAAATGATCCAGAAATTAAGATGGATAATAGAAATCCTTTTGTTTAATCAGTGTTAACCCAGCCTTTCAGATCTATAATCTTTCATAAAGGGCTTACCGGTTGGATTGAGTGTCTATATGCAGGCACAAGTTTACATGCACAAAGTCAATCTGACTATAATTCTTTTTTTTCTTTTCCAAATGTACTGTCTTATCTACTTTTTAAAATTAATTTATTTATACAAGCACTGGGTACAGTCAGAAGCGTGGGAAGGTGAGAGAATTCACCAGAGGCAGAGGGGGGAATAGAACAGGCAGACTGACAAAATACACTGCTGAGGGGAGCAGCGGGTGCGGCAGCTGAGGTCTGTCGCGCCATGTGGGACCCTCGCCGGCAGCCTGGGATCTAACTGGTGCTGCAGAGGCTGCAGGCAGCTTCGCAGCCCAGTGCTCAACCACTGCGCCACCAGGGGAGGCCCCAATCTGACTATAATTCTGACTGACTTCAGATAAAGCATTATTTATTCTGGTCATAGGTCTCTCTATACCATACTTGCTGGAGGCAAAAAACTTTGGGATGTTAGGTTTTATGTGAAGTCAATAGCTGTAATTTCTTAGCATTTTGATGCAGTAACTACCATGTAGTTTTGACTGAGAGACAAAATGCCCCTGGAAGACATAATTATACTAAAAAAAATGTTTATTGTATAACCCCCCCCAGGATATAGCAGCACCAGATCATCCTTTCTCCAATTAATGCATGCTCAGAAATACAAACTTAAATGAATATTTCCTGATAAAAGGTGTCATGATACCTAAGTAACATACTGTGTTTGATAGGTTATCAGAAATTTGTACATATCTTTTGTCAATCAGAGAACTAGTGATTTTCTGTCATAAACACTATGGCTAGTTTACGTTCTCTGCCTTATTTGGCATGTAAGCGAAAATATACACATCAGGGAACATTTTTCTTCTTTCAATTATTATGAAGATGAAATCACTTTATTGTAAAATAGAGGATTTGAACAGGTGTGAAATTTAAGATATTACTAAAAAACTGCTAGCAAATTTCAAGTCTTTGGTGTCTTAATTTAAAAAATGTGTATCATTTTTTATCTTAACTACAGTGACTATCATTCAGATTAAGACACATTTTTTGCACTACTAATTTAACTGGGGAAGTGGACACAAAGATGTTACTGAGAAAAAGTTGTTTTCTGTGTATATGACAGCTTAGCATACATGTTCCTGTAGCATTTCTGTCAGTGGTGAATCAGATATTAAGTTCCTCCTAGATTTTGACTTTGTCACCTTTGATATGGATTATAAAGCCATTCTAATAGCATTAAAAAAAAAAAGAGTTGATTTATCTGGTGTAAATATTCCAATTGCAGTTAGCTCAAGATACTGACAGTTTAATAACTGATTGAAAGCATATAAAATTGACTCTTCTTGGCAGGAAGATCCAGCTCCAAAATATCACTAATAGTGTATTTTCTCCATACAATCAGCTGTAATGAGAAGAAAGCACAGAAAATTTTGTTTGGGAGATATTTTATGAACCTGATCTTGAAATAGATGTTATCACGTTTATTTGAAATCTGCTGGTGAGAATTTAGTCACACTCAAGGGGTCTATGACACGCAGACCTTGTTTTTGGAAAGAAATAGAATTAGATTACACAAACAGAAAGTTGGCCTCTGCCACAACTAGATAATCTTCACAATTACCTCTTGTTAAACGCTATAAAATATGACTCTAAACATCTAGCTGCTGTCCCTTAATGATGATATAAGTGGTGTGGAAACTGGTTCCCAACAATATAGAATAGTGGGTAACAAAATGTCTGCACTTGATTCCTGTCATTCAGTAGCTTTGTAATTTGGGGCCAATTACTTGAAACTTTCTGTGACTCAGTTTCTCTTCTATGATATGGAGGCTATAAAATTGAGTTAATGTGTCAGCAGCTTGTTATGAAGAGTAAATTAGTCAATATTAAAAACAACAGTTCTTCATAATAATTCACGGTGAATTTTTATAAAATCTTTAATTATAATTATATTTATTAGTTCTTGGTAATGAGATTTTTATCTTTTCTCCAAGTATATGTATTTTCTTTAAGCCTTTTAAGATTTAATTATTTTTCAATTTATTTATGCATACAAAAACTGGGGTGTAGGCTAGAGGCGCAGGGGGTGAGAGGATTCACTAGAGACAGAGTGGGGAACAGAACAGGTGAACCTATTAAAATGCACTGTTAAGGAGAGCAGCAGGTGAGTTAGGAGAGGTCTGCCTTAGCCATGTGGGTCAGCTCCCTGGCTGGGGATCAAATGTGCTGCAGTGTCTGGTGATAGTTTGATATTGCTGATACTTTAACTCCTGCACCACCAGGGAGGCCCTACAGTAAATCTTTGTTTAGTTGAAAACGAGAGGAAGTCTCTTGTCCACGTCTTGACGATATTCTTTCATCCAAGAAGTCAGGATGAATTTGCTAAATGTACTGCCCTAAAAGGGGAAGGACATTTAATCTAAATAGTTACTTTACTATAATAATTCTTCAAAATTCCCATTTCGTGATAAAGGAAAGTCAACAGTAGCAAATTGGATTTCCGATTTGAACACTAAGATTATGATTGACCCTTTCACACCTTTAGCTAAGTCACAAAACCATTTTATGTCTTCTCTTTATGGTTCCTCTGTTCAAAATCTTCCTTTGTCCTGTGAATTTGAAGGAACTTTTACAAAATATTATTTTTTTTGCTATCATTAAAGCAAATACCCAGTTGGAGTTTAGCTTTTTGATTGGTAGAACATTTTGAATTTGTTACTATGACCTACCACTTTCTTGCTATTTCATTCCCTCAGGTCTCAGCTATAATATAGATTAATAATAAAACTTTTAAAATGTAGATATAAACTAGTTCTCTATTTAGGAAAATTCTATACTGACTTGTCATGAAGGTTTTTGATATTGTTTGTATTCCTCTCAGATGTGAATTCTATCATCCAACATCACAGTCTTGCTTAAAAGACTGAGTTTCCGGCCTCTTGCTGGGAGCTATATATCTGTAATTTCTTTCCATAAGAAAATGATAGTTAAAATTATAGTTTAAACTTTTATATCCTTCTTATCTTTAATGTCATACTATTTGTTTAATGTTTTCACTGGCCACCTTTACATTTATATGACATATCTTAGAAAAAACCTGAGTTACAGTATGGTATCTACCAATCACTAGCATTATAAGCTTGATTTTCTCTTTAAATGATAAAATAGATGGATTTGTTCCCTTCCGTATATAACAATCTATAACTTATGAAATTTAACAACTCCCCAGGATTCTTTTGAAATCAAACAATCAAACCCTATGGACTAGAATGTGCCCACTGAGACAAAGGACCTAGAAATCCAGACTATAGAAGTGGTTGCAAATGTCAAGCAGATATATTGCAGTGGCAATATTAGAATCAAACACAGGAGAAGCATTGAGTCTCTGCTTCAATAAGTATTCTGAGGATCAGATAGTGCATATTTTGAATGTTGAAAGCAACATTTTGAAGATTATCGAATAGCATGCAGATGGTAGAGGAGAGCATTATTGTTGTATAACATAGTGTTATGGAGTATGGTCAAGTGGAGGGTATTTTGCTATTAAAAGACATTTGTTGTTTTAATGGTGTGAGCTCAGAGATTCCTTGAGTTTTATTCCTGGAACTACCACTTCTTAGCCATGTGATTTGGGCAAGTAACTTCACATTCCTATTACTAAGGTTCCACCCTGGGGCCCCTTCAGCAATCTTACATAGCCATGCTGACATCTGCTTTTGGATTTCAAGGAACTCACCCACATCTGCAAAAGGCTGCTGTGTAGGTACCTTGCCAGTTCCACTGTGCTGCTTAGAGGGCCTACTGGGCTACCCAAGCTCACCCTTGCCCGCCTGCCACCCTGCGGTGCCTTTTTGGCCTATTTCACTGTTCTCTGGGCTCGCCTTCCATTAAAATCCAGATGCTATAATCATCTGTGTCTCTTCTGGGAATTTTTGGCTTTGTTCTGCTGTAATCTGTGAGTATGCAGAGGAGATGGATCCCAAATCTTCACTCTGTTGCCATCTTTCTCTGCCCTTCAGCCTTTCTGTCTTTCAATTTAAAAGTGCTAATCAAAATTATTGCTATTTTTTAAATAATGTTGAAAGATGTTGTATGGGGGAATATAAAAATAAAATTTATTATTTAATAAAAAAAAAAAAGAAATCACACCAGTAGACCTTAATTATCTTTCCTGCTATCATTCACATGTATGTATACTTACATAATTATAAACTTACCATGCATAGGATGTCACATCCTTCTTGGTATCATTTAAAAGTCTCCTATATTTCCCTTTAATCTTCATAACCATCATCCACAATGGCAACAACTTATTGGCTCATGTTGACATTAAATCTTATAATTGACTTCTCTCTTCGCTTTGATCTGTTCAAATTGGAGTTGCGGGGCCTCACCGGTGGCGCAGCGGTTGAGCGCTGGGTTGTGAAGCTGCCGCAGCCTCTCCAGCCCCGGTTCAATTCCTGGCTGCTCCCCAGCCACCGGAGGAGGGTCCCACATGGCACGCAGACCTCTGCTGCCACCCGCTGCTCCCCTCAGCAGTGTACTTCGGTCCTTCTGCCTGCTCTGCTCCCCGCTCTGGCCCTGGTGAATTCTCTCACCCTCCCACGCTTCTGACTTTACCCAGTGCTTGTATAAATAAATAAATAAATAAGTAAATCTTTAAAAAAAAAACAAAAAACAAATTGGAGTTGTGTTTTTCACCCAATTTTTTTATACTTTCTCAGACTAGTTCTTTTAGAGCTAAATTTCTGTTATAATTATCCATTACTGTATTTCTGTGATTTTTAAGTTGTATCAATTTACTGCTATAATTAATGCTATCATAATCCCACTTTCTATTTTTTATATTGTAAACTTAAAAAAATAAAAAGCTGATGAACAAGTTGTTGCTCTTGGTAAAACTGGAATAGGATCCCCAAACTCTGCCACTCCTGCCCTCACCCTTTCTTTGTCATCTGTGATAGAGGCCAAAATTTCTGGAACACAATTTTTTAAAACTATTATCTTAAATGCTACATAGACCGTTTAGTCTTCCACAAATCCTTACTTTGTTCCTTGTTTAAACAAGGCCATTAGGGACCTGAGAACTTTTAGCACCATTTGGTCCCCTAGTAGAATTGTTTTACTGAGCTACACTTTAGAATATGACTCTTGATTTGCAGTTCTGCTGAAGAACTTTTTGAGTTCATTTAGTAGAGTCACTTTTACGAAGCCCCATAAGAGAAATTTTTATCAAACTTTAATAACAGCAGGAAATAAAAGCTTGGTTCTAGTTATTGGTATGTTATATTAGGGACACTAAATCTTATAATTGATTTCTCTCTTTGACTTGATTTCTAGTTAGAATGAAATTTGTGACCCAATTCTAACAGTTAGCACACTACTTCTTTGTGTAATAAATTTACAGGATTTTCTATCTTTTTTATTTTGCTTTGATTTCTTTACTTCATTTCTCCCACCTTCCATATTTTCTACAATGTACTTTAGAAACTACCTGTGATTATTTACTGCGTCAAGTCTCTGGTACTGGAATTACTGTGTGAATGTTTATGAATCTTCTTGTAGCCTTTGATATCTATTATATTTGTTTTGAAGAGACTCCAACTTACTTCAAGATATTTTTATTATGAATTGTTCATGAATTAAATGAAAATAATATGAGCCAAACCTATCCAAGATGAACATACCTGCCTCATGTGATTATTATGAGAATTAAATAAAAGGATATATGTGATAGCTCTAACTAGGTACATAGCATTCATTAATATTAGCCACTATTAGACTGTTTTCTAACCAATCACATTACTTATGCCTTTAGTTTCCATTCAATAAAAAAAATTACAGGCTGTATTTGCAGCAAATGATTGAGCAGCAGAAAACTTGTTTTTCTTTACTAATTGTGTCACCAATATCTTAAGAGTCCTTGGGCAAGTAATAGTCACCTATAGTATTCATTTTAGCCAACTGAATTTCCTCCTGCAATCTCCCTTTACCTGTGCTGTAATTGCCCTGGTGAAATGGCCAAGAGATACAGTTTAAAAAATTAATGTCTATTAACCAAAAGACAACAGGTTCTCAACTACATAGCTGTGTAGGGCTTTGTTTGCTGCACATAATGAATGAAATTATCACAGTGTTTATTTTCACCCAATAATTAGTTTTTAATTGCAAAAGGTAGGAATTACTGCCAGGGCTTTTTCTTTATTGAGTTGACTCCATCTCCCCGCTTGGGGATAATGCACTGTTTACCATGGAGTACATGTTGTTTACTGCAAAGATTACTTTCACACTCACATAGTTCTGAATGGTAAATTAATTCAGGTGGAGACTCTCTATTAACATGTGCAGTCAGACTAACTGTCCACAAACTGCAAAAGCAGATTTAATTTCTTTAGTAACAGATTGAACAATAAAGATGTGTCAACTTTGTCTGAAAATATGTACTTCGCTGTAGGTGAAATAAACTGCATCCTTGTTTTCTTTGTAAAAAAGAGAAAAGAAAGGAAAAGAGTTCATTTGTTATGCATCCCAACTTTAGAAAATTAATGTGTCTATAGCTAGCTGTAGTTTAGATTTTAATTGCCTGTTTCACAGTAAACCCATTTCCATAATACAATGACTATATTTCATGTTTTATTTGAAGTATGTGCTCCTAATTCTAGTTAACAGTTTTTAGTTGTTTTTGTTTATATAGTTTATTTGTGCCTCTTAATAAAAATCGCCACGATGAGTTTAGGCTCTTTACAGGCCTCTGAAATGTTTGCATCCCTTTCTCATTATTTTTGAACAAAGTCCAACTATAAGAATTTGGTCAATAAATTGTGTTTTAAAGAAAGAAAAAAAAAGTAGTTTAGATGTATAATCTCCCTGACCTTTCCCTATCCCCCCAAAATAACCCCAACCAATTTACCTAATAATACTTTACATCAGTGATCAATCATTTTCTTATCTCACTGAAGCTTTAACTGGATATCATGAAATGATAACATCCAGATCTATTAAACATAAGAATAGCATATCAATATGTAAGGAACAGTGAAAAGAAGTTGCATGTTAATAACTTTGAGGCTAATCTTGCACATCGAAAGCTTTGAATTATCTTCCTTCAAGGTCCCATGAAGTACAATAGGAACTACCTCAATGGAGACAGGTGTGCCTAAAAGGGTTGTGTGCTAAACCCCAACACCACTTCAACTAAAGCAACTCTGCATTTATTTATTATATCTATATATTATGTTTATGGATCAGATTTATTAAAAAAAACCCACAAAACTGTTGGCATCCAATCATGTTAATTTTACAAGTTGGAAAATTGAGATTCAGAAAAGGTAAAGGGCCTGCTCAGTTAGCGTTACCTACATTTGTAGCTTCGTCTGTTTACATCCATGTTGAAACTTTTTGCCTAATCTGACTTAATGACACTAGACTCATATTTTTTGGTACTGACAAGATGTCCTGTTGTGTAGGAGAGTACAAACATTTTATATCTTTCATTTGGAATACATGAATTTCCCAACAGTTTATCTATTAATTAAAGTAATATTTACATATAATGTAATGTACATATCTTAAGTATACAGACTATTTGTATTTGTATCATGTTTTCCTGTTCTCTCTCCCCACAACTCTGGTAGAAGTAATCACTTCTAATTTTCATCATTTTGCCTATACTAGAGCTCCATACAAATGCAGTACAAAACACCTCTTTTTTGTCTTTTGATTTCTATGTTCAAAATAACATTTTTGAGTTTCCTCCATATCAATGCACATAGCAGCAATTGTTCTTTTTTTACTGCAGAGTAGTTTTCTATCATTTGAATATACTTTAATCTGTTCATTTGTTGATGAACATTGGGTTTTTATCAATTATTTGTTATTTATATGCTAACAACATTTTTACATAAGTCTTTTTGTGTGTGTTCATTTTTCTTGGGAAATAATTTTATATGGCACTGCTGGGTTATAATAAAGGAGTGTGTTTAACTTCATGAGAAAATGTCAAATAGTTTTCTCAATTGGGTATGGCAAGGTATACTGCCAGCAGCAATGTGAGAGAGTTCTATAGGCGTCACATCCTTCCAAAAATATGAATCTTTTAGATTTAAGTCATTTTGGTGACTATGAGACAGTTATCTTGTTAAAGTTTCAATTTGTACTTCCTTGTAACTGATGATGTTGACCTTCATTAGTTGCTGGTAAATCTTATTTTTTATTTGAAAATATATTCAAGTCTCATGATCATTTTTAAATTTGATTGTTTTCCTGATGCTATTGACTCAGTAATTATTTATTCTGAATATCAATCTGTTATAAAATACATGGTTTGAAAATTTTTTATCCAACCTGTGATTTGACTTTACTAATGGCAGTTTTTAATGAATAGACATTTTGATAAAACTCAATTTTGATAAAGCTCAATTCTCCATGATTTTTTTTTCTATTTTTGATTAATGTTCTTATGTCCAGGATATTTTTGCATACTTCAGAATATGAAAATTTTTATTATGATTTTCTGTAGAATTTTTATATTTTTAGCCTTTATGTATTGACCTATGAATCTCCTCAAATTATTTCAAGTGGTGTGAATTTGTGGTTGAGACTCAATTTCTTTCTCCACACTTAACAACCACCATTTGTTGAAATGGCTTTCTCTATTAAGATGTGTTGATATCTTTGTTGATAACCAGTTGACCATATATTTCTGGATTTTTCTATTTTTTTCCATTGATCTGTACATCTACTGTCATCACAATATCACACAATCTCAATTAATGTATCCATATAGCACATTTTGAAACCAAGTATATATGCCTTCCGTTTTATTGATCTTTGCAAGATATTTAGAATATTCCAGACCCTTTTTCATATATATTATAGATTCAGCTTCTCAATTTCTATTTAAAAGATAGCTGGAGTTTTTATTGGATTGTATTGAACCTATAAGTGAAATAGGATAGAGTTGAATCTTAATATTATCTTCAAATTACTCTATATTGTATACTTCTCTAGTGATTCAAGTTTAAAAACTCTAAGTGATGTTTTATTTTCAGTATAGGAATCTAACAGATCTTATGTGAAATTTATTTTTAAGTATCTGATTGTTTTGCTATATAAATGGTTTGCTATATAAATATATAAATGCTATATAAATGTTTTGCTATACAAATATAAATGGTATTTTATTTTCCAATTGATGTTGCTGCCAGTATTAGAAATAAAATTGACTTTTGCATGTTGACCTCATATCCTGTGATCTTGTTAAATTCACTTATTAATTTTATGCATTTTAAAGAAATTTGTTAGGATTGCTATTTAAAAAAATCTTGTTTCTAAATAGAGGTAGTTTTCTTCTTAATTGTTACAAACCTTTTGCTTTTTCTCCTTGCCTTATTTCACTCACTGAAACCTCTAGTACAATGTTAATTAGAAGTTGTAGTAATACATCTTTGTCTTATTTCTGATATAAGGCAACATTCACTATTTTACCATTAAGATGTTAGTTGTGGACTATGTAGATGCCCTGTTTTTTCAGGCTGAAGATATTTCTCTCTATTCCCAATTTACTGAGAATTTTTTTGTTTTAAATCAAGGAGATGTATACAATTTTTCAATTGCTTTTTGTGCCTATTATGATTTTTCTACTTCATCGGTTATTGTGGTAAATTATATTACTTGAATTTCAAATTTAAAAGTCTTGCATCCTGAGATAAGCTCCACTTAGTCATCACATATAATCTTTTGAATATAGTGTTGGTTTAGTTTTGTGAATATTATCTTAAGTTATTTGCATCTATATTCTTGAGAGATGTTTAGTCAATATTTTATTTTCATCTAATATCATTGTCTAGTTAATTTTTGTTGCCTTCTCAGTGTAGTTGGTGTTCCTGCATTTATACAGTCTTAGTTTGCATACTATATGCATTTCTACCTGTAATAGCTGGTAGTATTACCAATGAAAGTATATTTATGTAGTAACTTTTTAATTAAATAGCTTCTTATGCCCATTTAATGATTTTCTTCCTCTGATCCCCAATAGAATTTCTTATCAGGATAATTCAGTAGTCAAATTACAGTATATTTCATTATATGACTGTGGCTGTCTTCAACAATTATTTATTTTTGCTGTCTTAATTTAATTTTTTACATTTTTTTTCTGAATCTGCCACAAATTTCTTCATGGGCAGGGTCTGGTTTCAATGCCCTTTACTATCCACAATTCCTAGTACATTGCCATGATGTCTTGAGTACTTAGTAAATTTTTACTCATTTGCTCTTCTGTCAAAACTCTAAAGGAAAATGTCCTTTATTTGTCTTTAATTAAATCTTTCAAGAGTCCAGGGAGTACCCTTAGTTCCAATATCATTAAATTTGCTGATTGTCAAACCTCTATTCTTCATTAAAATAGATTTTATCATATCCATTTCTCATTCCACAATAAAATTTGAAGTATCACCAACTTCTATAAGTAGATGCCTTAACTCCTGCAGATTTGCAATTCTTGAACTTATTTTTTTTCCATACATTTACTTCTAAAACAAAGAACTATCCCTGTAAAATGTCCCTTGCACTCCTTATTTGATTACTTGTAGAAAATTATATTTGAGATAATTTTTAGAAAGATGGTGGAATATAATATTAACAAAGGCTTTGAGAAAATCAGAATTACAGATTGAAAATATACAATTAATACATACATTTTAGATATGGTGGTGGGTTCTTTTGTCATTATTGCCCCTTTCATTTTTGAAATGAGATTCTGTTTTGTTAACTGGATATTTATAAAAATTGATCAAATAACATTTACTTTCAAAATTCAGTATGTAAAATCCTATGTGTGGGTTTTTTTTTTATCTATAGTGATCAATTTGGGAAGATTAAAATAAGGTGGCCTACACTATACCATTTTCTACTTCCTGCTAATTCTATTCAACAAGAGAAAGGTGGCAGATGCCAGGTGAAATGGGAAGGACAGAGTCCAACCATGCCTCCACAAACCAGACATTCTAATAAAGGCAGTCTAATAAAGGCTTGAATACATATAAAAAATAAAAAGAAGCACAAGTCAATCCACTTACTTGTAACAATTTAGGAATAGACACATTGCCCAATTCTGGCCAATGAATTGTGGAAAGAAGTTGGCAGACGTTTGGTAGAGTCTTTTTCACCCTTAAGGGATGACTTTCAGGAGCATATACCTTTATCCTTGTGAATATAAAGAAGAAAACTGGTAGTTTTTTCTGAAAGATAATTTGACGCCATCAGGGGAAAGACTCATTTTCAAATCCACACTGTGGTTAGCAGAGGGAAGTAATAACTAGATATGCACACTTGATATTTTTTAATTTCTCAATTGGCTAGTCTCAAAAATTGCCCTATCTCTGGACTTTATCATTAGAATTAATTAATTACATTATTGTTAAGCCAGATCTTTCTTTCTTGGAGATAAAAATGTCCCTAATGTTATAACTTCATAGTTGCAAAAAGATAATGAAAACTGTACAATGTAAGTGAATATTTTTTGGATTAGGGAAATTCACTTTTCAAAAGGGTGGCACGTAGTCCACAATTGAGTGTAAACCACTGGAAAATGTATATACATCGGACAGATTTTAGAAAAATTATGGAATGTGTTAGAAATTGTGGTTTGAGTATTGTATTTGGGAAGAAAGCCAGACTGGAAAAGATCAAGGAGAAAGGTGGCTCGGAGGAAGTGGGTAGATAATATCAGACTCATTTTAATATGGATATGAGTTGCAGATTAATTACTTAAGTGAAAGCCTGATAATTCTCTTTTCATGGTCTATAAAATTTCCTATGTGGCCAAAGTCAAAGGAAAAAATATTAATTACTAAGTGGATGTGGTATTATATCAATAATTGCTGTTTTCCTAAGTAGAATGTATATATTTGAGCACAATTTAAGTCATCTATAATTGCTACTTGCTTTTTATTTTTATCTTTATTTTTTTCCTGTGTGTTATATGGCCCTGAGTGTTACAGGACTTTGATTAGCAGCACTTAATCAGTTTGGCAACAAAAAAATCATTTCTGTAATAAATACAGATAGAAGAAAGCAGAACAAAATACCTGTAATCTTATATAATTGGCATATTTATTTATTTATTTATTTTTTTTTTAAATATATTTATTTATTTATTTATACATGCACTAGGTACAGTCAGAAGTGCGGGAGGGTGAGAGAATTCACCAGAGCCAGAGCAGGGAGCAGAGCAGGCAGAAGGACCGAAGGACACTGCTGAGGGGAGCAGCGGGCGGCAGGAGAGGTCTGCGCACCATGTGGGACCCTCCTCCGGTGGCCGGGGAGCAGCCGGGGATCGAACCGGCGCTGCAGAGGCTGTGGGCAGGTTCGCAACCCAGCGCTCAACCGCTGCGCCACCGGGGAGGCCCTAATTGGCATATTTAATCAACCTTTAAAAGGTTCACAATTTTCAAAAATAAAAATATCCTCTTACCAAGGCCTGCTAGAATTTTGACGAATCTGGAAAATAGTCTGCCCAATTCATGCTTACCCCATCTAATCTGCAGCAGCAAATAACAGTTTCAGCTTGATATAACTGAATTCTCAATATGATCTCCATAACTATATTTACTGTGTTCACTGGGTTTTCTCTGCAATGGTATTTTTCTTTGTGTTATTTGTGCTTACTTCAATGATAAAGTTTAGAAAGAAATTTAAGTAGCTATTTCTATTGCTACTTTTTCTTTAAGGCTGTAATATTCCTAACTTTTTTTCTAAATAAGAAAATCAGGAGAATGATTCTTGAATATGAACTGGGCATATAATTATTGCATAATATATACACATTGCTTATTTTTCCAGAATGACATGGCACTGACAGACTATTTTCTCAGAATTCTGAATGTCTAGGGGCCTCCCTGGTGGCGCAGCGGTTGAGCGCTGGGTTGCGAAGCTGCCCGCAGCCTCTGCAGCGCCGGTTCGATCCCCGGCTGCTCCCCGGCCACCAGAGGAGGGTCCCACATGGCTCGCAGACCTCTCCTGCCGCCCGCTGCTCCCCTCAGCAGTGTACTTCAGTCCTTCTGCCTGCTCTGCTCCCCGCTCTGGCTCTGGTGAATTCTCTCACCCTCCCGCGCTTCTGACTGTACCCAGTGCATGTATAAACAAAAAACAAACAAACAAACAAATAAATAAATAATAAAACATGCCTCTATTAAATAAATAAAATAAATAAATAAATAAAAAATTTAAAAAAAAAAAGAATTCTGAATGTCTAGATATTTCCATGTCTGCTTCATTTCATTGACTGCCTTTATTAGAATGTCTGGTTTGTGGAGGCATGGTTGGACTCTGTCCTTCCCATTTCACCTGGCATCTGCCACCTTTCTCTTGTTGAATAGAATTAGCAGGAAGTAGAAAATGGTATAGTGTAGGCCACCTTATTTTAATCTTCCCAAATTGATCACTATAGATAAAAAAAAAACCCACACATAGGATTTTACATACTGAATTTTGAAAGTAAATGTTATTTGATCAATTTTTATAAATATCCAGTTAACAAAATAGAATCTCATTTCAAAAATGAAAGGGGCAATAATGACAAAAGAACCCACCACCATATCTAAAATGGGATAAAAATGGACAGTTTCATATATATATATATATACTGTATTTTGGAGGCATCAGGAAAAAAGAAAGAATGCAGAAAGAATTCATCAGCCATTTAAAAATACTTCACTGAAAATATGCCTTTAAAACTATTCCAGCTTTTCTTGGATCAACAGAGTCATTCTGTAGTTATTATCTCAAAGGAAGAAAAAAAGCTTGCTCTTTGGAAAGGAATATTAGATTTAGGAGAGATGTGGAATGGGTATGCATGGTTAAATGTTACAATTTTTAATTATAAATTTTGTATTATTACTTTGTAACTCTGTTTATTTCAGTGTTTCAACTTCTGCAGCTGTCAAACAAATATAGTATGCCTCAGAGAGGACCTGCAAAAGATGAAACAAAAAATGGAATTGGTCTGGGACAGGACATGTTGACTCAGTTCTTCCTGTTCACATACTGCTCCACTTCTGTGACTCCCAAGTGCTTGTTGTCTAAATGAGACTATGATATTATAACTTTGAGATGCAGTGACCGTTTATAGAAATTCTTTAAGACTTGCAATAGAAGACATAAAAACAAGTCAGTATTATAGTTCCGTGATGTACAGTTTGTAGAAAGTCATTAAAGCAGAGAGAAGTCATGAATCTGGAAAATATTATTTATTGTATTACTACAGGCAAAACTCCTGCTACTATTGATATTGAAGGCTAATATATAGAGATTAGCTCCACTTTTCAAGGTTGGTTACCTTGAACCACATTCCACATTCCACATTCAAGCTGGAATGTGAACCAAAGGAGACTAGAAGGATTTCTATGCCTGTAACATAAATAATACACAAATACAATTCAATAAAATACTTTGCTCTAAACTTGGTGGCATATAAAGAGCTGATAGAGATAATATCCACACTGGAATGCAAGCTTAAAGAACAAGATCACATATTCTGTTTAAATGGTACATCCTTGACTAGGTGGAGTATACTCAGTGTACAACACTTAAAAAAAAAATCTAAGAAGAGATTTTATGAATGGTGACAATGATAATGGTGATTATAGTCTAATAAAGCATGATAAATGCATCCAAGCCATTTTAATTGCCTTACTTCATCTTCATATCTCTGTGATGCATTAATTTTATCCCTCCTTATAAATGAAGAAACTGAGGTATAGCAAACTTAAATTATTTACCCATGATCACACTCCTAAACAAGAAACAGAGAGCATTTGAGTGTAGTAGTCTTTCCACATCACCAAGATGACCACAGATATCCCTGTGTGCTTACACACATGCTCCGGCTCTGGGTTCCTGAGGAGTGGGCAGGCAGAACACAGAAACCTGCTCACATAGCATAATTGAGAGAGAGAATACCAAATACGTCTCCTAAAGAAAGAAAGACATCTCCCACAGAACTTGACAACCAACACAAGCTTGAACAGACTTGTGAAACATGAACAAAATGAGGGAAAATGACATGTGAAATTATTCAGAGATGTGAACAGAAATGAAAGTCCAAGAAATAGAAATACAGAGGTGGAATGGAAGGGAGATTTTTCAGTTAGGATTACACTCCAGAAAATCAAAACGCACTCCAAGATAAGAATAGTCTAAACAAAATTTTTAGTTTTTCTCATTTTAAAAGCATCTACAGGTGTGCAGATTTCCTAGGGCTGTTAACAGTGTAGGCAGAGACTCTGGTTTTAACATGTGGTTTCAGTTCCAAGATAACCAAATTCCAGCTTTGTATCCACATGTTAGTCATCAGGAAAAGGAAGGTAGAAGAAGGTATATTCTACCTCGTATAGTATAATTATCACAAATTAAATACATTTCTAATTACATCAAGGTGGCCAGAACATACCCTTAATATCTAACTCCAAGGGAAACTGGAAAAATAACCTTTAATTGAAGTAGGCATGTACCTAAAATTAGCATTTTATTACTTAGAGAAAAGGGAAGAATTAATGTTGGGAGGCTGCTGGTAGTTTCCTCACGGGAAGAAAGGGTAAGTCAAAGTAAACAAATCCAGGGAAAAGCATATTGAAGTTATACAAGACATTACTCCACAATTGCTCCATTTTATTGACAGGTTAATAAAAATATTCACTAAAATGTGATAGTTCAGAATGAGATTACAAAGGAAATTGCTGAGCTATGAAAGTGAATTCAAAAGTGAAACTCTTAAGTAAAGGAAAAGAAATACCAAAATAATGATAGATTTGAGATTTTAGATAATCATAAAAAAATGCTGAGGAAAATAGTCAATATGCAAATTTGAAGCAAATGTAATAGAAACTAAAGTCAGACAGTAAAAATTCAACATGAGGATAATTTGTGTCTCTGAATGGAAAATTTAGTGGATAGAACAAAAGCAGCACTTCAAATTATAAGAGTCATTGAAAATAATTTGAGAATTTAATATTGAAAAAGAGCACTAATAGTGGGAAAAAGATACAAATTAATTGACATTACCATATACCCTCTTTAGGCTATCATGAGTGAATCTTTAGTCTTCTGGGTAGGAACATAAGGAAAAGATAAAAACAGAGAAGGATTAAGTTGGCTTCCAAGGAATCTATCTCAGCACTGAGTGACAGAATAACAAAAAGAAGAATCTGTTTGGTTTATAGAAGAGAGTGTGATTGGAAAAAATTAGCATAGGAAAGATATAGTTTAAATACAAACTCAACAAAGAAACATCCTCAAACATGGAATATCCCCAGACATGTAGCAGGCATTCATGTTCCTTTCTTTAAAAAAAAAAAAAAAAAAAAAAAAACTCAAGAAAAGGAAATACAACCCATTATAACATGAATAGAAATTTAAAATCAGGGGTGGAGAAATGGTATGGACAGCTGATATTCAATAGAGTCTATTTAAGTGTTGAATTAAAACAGGAATAATGAGAACTGTGATTATAAAATAGAATCTAGGTATTAAATGTTGATAATAAAATATCAATAATAGAACTCATAAAACTTGGTAGGTAGAGCAAAAAGCAAGCACTAATTATATCATTAGTGCAAAAACTACATTAAGGCCTCCAAATTTGAGACATGTTATCCAGAAGTACTTCACCTTTAATGATTTTCATAATCTCTCTCTTTAATCTTTTACGGTACTTTGAAAAATACTAGCTATCATGACAAAGGAACATTTATTCCACTTCAACAACTTGTTCAGTTTCACTTCACTTTCTCATTATTTTTGAAGTAAAATGAAATTAAAAATCTTCATCAGAAATAGCATTCTGGTTGCTCTGAAGGACAGTTGCCAAGAAAGCTGAATTACTTAATAATATTTGATAGGTAGTTGGATTTTGTGCAGTATTTGTTTTCTTATATTTAAGCATTGTTCAAATTCTTCTTATTGATATAAATCACTTAAATGAGACAGTAATTCATTTTTCTGGAGAATAAGATGGTCAGCGAAAGCCTGTCTCTCTGATAAGGTAACATTTATGAAAATATCTGAAAGGACTAAGGAACTGGGCTTCCCTGGTGACCTAGGGAAGAGGTTAAGTCTCAGCACTATCACTGCTGTGGTCTGAATTCCATACCCGGTCAGAGAACTATAGTGCTGGGTATGCAGCTATGGTGCTGCACCATGTGTACAGCACCCTCTCCTATCTCACTGGCTGCTCCCCTCAGCAGTGTACTATGTCAGTCTGCCTATTCTGTTCCCCACTCTGTCTCTGGTGAATCCTCTCACCCCCTGCACCTCTGGCTTATACCCCAGGTCTTCTACACAAAAATTAAATATACATACATATATATATATATAATTAAGAATTTTAAAATCATTAAAATAATAACTGAGGAACCAACAGCAAAATCACCAAGAGAGGAGTATATAGATGTATTCGAGGGACTTCTAGAAGGCTTTTGTGGTATAGTAGATTCTATAAGGTACAAGTGGTAGAAGTGAGAGTATGTGGTGTTTTACAGATCCTTATACTGGTTTTTATTCTGATTGAGATGGGAATCAAGTGTAAATTTTTTAACATAGGAATTTAATTTTACATTTAAAAAAGCCCACTAGATTTCTTTGGAGAGGGTATAATATACGGAGACAAGACTCAGGAGAGAGGCAAGACTTAAGGCTACTGTAATATTCTAGGTGAGAGATACTGTAGCTTAAACTACACGGGCAAAGATGGAGAAGATAGATCTGTGTGTTTTCATAAGGGAAATCTAATGTGAAGTGCTAATAGTTGGATTCATAAACATAAAAGAAAATGGATTAAATAAAACAAATTTGGTTGGTAACTGGAGGAATGGTATTGTCCCTTACTGAGATAGCAGTGGGAGGAATGAGTCTGAGAGTCGAACATAAATCAATTTTAGAGCTAATAAGTTTGGAATTTTTTTAGTATTGTAAGTGGGGAGGTTGAACAGCTAATTAGTGATTGAAGGATATAATTCATAGAACAGTTTTTGATTAAAAAGTTTTTCATTACATAATTCAAATAATCAGTATCGGATGGTATTCAAAACCATAAGCCTGAATGAACCACTCAAGGGTCAGTAGAAAAGAGGTTTAAGAAGCAGCCCAGCTATAGTCCAATGAGTATAGTGTTAGTGAAACAGACTAAGCTGTAGCCCATAGCTGAGGTGTTAGAAGAACCCATCAGGTGGAGTAGTTTCCTGGACACCAGTGATCAATGAATTTTGTTAGGAAAGGAATTAGCAATTGTGTCAAATGATACAAAAAGATTAAGAAAGATAAGCACTGAGAACTGAACATTGAATGTAGTACTTGGAGATGACAGGTGACTTTGATAGGACAGCTCTGATAGAATAATGGAAATGGGTATACTAGAAAATTAAAGGAGAGGAATTGAAATGGAACATGGCTATCATTTTATAAAGTGTTTGAAACGGGAGCAGAAGTATGAGTTAGTAGGTGAATGGGAGTTGAAAATCAAAAGGAAGTTTTCCTTTTAGAAAAACTATGGCCTGTGTGTACGTTTGTTAGAATAATTCATCAATGAGGAAGAAATTGATAATGGAGGTTGACATGGTAATATCTCTGAAAACTTAAAAGACACATACTCTTTAAACCAATAATTCCACTCCTAGGAATTTGTCCTAAAGGAATTTTCTTTTTCTTTAAGAATTATATATTTTTATACAAGAGCTAGGGTGTAGGCCAGAAGTGCGGGAGGATGAGAGGATTCGCCAGAGACAGAGTGGTGAGCAAAACAGGCAGAAGTACCGAAATGCACTGCTGAGGGGAGCAGCGGGGCATGACAGGAGAGGTCTGCTGCACCATGTGGGAATCTCCCTGGCCGACCAGGAATCAAACGCACACTGCAGAGGCTGTGGACAGCTTCACAGTGCTGCACTCAACCCTCTGCACTACCAGGGAGGCCCTCCTAAAGGAATTTTCACAACTGCAAATAGGGAACACTGCACAAGTATGTTCTTTGTAACAATCGTGGTAACAGAGAAAGACTGAAAACAAACTACATGTCATAAAAAGGGAGTGAGTGGGAAAATAAGTTAACATAGGCAAAGATGCAACTGTTAAAAAGAATGAAATGCAGATATGAAGATATCTCTAAAATGTGAAATAAAAAAATGGTACCTAGCAACACCTCATGTGAAAATGTGCTCAGATGTATTTTAGTAGCAGAAGTAGAAAAAATTGACTTAAGTGTTAAACAGTTTTGTATAATGTTAAGAGGACACTGAAGTTCACAAACTCTGGGTTTAAATTAAATTCTGGTTCTGACACTTTTGAGGCTATGTACCTACACTTGTAAGACTTGGTTTTGTTGTCTGAAAAAGGAAGATGAAAGTGTTTTGCAGATTAAATGTGGGATGGCAACTGGAGTTTTAGATTTAGGGTAGGAAGACTGTAGAAACCTATTCTTATCACTTACAAGTCTGTACATTCAACGTGATTTATGACTACTGATGTTAATCTAGGTTACCTGGCCAGTAATGCTGTCAGATTTTTCCACTGTAAAAGTACTTTCATCTTTTTATACTGTGTTCTTTGGAGGGAAATCTATATGGTATAACCCACATTTATGGGGTGGGTGTTATGCTTCACTCTTTTTTAAATTAAAAAAAATTATATTGAGATTTAATGGATACACATAACATTTTTTAGTTGCCAATATATATCATAATAATTTGACATTTGTATACGTTGTGAAATGATCATCAAAAAGTGTATTTTCTCAGCACCTTTCAAGTTTGCAATGCCATGTTATTGATTACACTCTTCATGCTCATTGAGTACAGTCCTCATTATTGATTACAGTATCCTCAAGGACACTATATCTCCTTGACTTATTTCTTTTGTAATTTATGTTTTTCACTTATAACTCCTTGACCCATTTCACCCACCTGTTACCCTCATTATATCTGGTAGCCCTCAGTCTGTTTCTTGGCTCTATGATACTGTTTTAGCTTGTTTTGTATTTTAGGTTATACATATGATTGAAAAAATACAGTGCTTGCTTCTCTCCCTGACATATCACACTTGACATACTCTCAAGATCAAGATTTCATTCTGTTTCTGACTAAGTAGTATTTCATTGTGTGTGTATGTGGTTGCATCACATGTTCTTTATCAATTTATTCACTGATGGACACAGGTTGTTTCCATATCTTGGTTATTATAAATTGTGCTGAAATGAACACAGAGGTACATACATGTAATTCTGAATTAGTGTTTTTGTTTTCTTTGGGCAAATACCCAAGATGGGATGGTTAGATCATATAATTATATTTTCAATTTTTTGAGAAACCTCCATACTGTTTTCCATAGTGGTTGTACCAAATAATATCCCCACCTATGCATTATCTTTTTAAGGGTAGAATATTTACAGAAATTATTTGGAATTCTGTTGTCCAGAAAATTTATTGGTATTTCTTATATTCACTAATTAATACACTTATTTGGTTATTTTAGTACAGAATCATGGATAGTTATATTTATTTTGTGTCATGATTTGATAGTATTTTATTTTGTTGCTCAAATGTTACATCTTTCACCATTAGGAGCTCTTTCAATTGCTTTTTTGTCCCTTTGAGTTATTCTCATTGTTGCTTTTATTTATTTTTCTTTGTTGTTGAAGAACTTCTTTACTTTCTGATACTACATTATTCTCTAGGATCACTTTGTATATCCACTACCCAAATCTGAGAATCAGCCATTTCTCCAGGGTATTTTGTTTCCTTAATGGAGAGTGGTATTAGAAACTAATGCCTGAACACAAGTTTTGTTCATTGCTACCGAGTGTCAATGCTTTCAGGACCTACCAGCTGATAGAGAAGGAAAATCATATGAATACTAATTGCAGATCCCTGCATATTTATGGCTCATCCTATGTGTAACCATCAGTATTGCTGTTGTCAAAGAGAAATTGGACCAGATGCTTGGTAAAAAAACAAGGAGGACTTTATTCCAAAGTCTTGCAATAGGGATCAAGACTATTATATCATGCATTAACGTTCACCTCTCTGATTGCAGCCTCGACCACCACTACTTTTCATATACATATCTCTTTTCTCCCAATTATTTATATTGTTAAACCATAATTTAGAAAATGAGTACCTGTCTTTATGTTGTATTTACTAAAAGCTCTATTCACAGCTGGGTCATAGTTTATTATGTTTTTTTGTTGTTGTTTTTGACACAGCCACTATTTTCCTGGGAGATAAAAATTTTCTATTACTTGAAGTTTTATTAATTCACATTTTTTCTAGCCACAATTCTGTTTTGTCTTAGAATTGTCAAACACAGAGAAATTCTATTAATTCGTCTTTGCAAATAGATATTTCCCCAAAGTTTTAGATCTTCTTTCAGATGGCTTATTGTATACAAGCTTTCTGGCAGTTGTCATTCTATTATCTTTCTTCAAGTCATGCTGAAGAGTCCCTTCTCCTCGCTCTTAGATTGAAAACATTTAACTTAATCCTGTGTTTTCCCCTTTCTCATGTTTCTTGTTTCTGAGAATGAGTAAGCAGATAGTCTTTTGAAAACTTTTGTTGTTTAAAATGTCTTTAAATCATTACTCATACTTTATAAGTTGACTGGATAGCATATTCTAAGATGGAAATGAGTTTTTATTCAGTTTTAAAAAGTTCTTGTTTCTTTCCACTATTGATGATTCCTTATCCTTTGTATTTAAATTCTTCTTTCTCAATCTAAGCATATCACAGGTTTATGTTGGTGGTTGCACCATTATTAGTATCCTGTTTTATGAATGATAATATTCCACTGTGTTCAATTGGTTTATCCACTTATCTATTGATGGCCATTTGGATTGTTTCCACATCTTGTCTGTTTGTGTAAGGTGCTCCACTGCAAATTCATGTACACACATTTGTCTTGCATACATAACTAGGAATGGAATAACTGATCATATTATAATTTTGTTTAACTTTTTGAGCAAACATTTACCAGTGACTGAAACATATTACATTTTAACTAACAATGTATTAAGTTTGCAATTTTCCACATTTTTTTCTGGCACATATTTTCCTTAAAATAGTAATTATAGCCATCCTACCAGCTGTGAAAGGTATCCATCATGTTTTTGATTTCCATTTCCTTAATGGCTAATAATATTGTGAATTTTTTCATGTGCTCGATGGCCATGTGCATATTATGGGCAAAATGGGTTTTTGTCTTTTTGTTGCTGAGATTAAAGGTGCTTTTTATATTCTGGAGAGTAAACCGTTATCAGATATATGATTTGAAAATATTTTGTCCTGTTTTGTAAGTGGCCTTTCCACTTTTTTGGTAAAATCTTTTGCACACAATTTTTAATTTTGTTAAAGTCCAATTTATCCATTACTGTTGTTGCTCATGTTTTGGGGTCAGTCAAATAATATTGAATATTTAGCCCTTTGTCATCTTCTTAGAGTTCTATGACTTTAGAATATTTAAATATTCAATTTTCTTCTTATTTAGTATTTCTTCTTATTTAGTACATCAAACATTTAATATTTAGTATATTTATACTGCTACCCATTTTGAGTTAATTTTTGAATATGCTTTTCATGGGTCTAGCTTGTATTATCTTGAGGAAGGCATATATTTCTGATCTTATTCTGGGGTTGTATTGAGTTGTTATTCTGTGTGAGATGTCAAAAAAGACTTTGATCAGTCTACCTGTTTTCAGTTCCACTTTTGTTATTGTCCCTAGAAGTTCTTGAAATGCACATTCAGAATCCTTTTACTGCCTTTGTATTGGGTTTTTGGGAGAGGGTGGAGATAATGACTTGTTTTTATGTCATATTTAATTTCAAGACTCCCCTTTTGTTGTTACTGCTATAATGTGGATAGTTTATCTTAGATGTGTGTCAAAGTTAACTCATATAGAGTGTTTCTTTTTCTCTGTTAGCTTTGACAGTGTATTGCATTTTGTTTACATGAAAGGGAACCTTATAGTAAATATTGTGTAGAATGTCTTTAATCACCCAATAAAGAAAATCAACAATTTGGTGTAACATTCTTGGAAGTTAAATGCATGATTTTGTTTCATTTCTATGCTTCTAGAAAAAGTGAATGAGTACTTGTTTTATTTTGGAATCTCCCTTAGAACCTGGCCATTTTACAAAGAAATGGGAATTGTATAGTTACATTTAAATAATAGTGACATCAAATCTTGCATCATATAAAAATTGACAAAAATTATTGCTATATTTATTCTTGAAAGAAAATATATTTTAAATATATATAGAAGTTAAATGCATGTGATTATATAAATGATTTTCCTAAACTATATGAAACTTAGAGGGAATACGCAAAATAATAGATAAATATGGCAAAAGACATAGTCCTTAGGTTACCTTCTGTATTCTTCTATTTTTCTGCATTCTTCCACATGTTCTACAATTAATATAAACATATGAATACATTTGTGTGTATATATTAAAGCTTCAAAAATATTCCCCAGAGCTAGCTATATGAGAAAATGTATTTCTGATTGTTACCAGGTTCATAATTTTTTCTGTGATAAAACATAGAAATAGGCAATAATTAAACTAAAATCCACTGTGTATATATATTATGTTTGAAGTACTGTGCTATGAACTGTGACAAGTAGAGAAGTAAGACATGATTTTCACCCTCAAAAAAGTAGTTCTCCACAGAATTTAATAATTCTGTAATTGAGGCAAATAAAAAGAGGTTCTAGGAACTATGGCACTCTTTTGAAAATTGCCAGTGAATGAGAAGCACCTGGGGAAATTATTAAAAATGGAGATTTCTGACACATTCCCTAGCAGTTCTATGACTAGAAAGTTACATGTTAGCAAGTAGCTATAGGTGGGTTCTGGTAGGTGATTCATCAAAGAACACCAAAATATAAACAAAATGAATATAGATTTAAGAGCTATACATCTTTGGTAAGTCTCTGTTTCTAGCAATTATTAAAAATGTGGGCAAATTATTTAGTTTCTTTTGTTGAAATCCTATATATATATATATATATATATATATATATGGAAGTCATACTTACCTATATTACAGAAATATTGTAAGTAATTTGAGTAGTATTCCTAAGTTACCCAGCTCTTTCTGAAGTATATAGTAAATGCCTTTAGTTATATGGTGTAGTAGTTTTTATCAATTTTAAGCAACTCTAACTAGTGTTAGAGGAAAGAAATGCTGTATCTAATGAAGCAGAAAGGCAATCAGGAAATCTTCCTACAGAAGGGAAATTTTGATTGGCTCTTGAGTGTTGAACACTTTTGATAGATTGAGATAAAGAAGAAATGATTCCAGTCAGCAAAGCACAATATAAAAAAAAGTTACGTGTAGTTAGGAAGTCTTACCTGTAGACATGACAGGAGCAGAGAAATCTTGAATTGTCCTGGAAGATAAATGTGAAGCTATACCTTGTGGGCACATTACAAAGCACCTTTAAAAATCTTCCTGTTGAGCTTTAAAGTACTTTTGAATAGTGGTATATTAAACATAACTTGGGCAAGGAAGTGATTAAGGCAAATAGTTTACAGCTAAAGAATTGAAGAAAAGCAATAAATGTTATTGTCATGATGACAAGAATTTGAAGATATAGGAATAGATGTTATTTTTTTCTGAGCATCATTATCACAATGTCAAGGGGTTAATAGTGCTGTGGACCAGGCATTGTTTAAGGCACTGTCTTATCTAAATCACATATGTTCACAAAGCCTTGAGAGGAAGGCACTATTATAGTCATCATTTTATAAATCAGGAACTTGTGGTGATGAGAGGCCACATGATCTGGACAGATAGCTGTCATGCTTCTATATACATTTAGAGTCAGGACTTGAGCCCAGTCAAACTCAATTCCAAACTGAGTTTTTTAATGTTAGTAGTCTGCTATTCTCAAGGAAAGTATAGTCCAACAGGAGACGAATCCAAAACTAGAACTTTTAGAAATACCTATGATAATGTCTGAGTGGAAAATATGCATATCCAGTGTTAGACAGTAAAAATTGCATGATAGGTTGTCAAGCTATAATAGGAGGAAAGAGAAGGTTCAAGAAATAACTAGTTGCTGTTAAATGCTCCACAAGGAACAAGAAAGATGATTTTTGTTTTTTTCTTACCCCCAATGAGAGAGAGGTCTAGGGTTTAAAAAATCTTTTCATTTAATAGAATATGATTTGAAGGTACGTCCTCCCTTTTATGTCCCTTCTACTTATCAATATAACCATATCCAAGGTCATTTAGCACTTAAGGAAGACATGCTATGATTTGTAAGGATGGAAAAACCAAATCTGTTAGCAAACTAACATTTTTTATTGAATGAATGTCCTGGATGTTGCCACACACTTGGTTCATCTCTACTCATCTGGACTCTCTCCATTACTTCCCTTCTACTTTTTCAGGATTTGTTTTCATTGTGGCATTCTGTATTTCTCCACAATTTCTCCTTAATTCCTTCACCTGATGAATATGTAAAGTCTTCCTCCTAACACAGAGGTAGCAAAATTGAGAACTATTTCAAAACATCATGAGGTTACCTTTAAAACAATCCATATTTTATAAATGCATACATTGTTATTAAATTTTATTACACATTATTATTAAGATTTGGTCAGAGTGAATTGTTATTCTCTCCAATGTCTGAAAAGTTGAACTTGATGGGGAAACCTGGAAATATACTACTTAACAGGAAGGATACAAGAAAACAATTGGCTAATGCCAATCTAGGGATTTTTCTTAGAAGTTTTCTCCATCTACATAAAGCTGAAAATCCACAAACTGAGGACACAGTAAGGAAAAATAGTGATCTCTCAGGCATTGCACACATAGTGGACTTTAGAGGGAAAATGATACTTAAAATATTCAGGATAAAGAACTAGGAATAGCCTCATAAAACTGGAGAAAATGCACTAGTAATAAAGAAATGTAAATCATATAAGTTGATTGAATTGGCAAATAGTAAATTAGGTCATAAAATTTAATGCTGGGCCTTTACCTATACTGTTGGAAGAGTCTAAATTTAAACAATTCTTGAGGTAAAAATTTGGCAGCTTGTAGCAATTATTTTAAAAATATTTATATCTATTACCAGTAATTCTAATTTTTAAGCATAGCCTTAATTCCAAGGTTGTTTATTATATTATTATTAATGCTTTGAAAAATTAGGATTGTGTAATTTCCTGACAATAGTAAGTGGTAAAACTGTGGTATTACACCCAGATGATAAAACTATAGATCATCTTCTAAATATTCTGAAATATTCTCAAAATATGGAAAAATGTTCTTCATATAATTAGGAATTGATACTATAAATAAGAAATGAGCTATAATCAGTATGATGACAACTATATGAATATATATGAACATGTTCATGGAAGTTTTCCTTCAGACTGTGTGATTACTATAAGTTTCATCTTATTCCAATTTTCGAAGATTCTTAACTTACCTAAAGTGAACAGTTTTGACTTTTTTTTTACATCTTATGAGAGCAATAAACTTTTAAAAATGATAATTGTAAGCTTTAGAAAAATTTCCTTTCAACTCTTTCAGCAGAGGTGTTGCTGTGGCTGATGGAGCACAGGTTAAGTGTCAGGAGATCTAATTGTTCCAGTAACTAACCAGCTTTGCTAAAACAAATCTCTGTGATCCTGTTTCTTTGTCTTTAAAGTGTCCAATCTATCTTGGAGGGTTTTTATGAGGATCAAATGTCATACTGTATTTGTATTCTCTTTAATAGTACAAAGTGCTATACTTACACCATTGAAACAAAGCACCATCTTCCTGAAAAATGATCAGAAACGCATCAGCAACTTTTCTCCCTACACTTGTGAGAAGAACACAGGTTGGACAGTGTTATAGATTATGAGTGTAATTCATATATTTTTTTCTTGAATGAAATGAACTTTAGTCATTTGAGTGGGCAAAGGAAAAGAAGATTCCTGAGACCCAAATATAAAATTTCTTTAATTCTCCAGAGACAAGTAGCTAACTACTATCACTTAATTAAGCATTCCAGGATGAAGTAAGGTGAAGTTGTTAATTGAGACATCTGGAGACTGAGTGCAAAATAAGTCATCTAAAGGACAAGAAAACTGGAAATTACTATGAACACTGAAAACTTGGGCCATACTACCTTGATGAAAAAAAAAAAATACTACCGCATTCCCACATCAGGCATAATGCTTTTATGGGTATCTTAAAGTAAATTATTGTTTGGAATATCATGGGAAGAGTAGGGAAAAAGGAGATGGTTCTGGTGAAGCCTGAAAAAGCTGGGAAATAAAGGGTATATTGAAAATGAACACAAATTTCTACATAATTGCAACTTCCACTTATGGTTGATGCAGAAAGATTTAATTTGGCATCTACTAGCTAATAACTCAAGAATCTTCATTCTCTCAGTCTTGCCACAATTGAAAACCAGTGATTAATGTGAGAATTGAGTATGCTATTTATCATATAGAGTAGAGAAACTCTAGTTTCCTTAAGAGCCTAGACATATCACTTCCCAAAGCAGGAAAACACTAAAATCATAGGCCAGAATCATCCAGGATGCCCATTAATATCATGGTTTCAGGTTTGTAGTTTCCCTAATTAAGCACGTGTTCATTTCATTAGATTATGTGGAAGATATGGGGCAATTCTTTGCTTTGTTATTGTAAAGACTAACACAAGGCAACACTATATACATCTACTGAGTGAGGAGAAGGTAAGTGAAATAAATAAGATTCCTTAGTATGCCTAAAAATTTGTTGCTCAAAATCTTTTGTCATATTTTCCTTATGGTAAAAAGAGATCAAAAAGATCTCTGTCCTATCGCATTTATCACCCAGCAGAATTAGGAGAGCAATCGAGATAACCTATGTAAGAATATATGGAGCCATTTTGAATAATATTAAAAGGAAATTTCTAGCAGCTAATATTACTGAGAGATTTTCAGTGTGTTAATAATGCCTTTGGTTGTTCAACAACCATAGACCATCTATCTCTGTCTCTCTGTCTACCTATCTACCATCTGTCTATTTTAATTGATCAATAGATTAATAGTGCATAGGTATCATAAGTACCCAGGAAAACATAAAAAGTTAACATAAACAAGATGAGTTGGAACAGTATTACTAGGAGAAAAAAGTATGTTAATAGGAGACATTAATTTCATTGAAGATGTTTCATGAATTCTTTTCACTTTAAAAAAAAAACTTGGATATTTTACTAGGCTGGGTAGTTTTTAGATATTAGAAATTTTGAACTCAGTGACATTTTGAGGGAAATAAAGATCAGTGAAAAACAATGCTGGGCAGGGTTGAAATAAAATATAATAAACAGTGATTATTTAAAATGAGAAGGATTTCATTTGTCTACTCTAGCACAATAATTCTGATCCGATTAAGGAACTGAAATATTTCTCAGTGGGTTTAGTCCAGATGCAAACAAAATCCAAGATGAGAAGAAACATTGAAAAAGGATTTGGAATTATTATGTATTAATTTATAAAATCCATTATGAGTAATAAGAGGGACTCCTAAAATTTTAAAATTTGAGTTATCGTGACAAGATGGAAAGACATATAAAACTGAAAGTAGAACATGGGCTATGTCATTTACTCTGGGCCAATTGACCTCGATGAACCCTTATTCCTTCACTGTGTAACTCATAGCAAATAATAATTTCCCTAACAGCTTTGAATAGTTTTTATAAGTTTCAAACAAGTTAAATGAAATAATTGTTTTCAAATACATTAATCTGTAATGAGTTCTCCAAAAGTATGTTGAGAAAATAGATGCACTTTTTAAAAAAAGATCATATATTGAATATTCTGTATGATTTTTTTTTGTAGAAATCATCCAAAATAGTATATATAATACTGTGTGACATTTAAATGCATCTTATGGGAAGTCATTATGTGCAACTAGTAACTATCTAGATTTTTTAATGCTAGATTCCTTTGAAATCAATTCTATTCGGTAGTTTAGTATGCAACATTTTACACTAAAATAGAAAGACAAATAGTTTTCAGAATTTTACCTTAAAATAAGAAAACCTTTCTATGCAGTTTTTGAATACTTGTACTTTGCCCAACAAAGTCAAAATTATGGGTATTATTTAGGTTTTATCATTGTGAGAATAATAAGCTAATAATCTTTTCAGGGTATTCCACAGGGAAAAGATATAAGACAGTAGGAGTTAACAACATTAGTCCTTTAGCCCATATAATAATGGGCTTTGTTTCATTTGCTGATATTTATTATGGGAAGATTATAGCATATACCTCATGTTTCTCCTGTGGTCCAGTATTTTCAAAGAATGTAGGCAGTTAATAAATATTAATGTAATACTGTGAAATCGTATGACCACTTGACAACCCATTTCATTCCTTTAAGGAGAGTCCATTATGTCTGTAGGTGGTTTTTGCTACTATATTTTATTCTTAATGAAAATGTAATAATAGAAAAGTTAACTTTTTACATTTTCCAATGCATAAACGAAATCAGAATAGTGGAATTGAACTATTTTTCTCATGACATTCTTTGCATCTGTGCTTGCATCTGGTGAGCTTCTTTAAGATCAATCTACAAGGCTGCTCCCTGCTACCAATCTCTAATCTTGGCTCTTAGATTCCTCACACATAACATAACTGCCAGTTTGAAGTTAAAACAACACATGTAAATGTCTACATAAATCATTTATTTGGTAAACTAGATATGTTCTAATGTGCATGATATGTCCGATATGAAAATTAAATGCTTATATTTTGTTGTAATCTAGCTGAATGCAAAATGAACATGAAATAATTCTGCACCCACCCCCACAATCAAAACACAAAAGAAATGTTAGGGAAATACAACTTGCACTGTGATTTTGAAACTGAAGTATGATATACAACACTATTTATTTTTGCACTTTGGATAACCTAGCAAAAATCACTGAAACCTTAGGGTCAGATGTTTTTTGCTTGATTTCTGCACAGGTTATTATGGGCTTGAATGATTTACAGAAGTGAAAACTTTCACTTTCCTCTAAAATAAATTATATGACCACTCAGAAAATACTTTTAACCTCTATTTTTTATTTCATTTGACTCATTGATATTGGTGTTATAGTAACAATCAGGAGTCTAGAAAGTTCTGTATTGTCTTGATATAAATTTTCATAGAAAAAGGGAGAAAGTGAAATAAACACCCAAACAGCTATAATACAGAGATAAAAAGACAAAAGAAAATATGGGTAACATTTTGTGTCAGGTTTTGTTCATGTTTGGTTCTCAGTGAATATTGAACTGAAATATTTTTGAAAGAAAAATCAATTACAGAAGAATGATAGAAGGTAAAAGAAATTTATTTGGAACAAAATCACATGTATAGATAAACTGTTCAAGAAGCATAGGTAAATAACAAAATGAGATCAAATGGCTAGTAATGAAAATATGATGTCCCAAAAATCCTTAGGTGAATAAAGTTTCAAAATGAATGTGATAAATAATTATACAAGATCTATTTGTTTCTATCTTTGTTTACATTTTAAATAACAGATGGAAAATATTGATTTTAAGAGACAAAATATTGGTAACATGGAAGAACAGCAGAACATGCCACCCTAAAATATGCCAGTTTGGCATAAGGATTATTTCAAGTTAAAGGCACTTCAAAACCAGCAGAAATAAGAAAGGCATTTTGACCCTCCATTTTTCCTTTCTAAATGCAATAGATAAAAACATATAGATATCCTCCTATGCCAAGAGGAAAGGGACATTCTTTTTTTTTTAAAGATTTATTTATTTATGTGTATAAGAGCTGGGGTACAGGCCAGAAGGGGGGGTGAGAGGATTCACCAGAGACAGAGTGGGGCACAGAACAGGCAGACTGACTGAAATACACTGCTGAGTGGAGCAGTGGGTGAGACGGGAGAGGTTGGCTGCGCCATGTGGGTTGCTCCCTGGCTGGGGATTGAACTCATGCTGCAGTGGCTGCAGTTAGATTGTGACTTAACCCCTTGTGCCACCAGAGAGGCCCCTTTGTTTAGATTTTAGAGTGAAAGAAGGAAGAAGTTGCTCAGGACCACTTTCTTTGTTTGAGTCTCTAATATATGACATTTTTTTTTTCATGTATATCCACAAAAAGTACACATGTACACATATGTGCATAAATAATTGATGTTTCTTTAGCAATCAAGAAAAATGCAAAAGAATATCCTGGCACATCTGAACTGTTAGCATCTGGAACATACACAATGGATGTTCCACCAACTGCTTCTTTCACAAGGCTTCACTGATCTGAATGAACTAGCCAATTGGAGTCTGTCTCTCCTTTTCTCTGGTCCATTGATTTCAGCCTGGATATATTGATCCCAGACTTTCTAGGTGGTTCACAAACAGCTTAGGTTAAATTAGCTTGATGACAGTGTTTGAAAATGCAGAATTACTCTCACTTTTTCATGCCTGTTATTAAGCATTGTTTCCAGAAGATCAATCTTTTAATTACATTGAGCCTCCCTACTGGTGACTCTCAGTAACAAGAAGTGTATTGTGCACTGATTGGAAAAATAAAGAGAAGGAAAAAAATCTTTATAGCACATTTACTTTGCAAGAGTAACATCTCCAGGGTATTTAAAAATAGTCTGGTCTTTATCAGCGTATCTAAGATTGGTCCTATGATCTCCAACAAAGATTCACTTTCTTGAGTTCGCATTTGGTAAGAACTTATAATCACTGTAAGTTAACATTTATTAAGTGTTTGTTAAGTAATAGGAATTGTGTTAAGCACTTAAATATATGCTGTGAGTGTAACACAGTTGTGCTGGCCTGTTTTATTTTTTGACTATTTATATACAATAATGTATTGCTTTCTTTCCGATATTTTGTGAAAGGTTTATATATTTATATATATATATATATATATATAAATCATATTAAGGTTTAAAGATTGCTCAGTGCAAACTAAGCATTCAAACACGCAAAGTGTGAGAACCTGGACCACTGAGTGTTCACCAGCGGAGATTCACTGACATCTGAAACAAGTTCCCCCAGGTTTGTTTTCTCCTTGGGAGAGCTGCCTTCACACCATCTCACACAACATACTTGGATTATTAGTCTAATTCACTGGAGTGGTACAGAGGTATTTAGATTCTCTTCTACCTGTCTATAAAATGAAATTTTCAGTTTGTTTCTGAAATATAAATTGGTCAAAAAATTATTTTTTCTTTTACTTAAAAAAAGCTTCATATTCAGCCCAATATCTTACAAGGTGTATTTTCTTTCTTGCTATTTATTATTTCTTAGTATTGCTGATGTTGGACTTCTCGCTGCTTTGCTATACATTTGAACAAGTTATGAGCAGCACCAAATGGCCATCAACTTCTTTTTTTTTTTTCAAGATTTATTTATTTATACAAGCACTGGGTACAGTCAGAAGCGCGGGAGGGTGAGAGAATGAATTCACCAGAGCCAGAAGGGAGAGCAGAGCAGGCAGAATGATGAAGTACACTGCTGAGGGGAGCAGCGGGCGGCAAGAGAGGTCTACGCGCCATGTGGGACCCTCGCCCAGCGGCCGGGGATCGAACCAGCACTGCAGAGGCTGCGGGCAGCCTCGCAACCCAGCACTCAACCGCTGTGCCACCGGGGAGGCCCCATCAACTTCTTATATTCTGCTTCTTTTGCAATTTGGCCAACAAACTTGGTGGTCAACAAATACACCTATCTTCTGAAACAGGCCAAAGTAATATTTTATTCTTCCTTGAGCTGTATGGTCTGCTGGTTAACCTCTTGGTCCAGCACCCATAGTTCAGTACAGTTCATCTAAGTGCAGCCCTGCATCCTGGCCATAGCTACAACCCTATAGGGGTAGTGATCTGCCACTGAAGGTACTTACTCCTGCCCAATTCACCTCTCCTTCCCTATCTTAGAGGTAATGAAACTAAAGCTCAGTGATATTTAGTACTGGTCTATAACCGTATAAAAATAAATGGCAGAGTATGTTAAATTTAATTCTGTCTTGTCCCAAAGGTAATGATATTAACTCTATGCTATTTTTCTAAGTGTAAAATAATTTTTCTTTGAATAACTTAATGAACTGCCATTTTTTTTACCTTTTATATTGTGTCACCATTATTGTTAAATAGAAAGGGTAGGAATCATTCTTACCACTTTGTAGATGGAAAAAACAGCACAGAAAAATTGAGTGACTTAGTAAAGTATGTTTCAGAGTATGAATAGAATTAAATAAATATATCTCCTTTCTGTTTGAGATGTTAGAGATGTTGTAAATTCTTTGCAAATCTATTGTAAAGTGGAATCTAATTTCCTACCCTAATATTTGCTCTTGGTGACTATAGGACCAATATAACAAACACAGTGGAAGTAATGGTCTTAAACTTCTGAAACTTTATAGAAATCTCTGCAGCCCGACTTAGCCCAGTTGGTTTAGACAAAACCAGCCACCTGTAGGAAACTATTCTAAGACTACCATTCTATGAGGAAGCCAAAGCTAGCCAAACAAGAGGTCGCAAGAACGGGGAAATAGATGCTGCAGATCCAGTTATTCAAATCAAGTCATCAGACACCAGACAATTGAATAAAGAAATTGTTTGGAACTGTCAAGCTGCAATGTGGAGAAATGAGGAACCCAACAGTGCAGAGCAAAGTCTCAAAAATATATCTCACAGCTATCTTAGTCATGTTCAGTCATTCTGTTCAGACCCTAGTCAGCAGCAAGGAGAGAGCTCAGTGAATCAGTTGCTCCAAGAAATACCTGAAGGTAGTGGTGTCCTGTTATCTAGAGTTCAGTTTCTTTGTCCCATAGTTGACATGTTTTTTTTATGGACTGTAAATTTGAGCTATAATTGTAGCCACAGATTTCCAGAGAAATATTATCCAGAGACATCCAGATCCAGAGCACTGTCCCCAAGCAGATTTGCAAATCAATTATAAACTTTCAGTTCCCTCCCTTTGAAGTTAAGTAAGGGGAAGATTTCTAGGGAATTTTTAACTTCTCATCTGACTCTTTTTTTATGATTCTGAATGTGAGGAGGTGGAGAATAGAATGAATCCAAGAATATGAATGATCTGATGATAGAAGGCCCACATTCAAACTGCATATATACCAGAAAGTCTTAACACTTTACTAATAGTGTGGTTTGAGGTACATTTTCTCTTTATAACTGTGACCTACTCGCTTTAAATCTTACTGCTATTTTTTAGGAGTTACTGAGGCTATTCAGACTTTATAGTGGGGAGGAGGGCACATAGATCTAAGAAAGTCTTCAGGGTAACTCTCTGTTCTTAAAAGTATGAACAGAAATTTTAGGCAGGCTTGATTTCATGCTTCTAAGCATCTGTCATCAACCCATAGGTATATACTATCACCCCCAGGGTAATATCCAGTCACAGGAGCTACAGAATATATTCATCTCTTGTCCATTAAATTCCTAACCTTTGAAATGTCTAGGACCTATATTTTTCTCAGATTGGAGAAAGGGCTAAAGAGTAACTCAATGTTATAAAAGAGGAAAGAAAAAAGAAGTGATACCTTTTCACCTCTGTTATCTCTTTATGCTGATTCTAGTCCATTCTAATATAAGTTGGGATGAAATAGCAAGTTATATAAAAACATTAATGTCACTGGAAGCAGAATAAAGACAGTGCAGAACTTTAAAGGACATTCCTATACAGAGTCAAATTCTAGCTTTATTCTGAGGAGTTTTGGTAACAACTCTTGATGTACTTCTGTTACCTGTTTATTATCCTCTCCAAATACCTGTCATTCAATTATCAAAAATCTACTGGTTTTAGGTGATGTGAAAGCAGTAATTTCTTTATTCAAAAATACAGAAGTATTTATTTTTGTGATGGGTGATGAAAATTATTAGCAGATAGTATAATCACTGGAGTCTGATTTGAAAACAATGGAATTAACTCCAGACAGTACTATAATTACATTTTCTTGACTAAACTATAGACTAGTTTAAAAGCTGTTCTATTTTCTTTATCTTGAGAATAGTGATCAAATCTCTATCATGCCATACAAGGTCTTATAAATCATCTGGAAGATAACACTTATCTTCAGTCTCCATTAGTATCACTCTATACTTATCTTTCTGTACCTCACCACTTAGGCTTCCTGCAGTGCTTAGTATGGTCTGTTCGCAGTTCTGAAGTAGCCAGTTCTTCATTGTCTCAGTATCAGTCATATTACATTTATCATATTAATTTTACTATCTCCCCATACAATATTTTATTGATTCTTTGTCTCTTTTCTGCCATCCTCTACCCTGACGTTTATATTAATATAAAGGAGCAAAATAAACACTGTATTACAGAAATATAGTTCATGATAATATTCTAGATTAAATGACATCATTGTTGTTATGTGGCAGACTCAATCTTCAGGGCAATTGAGAAAATATTAACATTGTATTCTGTGGCTTTTATAGCCACCTGATGAGGGATCTATTTAAAAACTACACTGAATGAACCATGGAAAGTGTGTCTTTATCTTTTCCCTATAATTTAGATCAGAGAATGAGTTATATCAAGTTGCATAAAGTATTTTCTTCATGGCAAGGCAATCTGCTAGTATAAATTATACACTGTGTAGATATGATAATTCTAAGTATTTGGTTTGTCATTAATCACTTAGCTGGTCATAAAGTAGAGATAGATGACTATATGATATACATACTATTTACAATATGACAACCCATGCTGTTATGGAAGATAATTTGAACTCATACAGCAGTGAGCATTTATAATTTGAATAGTTAGACACCTATGATAAGCTACTGAGATTTTATTGATGAGAGTGATATAAAATCTACTTTATGAATAAATTTAAGTTAGAAAGTGAGTTAATTCAAAAGAGAACAAAATGTGTAGCAAGTGGTAATGGATACTTTACATAAAAATTATAAAAATGGAGTGTGTGCAACAGAAATGTTATTTTTTTTCATTTTTGTCTTAGTTCCAAGGACTATGCCGGTGTACATAGTAGTCCGTGATAGGGGTCATTGCCAATCTTTACTCACCCAACTTGAATTTTCATTGTTAGTCCAAAGATACATGACGACTTGTAACATTTTTGGTAACTAGACTTCTAAAATTATTTTATCTTGCACATCATATTTATCCTTAAAAATAAAGCAAGATTTTTATCTTTAGATGTGAATTGCTTTGTCCCTTCTTCCAAGTGAGAAGTCAGGTAAAAAGTGAATGGATTGGTCAAGCTGTCATTTAAAGTTTCTTATATAAAATAATTGCACATGGAGCAAAGTTGTGTCTGTGTGTGTGTCTACATGTGTGTGTTGAGAAAGATAAAGGATGATAATGCTAGCTTAATATTTGTTGAGATTCTGGTCCAAAGGGGAGTGAGGTAAGGTTTGAGAAAAGATAAAAAATTAAGGAGACAATGAACGGGAATTTGTACTAGACTATCAGGCTAGTCAGGAATGAGTGCTAGCGAATGGTAATGGTCTAAGACATGTTAGACACCAAGGTTCTGTGCACAAGGCATTTATCAGTATGTTACAGAACATTCTAGTACAGGGGATATGTTTACTTGATATGTGTGGGGGAGATGAAAAAACCTGAAATCTAAATGAAGCCTTGTGGACTGCTCCTAAGCTATCCATAATCTAAACCCTTTCTATCCTAGTGGTTGGCTCCATAGTTACTATACAATGACCTCTTTATAGATGCCTCCATTTGGATTTATCAGTCACATCCTTTAATATCAATATCCTCAAACCATGCTGTTTGATCTTCTTTACTTTTATAAGGCCAACTTCTTACACATTCTTTCAGCCCTATCCATGTCATCCTTTCACTTCTTTCAATGATTATTATTTTAAGAAAATGCCAAATTTAATACATAACCACACTAATCATGACTGCATGGTATTGACTATAAGAGCTAGACATCATAGATCAATGCAACAGACTACATAGCTCAAATAGATCCAGACAAATAAATACACACAACTGCTTTTTTTGACAAAATGCGCACTTAACTCAATGAGGGAAAAACATTATTTTCAACAAATGGTACTGAGCAATTAGACCACTACAGTAAAAAAATGAACTTCAAGTGAGTCTCATACGTTATATGACATTTAACTCACTGAATCTTGAACCTGAGTGTAACACATAAAACAAACTTTATAAAAAGCATCGGAGAAACCTCTGTGGTCCGGGAGTAGGCAGATTTCTTAGATTTCACAATGTTAAGTTCCATTAAAATGAAAAACTGATAAAATTACATCAAAATTTGAAGTTTTGTTCAGTGACAACCCTGTTGAAAGATGGAAAAGGCAAGCTATAGAGTGGAAAAATTTACTTCATATCCTCATGTCCAACTAGTATCTAGAAAATATATTGAACTCTTAAAACTCAACAGCAAAAATACAATCTAGTTGGGAAAACAGGCAAAACAAAGATAATTTACAGAAAAGGAAATGTAGCTGACTAATAGAAACATCAGTAGATCTTAAGTATCATTAGCCATTAGGGAAAAGCAAATTAAAGTCACAATGAGATATTACTACAAAGCTATCAAAATAGATAAAATGGAAAATAATGAGGAGACTGTACATTAGTAAGGATCCAGAAAATCTGGATCACTCATACTTTGCTGGTAGGAATGTAAAGTGGTACAGCCATTTTGATAAAGATTAAGCAAGTATCTACCACATGCCACAGCAATTGTAGTACTGGACCATTATTCTAGAAAAATAAAATCCAAGATTCACACAAAACCTATATATACATTTTAATGATAGTTTTAGCCACAATAGCCAATAGCTAGGAACAACTCAAATGTCCTTTAAGAGGTGAATGTTTAAACTGTGGCATGTCCGCACCATGAAATGCTACTTGAAAACAAAAACACACGAGGCACCCAACAACCTGGATGAATGCCCAGAAAAGTAGCTGAGTAAAAACATAATCCCAAGCATCTTTGCCCCAAGTAGGCATCATTGACTGGGAGTCTTCACTTTTCCTCTAAATAAACCTTTTCTATATTCTCTAAAAACAAATAAAAATAATCCCTAAATATTATTTAATGTGGGCCTCCATCGTGGCACAAGGGATTAAGCACAGCACTGTGAAGTTACCCACAGCCACTGCAGCATGAGTTCGATCCCTGGGCAGGGAGCTACCCACATGGTGCAGCAGACCTATCCTGTCTTGCCCACTGCTTCCCACTCTGATGAATCCTTTCACCCTCACACCTCTGGCATTCACCCCAGTTCTTAAATGCATAAATAAATCATTAAACAAAAGATTATTAAGTATAAGATTCAAGTTACACATCATTCTTGATAAGAAAAAAAATTCAGAACTGGAGAGCAGAATAGGAATATGGAAAGGAAAAAGGAGGTAGGTGTGGCTCTAAAAGGTAACACAAAGGAGTCTTGTGGTAAAGGAAATCTGTCACTATCCTGGTTGTAATGTTGTGCTGTGGAAATTACCACTGGGAGATGTTATCGCTGGGAAAAACTGAGTAAAGTGTATCCAAGATCTTTTTGTATTATTTTTTATAGCTACATATAAATCTGTAACATCAAAATTGAAAAAGCTAAAGCCCTCTGGATATGATGTCGAATGTTTCTAAAAAAGTAAGAAGGTAGTAAAATATGGAAATGAGCTAATGGAGAGAGGGAGTAGATGTGGTTTAGGCTAAATCAGTGATAATGGCATTGTGGGGACTGTGCCATTTGGAAATACGTAGAGGTGGTGGAATCAGTATGATTTCCTCAGTGTTTAGGTGTGAGAATAAAGGAAAAGTAGTATCATTCAAGTTTGGGGGTTGGATAATTGGATGGATAGTGGTGATGCTAGTCATTGAAACAGTTTCTTTAAAAATATAAGTAGGTTAAGGAGATTAGAATAGGCAAGCAAAAAAAAAAAGATATGGCCAAAGAAAATATGGAGAAAATGGTGCCATTGTCTCTACTATTTCAGGAAGGACCATAGCATATTTTCTACAACCTGTTATTACTACTAATAATCTCTCAGTTTTGTTTGTTTAAATGATAAGCTTTGTTCCCTAGGTCATGATGTACATCCTCATTGTATTTTTTTTTTAATCTTAAATTTTATTTTTATATTCCCCCATACAATTGCGAACGCCCCATTCTGACCCCAATCCTTCCCCTCCCGCCCCCCACCCCCCAAAAGTGTCTCTGGTTCATAGTTTTTGTTGATTTTGATTTTCACTTTCTTATATTCATTTTCCTGGTCCCTTATTTAAGTTTTCTAGATTCCTGCTATGAGTGAGACCATCCGGTATTTTTCTTTTTCTTTTTGGCTTATTTCACTGAGCATGATCCCTTCCAGCGCCATCCATGTTGCTGCAAATTGCATGTGTTTATCTTTTTTGAATGCTGAGTAATATTCCATGGTATATATGTACCACATCTTCTTGATCCAGTCATCTACTTTTGGGCATTTGGGTTGTTTCCAAAGCTTAGCTATTGTAAACAGTGCTGCTATAAACATAGGGGTGCAGGTGCTCTTTGGAATTGATGTTTCTGTGTCCTTGGGTAAATACCTAGGAGTGGAATTGCTGGATCATATGGAAGCTCTATGTTTAGTAGGTCCAGAAATCTCCACACAGCTCTCCATAGTGGTTGGACCAGTTTGCACTCCCACCAACAGTGCAGAAGAGTTCCTTTTTCTCCACATCCTCGCCAACATTTGTTGTTGCTAGTTTTTTTAATATGTGCCATTCTCACTGGTGTGAGATGGTATCTCATGGTAGTTTTGATTTGCATTTCCCTGATTGCAAGTGATGTTGAACATTTTTTCATATGTCTGTTGGCCATTTGCATTTCCTCTTCAGAGAAGTTTCTTTTTAGCTCTTCTGCCCATTTTTTGACTGGATTATTTTCTTTGCTGTTGCTGAGTCTCATCAGCTCTTTGCAGATTTTTGTGATCAGTCCTTTATCATTAGTGTTGGGTGCAAAATGTTCTCCCAGTTGGTGGGGTTCTCTTTGTTTTTGTTATTGTCTCTTTTGCTGTGCAGAAACTCTTTAATTTGATGTAGTCCCAGCTGTTTATCTTTGCCTTCACTATCACTGCTTTGGGTGATGTGTCTGTAAAGATGTCTTTGATGTGCAAATCCCGTAGTGTTTCGCCTATATTTCCTTCTATGTATTTTATGGTTTCAGGTCTTATGTCTAGTTCTTTAATCCATTTTGAGTTGATTTTTGTGTATGGTGTGAGGTAGTGGTCAAGCTTCATTCTTTTGCATGTAGCGACCCAGTTTTCCCAGCACCATTTATTGAACAAACTTTCTTTGCTCCAATGCATAGTCTTTGCTCCTTTGTCAAAGATTAGTTGACCATAAATCTGTGGGTTATTTCTGGATTTTCTATTCGATTCCATTGGTCTGTATGTCTGTTCTTGTTCCAATACCATGCAGTTTTGATGATTGTGGCTTTGTAGTATAGTTTGAAGTCTGGGAGTTTGATGCCTCCATTTCCTTCTTTTTTTTTCAGTAGAGCTTTGGCTATTCGGGGTTTTTGGTGATTCCATATGAATTTCATCAATAATTGTTCTATTTCTTTGAAGAATGACATTGAAATTTTGATTGGAATAGCATTGAATCTGTATATTGCTTTTGGTAGGATGGCCATTTTAATAATGTTTATTCTTCCAATCCATGAGCAGGGGATGTCTTTCCATTTCTTTGTGTCTTCTTCTATTTCTTTTAACAGTGTTTTATAGTTTTCTTTGTATAGGTCCTTTACCTCTTTTGTTAGATTTATGCCCAAATATTTTTTTTTTTGTTTCAATAATAAAAGGGGTGGTTTTTTTGATTTCTTCTTCTTCAGATTTATTGTTTGTGTATAGGAAGGCTACTGACTTTTGCGTGTTGATTTTGTATCCTGCCACTTTACTGAACTGACTGATGAGTTGAATTAGTTTTTCTGTGGAGATTTTGGGGTTCTCTATGTATATTATCATATCATCTGCAAATAGTGATAGTTTGACTTCTTCTTTTCCTATTTGGATTCCTTGGATGTCTTTCTCTTGTCTTATTGCTCTGGCTAGGACTTCCAGTATTATATTGAAAAGCAGTGGTGAGAGTGGACATCCTTGTCTTGTTCCAGATCTTAATGGAATTGCTTTCAGCTTTTCACCATTGAGAATGATACTGGCTGTTGGCTTGTCATAGATGGCCTATATGATGTTGAGGTATGTTCCTTGTATCCCAAGAATTTCAAGGGCTTTTATCATGAATGGGTGTTGCACTTTGTCGAAAGCTTTCTCAGCATCTATTGATATTATCATATGGTTTTTATATTTCTTTTTGTTGATGTGTTGGATAACGTTGATTGATTTTCGGATGTTAAACCATCCTTGTGCCCCTGGAATGAATCCTACTTGGTCGTGGTGAATTATCTTATGGATACATTGTTGGATTCTGATAGCTAAAATTTTATTGAGGATTTTTGCATCAGTGTTCATTAGGGAGATTGGCCTATAGTTTTCCTTTTTTGTGTTGTCCTTATTCGGTTTTGGTATTAGTGTAATATTGGCTTCATAGAACGTGTTTGGTATTGTCCCTTCCTTCTCAATTTTTTGGAAGAGTTTGTGAAGGATAGGCACTAATTCGTCTCTGAATGTTTGGTAGAATTCATTTTAAATCCATCAGGTCCTGGGCTTTTGTTTTTGGGAGGTTTTTGATTACCATTTCAATTTCGCTGCTTGTAATTGGTCTGTTTAGGTGTTCTATTTCTTCTTTATCTAGCTTTGGGTGATTGTAGAGTTGTAGGAATTTGTCCATCTCCTCTAGATTGTTGAACTTGTTTCCATATAACTGTTCATAGTAGTTACTGATTATTCTTTTGATTTCTGCTGTGTCCGTTGTGATTTCTCCTCTTTCATTTATGATCCTGTGTATTTGTGCTTTCTCCCTTTTTTCCTTTGTGAGCCTGGCTAGGGGTTTGTCTATTTTATTGATTTTTTCAAAGAACCAGCTCTTGGTTTCATTGATCTTTTGGATTGTTTTTTTAGTTTCAATTTCATTTATTTCTGCTTTGGTTTTTATTATTTCTTTTCTTCTACTGGATTGGGGTTTTTTTGTTGTTCTTTTTCTAGATCTTTGAGCTTCGAGATTAGGTTGTTTCTTTGAGTTCTTTCTTGTTTTTGATGTGAGCTTCTATTGCTATATATTTTCCTCTTATTACTGCTTTTGCTGCATCCCATACATTTAGGATATTGGTGTCCTCCTTGTCATTCAATTCAAAGAATTTTTTAATTTCTTCTTTGATCTCCTCATTAGTCCAGTGGTCTTCCAGTAGTGTGGCTTTTAATCTCCATGAGGTAGGATAGTTCCTTGCCTTCTTTTTATGATTTATTTCTAGTTTGATGCCTTCGTGGTCAGAAAAGATGGTTGGTATGATTTCAATCTTGGTGTATCTGTTGATGTTTGTCTTGTGCCCCAGTATGTGATCGATCCTGGAGAATGATCCGTGTGCGCTTGAGAAAAATGTGTACTCCGTTTTTTTTTGGGTTTAGTGTTCTATAGATGTCTGTTAAGCCCAAATGCTCTAGGTCCTTATTTAGAGCTTTAGTTTCTTTACTTATTTTTTGTCTTGTTGATCTATCCATTGTTGATAGTGGTGTGTTGAAGTCTCCCACTACGTATGTGTTTTCTCTGATGTCTGTTTTCAGAGAGGACAACAGTTGTCTGATATATTTTGGTGCTCTTTCGTTTGGTGAGTATATGTTAATGAGTGTTATTTCTTCTTGAAGTATTGTCCCCTTAATCATAATGTAGTGACCATTGGGGTCTCTTTTTATTTTTTTGAGTTTGAAGTCTGTTTTATCTGATATAAGTATAGCTGTTCCTGCTTTCTTTTTTGGCCCATTTGCTTGTAGGATTGTTTTCCATCCTTTGACTTTGAGCCTATTTTTATCTTTTGTAGCTAAATGTGTTTCCTGGAGACAGCAAAAGGTTGGGTTTTGTTTCTTAATCCAGGCTGCAACTCTGTGTCTTTTTATTGAAGAGTTTAGTCCATTTACATTTAGAGTTAATATTGATATGTTAGCATCTGTATTTGCCATTATGTTTGTCTTTCCTTGATTTATTTATTCTTTTAATAACTTTTTTTTTTTCTGGTCTTCTTTCGTTGTTATTCGTCCCTCTGAGGTTTGGCTTTAGGACTCCTTGTAGTATTTTTTGGAGTGGGGGTTTATTCGTAATGAAATTCCGGAGTTTCTCTTTGTCTGGGAAGGTCCATATTCTTTCTTCATGGAGGAAAGAGAGCTTTGCGGGATAGAGTATTCTTGGTTGGCATCTGTTTTCTTGGAGTCTGTTGACTATGTCCCTCCACTCTCTCCTTGCCCGTAGTGTTTCTTCAGAGAAGTCTGATGTCAGCCTGATTGGTTTTCCTTTGAATGTTATCTGTTCTTCCCTCTTGTCAGCTTCATTATTTTTTCCTTGTCCTGGATTCTTGGGAGCTTTACTATTATGTGTCTTGCTGTGTTTTTTCCTTTCGTCGTGGAAGTTTGGTGTTCTTCTTGCTTCTTGTATATCAATTTTCAGCTCCTTCTTCGCATTTGGGAAGTTCTCTTCAATTATCTCCTGGAATATTTTCTCTGTTCCTACATCTCTCTCCTCTCCTTCTGGAATTCCTATAACTCTTATATTTCCTTTCCTCATGGAGTCAGATAGTTCTCGAAGTCTTTCTTCATTCTTTTTCCTTCGTACTTCTCTTTCCTTTTCTGTTTTGGTTCTTTTTATTTCTGTGTCTTCAAGAGAACTTATTCGTTCTTCCATTTCATCTATTCTGCTTTCCTTGCTTTTCCCGGAGTTCTTTAGTTCCTCCATTAATTCTTTGATCTCCTGCATTTCTTTTACTTCCCTCTTTAGGGACTCAATTTCATTCTTCTGACCATTGTTTTCCCTCTTTAGGGACTCAATTTCCTTCTTCTGATCTATCACTTTTTTAATCATGGCAATTTTAAATTCTCTTTCTGGAAGGCTCAGAAGTTCTTCCAAGTTGCTGTCGTTGCAATCTGGGGAGTGGTTTTTTTTTGTGGTGTGCTTCTTTCCTGAGGAGTTGTTAGGTTGCGTGTGGTTCTTCTACTCCCTACTGTCTGTTTTCTAATTTGTCGTATGCGTTGGGACACTGTGATGCTCGGACTGACTGGCATCTTGGGTGAACTTCTCCGCTCCCCTCTGGCTCTTCCAGGAGCCATCTCTGCCTTCTGGGGGAGCTTTCTGCTGGTTTTAGGCAGTGTTTACTGAAGAAATGTCCCTGTTCTCAAATGGCAAAGCGGGATGCAGTCCCTGCGCCTCCGGTTTCAGGCACACTCTTCTGCGCACCCGGTCTGCCCGGACGTGGGTGCCTGCTCCCTCTGTGGGCTCAGACTGCTGGTCGGAAGGGGCCTGGCGTGGAATAACTTCCCGGCTGGCCACTGCAGAAGCCTTCTGCCCTTTTCAAGCAGTCTTAAGAAATTTCCTGTTCTATGGAGTGTTAGTGACTTTTTTTTCCTGGTCACTAGGTGGCGCCAGAGATCTCTCCTATTGTCCTTGGGGGGCTGTTTTTCGTCCCCCCCACCCCGTGGGACAGGGAACAGAGCGGGAATGGTAGGGTACACCTCAACAGCTTTGGGGTGCTGTGTCTGCCTTGTGCCCCACCGTCGTGGAGAACCCACGCCCCGAATTTTCGTGCCCCGGGTCTCAGTTCAAAGCACTCAGTTCCAGGACGCGGGCTGTAGCCCAGTTCAGTGGCGCAGGAATGGCGCCTTTTGCACTGCTCCCGTGCCCGGGTGCCTGGTTCCTGCTCACTCAGGGAGGGACCTTCACCTCAGTGAGGACCTCCGCGCGTCTCCCCGCAAGCCTAGGTCGTCTCCCCGCAAGCCTAGGTCGCAGGCGCGGGTACCTGGGCAGCCGCGATTCCGGTCTGCACTTGCTTTTCAAGCTCCCCAAGCGCGCCGCGTTTCCGCGCCAGCTTACCGGCAGCCCGGGCTGTGTGCCCGTCTCCTGGGGTCTTTGTTCTTCTCTAATGGCGCCCGGAGCCGTTCGCTCGCTGCGGCGAATCCTGCAGGGTTCGCCTCAGCTCCCGTTCACGGGGTGTGGTGGCTGCAATAGTTCCTTTCCACTCACGGTCCCGCTTGCTGCGTAGTTTGTTCTTGTTGGTTGTTTTGGTTTGTTGTTTTCCCATCCTCATTGTATTTTTTTGTTAATATGCATTTTATGTTTGACACACTGGTATTAATTGGGCAGGTTGAAAAATATGTACATTACATTCCTGATACTCCATATGGACAACTGCACCACCCCAGCTTCAATTCATCTTATAAGCACATCTTTGTTGCTGTAGGGGAGAAAGAGTTCCATTTTGCATCATCAGATCTTGGCTCACTGCCCTCAAATCTATGTAACAGATATCTTGTGTCTAAATATCCCAGTTCATTTCATTAGTGTGCAGTGAGAGAAGGAATGCACATCTGGAGATTGCAGCTTTCTCTAAAATGCATAATTTTCTATTAATTTCAGAAGTGACCTGATTCTCAGCTGAAATACACTGCTGAGTATTTTCAACCTAAAGAAAGATAATGGTAAGAAATTAAAATTCAGGGAGTTGGTAGATTATTTGGATAACTGCATATTCTTGAATCAAAATCAAGCATATTCTGACCTAAATTTTTTAAAAAACTTGAAATCACATCATTTGTAATGTACATGGCCTCTAGTATTGCATATTATATTTTCTCCCTCTGCTGGCCAAGTGCTACCTCAACATTCAAATGAATAAAGAAAAGCTATGTCTTCCTCTGTGCTGCATAATTAGGTTCTAAAACTAAATATATATTGAGAGGAAATGTCATAAAATATCTTGTACATTTTTCTCAACTTCAGAGCCCTCAAGCATTTTGTATACTTGCCCTTAGAAACAACAACAAAACATTCTGCCCTCAGGAAAGATTTGTATTAGTAATGTCTATGTTAGTGTAATTTGAGTCAATAGGCCCCCCTGGAAAAGTTGATTAAATTTCACAAACATTTATTGGATCTGCATCTGTCAGGTATTCTACTAGTTGCTGGGCATATAAAAATGAATACAGTATTGTCCTCTGTCCCTCAGGATCTCAGAGTCTAGTAAGCAAGTGAGATCTATGAACAGTTAAAATTCAACATAAATGCTGCCAGTTGTCTAAAGCATTGGGAAATTCCAGGTAAAGAAAGAATCTGTAGCCTGAAGAGTCAGACTTGTAGGAAAAACAAACAAACAAAAAACAGATCATTGTGATTTGAAACTAAAGGATTTTACCACTTGGAAGGTGTTTTTTGGAACAATGAAACAGCCAGTGCAGAAGTAAGGAGAGGCAGTGAGTTTGCATTTGGGGCTGATTATGAATAATTATGTAGCATAGAGTTAGTGTTAGTGGGTCAAAAGCCTGCAGCAAAAACCAGAAAGTTAGGGGCCTCTCCTGGTGGTACAGCGGTTGAGCCCTGGGCGCAAAGCTGCCCACATCCTCTGCAGTGCTGGTTCTATCCCTGGCCACTGGCGACGGTCCCACATGGTGCACAGACCTCTCCTGTGCACCCACTGCTCCTCTCAGCAGTATATTTCATCGGTCTGCCTGTTCTGCTCCCTGCTCTGGCTCTGGGGAATTCTCTCACTCTCCCATGCTTCTGACTGTACCCAGCACTTGTATAAATAAATAAATAAATCTTAAAAAAAAAAAAAGTTAGGTTTCAATCACATATTTAAGAACTTAGTTACATAGTCTGAGGAATGAAGACCACTCCTTATGGCAAATAAGAGACCATAATTTGTAAGTGCTTGAAATAATTATCTTAATACATTTGCATTTGTAGCTTGATTTTGTTTATTGTAAAGAAATTTACAGCATAAGTAAGAAGGAGGGGCAGAGTGTTTATGAGAGACTGTTGTTTGAGTCACTGCTAATGATCTCAGGTGGGATGCTGGGACCTAAGAAGGCTGAAATTCAGACCTGGCTCTTTTCCCTCCATTAATTTTCATTCACTCTTTGATGACTTAAGGAAAGGAATGTCAACTTGACAGGAGAAGTGAGGGAGATGGAAGGCATCATAGTAATTCCAGAAATGCCTGGTGTACAAGTAAATATTTAAAAAACGAAAGTGTGCTAGCTCTGATTTTCTGAAGAACAGTGTCAGATTGGTTGATGCATAAATAACATGATTTGCTTTGAACTGCAAGATCTCAATTTGTTTCAGAAGTTGTATTTTATATTTTATGTTGTATTAAAAATCTCACATGCAGATGCAAATGAAGGCAAATCAGCTAAGCTGTTGCTAAATTAGTGTTCTGTCTCTGAACATGGACACAGTGTCACTGAGGGCTCTAGGGAATTTTTTTATTTGTGTTGTGCCTTTTTTCCCTGCAGCAGTTAAGACCGGGTCACATTTCCCAAAACAGAAGATACTATTTCATTGACTTCTCTGCTTTCCTCCTCCTCTTCCTTCCGCTCTCTTTTCCTCTTCTTCCCTCCATGGCTTCTCCCTTCCTTCCTCACTCTCACAGCAATGAGCTATGCTTCCATGATTAAATTAGTATTATCCACAGAACCAAACAAGTTGTGAATAGACATCTTCTAAATGTGCCTTCAGAAAATATTTGATATATAGTTAATGTCTTCGAGGGAAAGGTCTGTCTCTTTTCTAAGAACCAGCTTCAAGCTCAAAAAAGTCACGTGACTTCCCTCACCCCAAAATTATCTCACCCTAATATCAAGAGTTTATATTAGATAATCTGCAAAGACTCCTCCAGTTCTAAAATTCTGGTTTTTGTTTTTTTTTTTTTTTTACATCCATGGGGAATGCCCAAGCTTGCCTCTAATAATTGCCCTGTGCTCTGTCCCCAGGTCGTAGCCTGGACAGGCAGTGCTGCTGGTATCATCAGACGATGTCATGTCAGCAAGCTGATCCCAGACATTCAAGAGCCCAGGCAGGCTACCCAGGCCAGCAAAACGTAAGTCCACGTAGTTATAAGTTGTAAAGCATTCTGTTAAATGAAACAGGTCCAATACTGCTACTTTGATAAAAAACAGTTTCCTAATGACAAGACTGGTCAAGGAGTAATGCTATGCTTATTTTAATACCTGAAATTTGGCATTAAAATGCTAAAACTGGATGAACTTAATTATTGTTTTATATAGCTGAGTGCTTTGTATGGCGGTAGTAACATTTGGATGAATAAAACAAAAACAAATGATAAATTAGTTATTTTTTACTTAAGTATTTTATTTACCTTTCCTTAATTTCAGCAAAATGACTGATTTTTGTTATTAAAATCAGGATTTCCACTTAATTTGTATTCTAAAACACTCATAATAGAAAGGATAAAGATAGCCTGAGTTATGTAATGTTTAGATACAGTTAGAGCAATGATGTTAAGTAAAAAAGTGTTTAAAAAGTGAAATTGTTTCTCACATATATTTTTGTTATTTTCCTGATATTCAAATTTTCTGTTAAAATCAAAATGCATTATACAAATTATAATTGATTCTTATAAATAACCAGATTTGATCAGTAAGAATGAATTTTTATTTAACTCTTTGAAGTAGTAATTAAAATTTATTAACTGATCAAATACAAATAACAAAATTTGCAATTCTGGTGTTTAATGCCTATGTAATTGACAAAGGAAAATTAGTATTAGGCTTTTCTTGTTAAACTACATGTGTGCATATAATCCACGTATATACAAACTTGAATATTATGATTTGTTTAGCATTGAAAAACGACGTTCAGTCTCCCATGTAAATGTTAGTAGTAGAACTCTAATGTATGAGTGTTCAGAACCTCCAAGTGGAAACCATTAAAAGTAATAAAAAAAAAAAAAAAAAAAAGTAATAAGAAAGTGGCACCACTGTGAAACAACACTTTGTTAAGCAGGAATCCATTACATTTGTACAATCTGAGATGATATATTTAGAGGTTAATGAATTTGATTTTTTTTCTTAACCTAAGTACTTTTACACTCCAATATGAACAGCAGCACAACCCATTAACCTTTATGACATTTGAATACAATTGTATTTTATTTTTCCTGAATGATTTTAGTTAAAAGAATTCATGTTTGGGGATTATTTATTGGGTTCTGCCAGATTTGATGACCTGATTGCAAGATTCCAACCTAGTGTCTTTAACACATTTTTGTGAACATATAATATGTAATCCTTCCAAAACATGGGACCAGTCAGCAGTTTTACTAGTTATACGTAAGGGCAGGACTGCCATGGTTCTACAGGGAGTCTTGTATAATATGGGCGACAGGCCACGTCATTGTGAATCTCGTTTTCTTGAATCCTCTAGGGTGTATGCTTATATTTGGGTGCATGAGAATTTTGAAGTTACTTCCTAAATTGACTTTTCTGGCATGGTCTTCTCCCCTTGTGTCCTTCGATGGGTGGGGAAAACAAATTGGGGCGGAGAGGAAGATCATGTTGGCAAACACATAGCGCCAATGGGTAAGGAATTTTTATTTACATGGTAAAACTTTTTTATTTATATGCAATAACGTGATAAAATACAGCTTGAGAAATGAATATTCATATGAGTTAAAATGGCTTTAAAAGAAATTGGTTTGCCAATGGCTTTTTCGTAACTGTGAGTCATCCTTGAGACTAAAGGCAGTCAGAGAAGATATATGAAAAGGTGCATCTTAGACATTAAACAATGGAAGACCTTTAAGCAAATGATTAAATGGTTAGAGGAAATCTAACATTGAGAAATAAGTTATATTGAGGGAAATGAATAGTTCTGATTTGGCTCGTCAGTCAGCATAGACAAACCTTCAAGATTAAATAGTGAATGATATTTTGGGTAAGATGGAACATCGGTGAGCATTCTATCATGCATGTTAGCCAGAGGAAACATGCTATTGTGTCTATTAGGGCAGAAACTGTTATGCTTAGAAATTAGATCTGATATTTTGTAGCTGAAATTTGAACCAGTGACTAATATTGCCAAGATTATTTTAAAAAATAGTTAAAACTGGAAGAGACTTAAAGAGGACATGTAATCTGGTTACTTCAGTTTATAGTGGGAACAGAGTGTGGAAGCATGAAAATGTGAGAAACTGCAAATAGTTGCAAATGAGTAGAATACTAATTCTCTGCATACAGTAGAACCAAGTTGATTCTACTCTATTTTAATTGCATTTCATTATATTTAATAGAGATATGTTATAAACTTTGTTCTAATTGGTAATTCTGAGTCAGAAACCTAGTTATTTGAATTGTGTTTCTCTGTTAATAAGGAGATTCATTTTTAGAACTCAGTATCTGAACTCAAAATTTGTGTTACTGTGAAATCAGATACCTCCATCAAAGGTTGTCCTATCTTTCACTGTTTTAAAGTAATTGGTACTTGTTTTCTCACAGCAGCAGTAAAATCTCAAAGTGCGGAAAATACTCTACAGACAATACATGAAAATCTAGCCAAGAATTACTCTGCATTCTTTAATATAATATGTGGTAGCAAGTATGTTTGTGAGCAGATTGAGAAGGGAAATTTTGAAAAGCTCCAAAGCTGGTTGAGATTTTAGCAGATTTAGCAGAGATAAATGATATTCCAAATAATGAAAGAGAACAAAAAGAAGATAAGTAACATTGCCAAATATTATTTTACCAAAAATCCAGTGACAGTTTGATAAAAAATATTGGACACCAAATTGAAGAAAGTGTTGTTTGCTCTTGTAACACAGATTAGAAAGGGTCTCATCACCTTGAAATTTGGAGAGAAACAGGCACCCACAATGGCTTTATGTTCAGAGCAAACTCATCATTGGTCTAAGGCTTCGAAGCATGTTAGGGGTCAAAACAAATGCTGAAGTATTTAAGATGAGAATACTTACTTCTAAACCTCTTTGTTCTCCTTCTCTTTCTGTTCTTTTGAGTCCATGTGAGGCAATACCATTTGTCCAATTGCCTTGCTTGGTTAGGAATTTTATAAAGATATTTTATAGAGATATTTAGACCTCTTTTTTCCCCTCATATTCCACAGTCAAGTAGCGGTTCTGGTAATTGTTAAAAAGCCCCCTAATATACCCTTCTCTCTTTACCTTCCCTGATTCATGCATTTATTAGGGACATTTATTGCTACTCTAAAGCAAGCATCGTACTAGGTGCTGAGCATGCAAAACTGTGTGAATCACAACCCCTTGACAGTCCAGAATTCTCTACCTCACCTATTTAAAAGAAAATATGAAAGATTATAGATGAAGGGACTGAAAGGAGGAAAGCATTTGATATTAGTGGAATGGTTATTAATTTCTCAAAGGTTTAATTAGAGAGAATCCTCATTAGTTCCACAATCTCTAGAATATCTTATCTCAAAATATTTTCCAATCTGCAACCTTATGCCTATCCAAGACATAAATCTATTTGTGGCAATCTGTTAGAATGTCAGTGGGTCCCTACCATCTAAAGAAAAAAGAACAAATTACTAGTCAAGATTACATAAATTTATCCAGGGTCTTACCAAGGACTTCTTCTCTGTCCTCAAATTCCTGCCCTCATTACACTACACCTTCCATTATTTTATCTTCTGCTTTAATACCTTGCAACTATTTGGAATTTCTCATATTTTCAATGCCTCCACACTTTTGTACACCTCATTTCCACATTGTGAATATCCATTTGTCATTCCTTTTTTACTGACCTTTATGACCCACTTTAGTTTTTTTCTCAAACCCCTCCTGTTTTTCTCCATGTGCTGAGAAGCAGGGACATACTCTGCTGGGTTGACTTAAATGATTACCACATCTAGGACAATTAATTACTCTCTGCATATCTCACCTAGCACATATTCATTCTTTAAAACATTTTTAGGATTTAGGTAATACCTAAAATATAACAGACCTGTAATACAAATACATGGCAGTAAAAACATACAAATGAATGAAAAAATTCTGGAACACAAGTATCTCCAATATTATATTTCCTTGTGATTTAAAAAGAAGGGCAATCTGTACATGAAATGTTTTTTTGTTATAAAGCTATATAGTATGCCTAATGTTCTTAATTTTTTATGTTAGCTATAATTTTGATATCTAACATTTTATGTTGCCTATTAATATTCACAAGTATATCCAATTTAATGAATTAAGCTTGAAATGTAATCCTAAATCTAGCATGTAATTAAAATATTAGGACATTGATGCAGTCTCTTTCTAAATTATACCAGGAAAATCTCCAAAAGTAAAATAGATAATGTAAGAATGCTATAAAAAGGGACGTTCTTCTTGGAAGAAGGAAACCAGAATAAATGTGAAATGACTCAGAAGAAAAAGCTTAGATCTGATGACTACATTAATTTCCACCTTTGGACTCTTTAGAAGCTGTGTGAGGAGGACATGCACGAATTTGTCCCTCTAATCTACGTGACCATGTTTCTGATAAAAGTCCTAGACTTTATATAAAATCAACAAGCTGGAGCACTGTAATATAGATACAAGATGCAGATCATTGAGAAGATAGTCAGGGTCCAAGTAATGATAGAAACCACACCAATGATTGAAACAAAGTTTAAAATAGAACATATAATATAGGGGGCCTCCCTGGTGGTGCAATGGGTTAAGCACTGCACTATGAAGCCGTCCACAGCCTCTGCAGCACAAGTTCAATTCTCGGCTGGCCAGGGAGCCAACCCACATGGAGCAGCAGAACTCTCCTGTCTCGCCCACTGCTCCCCTCAGCAGTATATTTCAGTCAGTCTGTCTGTTCTGTTTCCCACCCTGTCTCTGATGAATCCTTTCACCCCCCACATCTCTGTCCTGTACCCTAGCTTTTGTGTGCATAAATAAATCTTTAAAAAAAAGAGAAAATATAATATAAAAATAATTAGGGATAAAATTAGTAAGTAGGAAACAGGTGGGAAGCAAAATAAACATACCAAAAACCAACCAACCAACTTGTATGTTATCAAGAAACAGCTATTATATATATTAGGAATATATAAAGGAGAGTACCCAGGGGACTGAGACCCAGCCCTCTTGGCATTCAGCTAATGCTCTGAGAACAACTGTTATTGCTGGGATAAATAATTATTTCTGGGTGGCAGTGGCAAGAATAAGTAGCAGTCAGGAAGTAGACAGGAAAAGACTAAGTCCTGTCTCACTAAGCCTCTGTTGCCCACTGTTGACTGAGCCCAATAGGAATTTCGATGTTAGCAAAAACAATGCAGAGACCAGCCCAGCATTAAGAAATGGTGTTTACTACAAATCAAAAACAAATAGACAGTTTTAAATCAGAGACATCCTGCAGGGGAAGAGGAGGGAAAGAGATCAGAGGGAGGGAGAGAAGAGCACAGGGGACTCTGGTGATGGTACACGGATGCATTGGTGAAGGAAATTCTGTGGGAACTGCACCTCAGGGGGAGATGGGAAAAAAATCAAGCATTGTTTAAAAATGAACAATTTTTACATATATATCAAATATATATATAAAATATATAAAAAACAAATTAAAAACAGCAAAAAAATAAGTGGTGTTTAGAAGTGTGGGTTTGGAAATCTAGAGTGATAGGTTAATCGCTAGCATGACTGATTACCTTGATAACTGGTGGGAGGATAGACAAGGTGTGGAATAAATGCATGCTAAAAAACTTTAGAGCCTTTGAACATGACTAAGTGAACATTTCTCTCTCTCTGCCCACTAGTTGCCCAATGGCTGCCCTAATTAATCCATATCCAGCAGTATGTCATTGTTCTTGATAGCCAAGACTGGGTCTCAGGGTTGGATGTAGATTCATTATACTGTCCTAACAGGTAGTGTACTGAAATATTTGGTCTGACACAAATTGTCACTTGCTTCTTATGGTTCTTGGACAAAGAAATAATCCTGACAATTCAATAACACCAGGGAAGTCAGTTTAAGAACCAAGCCAATCCAGAGTTACTGGTTTAGTGTTCTACAACTTCTGAATCAACCAAAAAAGGAGAGCAAAAGCTAATAAACTAATTACTCACAAGTGTATTCATGGCCTATGGAAATTTTAATATTATTAAAGATTGTCATCCTTTTGCAGGGATGGGGAAGACACAGACACATTTAAGTTCTCAAATAAAAGTTCAAAACTCTGCCCTAACAAACCAGTTAATAGATGCCTAATTCATCAACAAGAAAGAAAGGCTCTTAAACATCATCCCAATAGAATCACTTAAAAAAAAATTGCTGTTCTTTTCCACCTTTGTGTATTTCTTGTTATTTGAGGGTAAGAAGTCACCCAGCTAAGAATCAAATCAATACCTGCCTTACAGGGTAACTTGTCCTTGAATACTGCTAATGCTTCTACAAGCCTCCTCTAAGCTAGTTAATACTGACAGGTAATCAGGAAAATTAATACAAGTTCACTATGATTGATATATGAAGAAAGCATAATAAACCTAAAGAAATCAGATAAATGATAGCCCAGTAGTGCTTAGTGGAAATGTACAGTTCAAGTCATTTAAAAGGTTTTTACTATCTGATCACAACTGTCTTTCCAGTTTCATCATATATCATGCTTCCAAGAACTCTATAAGCCAGCGCATCTCGTCTGTGTAAAGATTAAAATATAAGGTCTCCCTGGTGGCACAAGGGGTTAAGCACCACACTATGAAGCAATCCGCAGCCTCTGCAGCACAAGTTTGATCCCCGGATGGTCAGGGAGCAACCCACATGGCCCAGCAGACCTCTCCTGCCTCACCTGCTGCTCCCCTCAGCAGTGTATTTTAGTCAATCTGCCTGTTCTGTTCCCCATTCTGTCTCCAGTGAATCCTCTCACTCCCCTAACCCTGCATCTCTGGCCCATACCCCCAGCTCTGGTATGCATAAATAAATAAATCTTTTTTAAAAAGTTTAAAATATAAAATGTTCTTGCTATTTTCTATGACCCAAAGGTCTCTCTGTCCTCCCTCCCTCTTGGCTGGTGAAATCCTTTTGCATCTTCTCAGTATTCCCATTGAAATAACTCCTTTATGAAATTTGACATTGTTTTCTTCCATTTCCTCCTTTGTTCCTTTTTTTTATTTTATTTCATTTTTTTGAAAAAATTTTTTTTATATTTATTCATTTATTTATATAAGCACTGAGTATAGTCAGAAGCGCAGGAGGGTGAGAGAATTCACCAGAGCCAGAGAGGGGAACAGAATAGGCAGACTGATGAAATACACTGCTGAGGGGAGCAGCAGGGAAGACAGGAGAGGTCTGTCGCACTATGTGGGACCCTCATTGGCGGCTGGGGATCGAACTGGTGCTGCAAAGGCTATGGGCAGCTTCATAGCCCAGTGCTCAACCACTGCGCCACCAGGGGAGGCCCTGTTCCTTTTTTTAGAAATATTTATTTCTGCATACCAGAGCTGGGGTACAGGCCAGAGATGCGGGGGGGGGGAGACGATTCACCAGAGACAGAGTGGGTAACACAACAGGCAGAATGACTGAAATACACTGTGGAGGGGAGCCGCGGGTGAGATCGGAGAGGTATGCTTCGCCACATGGGTTGCTCCCTGTCTGGGGATTGAACTCATGCTGCTGAGGTGCAGTGCTTAACCCCTTGCACCACTAGGGAGGTCCTCCTTTGTTCCTTAATAACATGTACAAGACCTGTATTTCTTTGTAATCAGAGTTATTATAGCTCTCAACTTAAGGTGCCCTTGATCGCAAGATACCCCATTACTTTATATACCACTACGAAAGAGAAATGTCAGCCTTAAACTACAATGCCATTAATTTTATGAAGCATCTTGACTTCAGAAGTGAGAGTACAGATAAAAGGTGTATTTTAAAATTAAGGAAATGTGATAGTTGTATATAGGATTGACTCTCTTGCTCAGTTGTAAGTTGTGAGCTCCATGACAGCAGTATTCATAACTCAATTTTGTGTCTCTGATGTTAAATATGTTGTTTGACACATAGCGGGCTCTTCAGTAAATACTTGCTAAAGTATACCTCCTAAATATTAAGATATGAAATTGTGTCCTCGGCAACATTTACTGATATTGTTTAGGGTACAAATAAGTGATATACAGTCACAAGATAAAACTTTACTCTTGTAAGCCTTCATGAATTTCATTCAAATTTAGTTATATTAGCAGGATATTTAAGCATTTATAGATGTACTTTAATTTTAATAGACATGAGAAGGTCCATGCTCCTAAATCATCCATTTGTCACCTGATAATCCCACCTCTAGCTAATCCTTTTCTGTAACAAAATGCACAGTTTCCTGAAAGGATATTCTCATTAAGCTTTATCAGACAGAATCATTATGTGAATTAGTTCACTAGGTCCCTCTTCAATGTCAACAAATAATAACCACCTTAAATATAGTTCTGATAAAATAGAATCCATCAAGTTTATTTTTAGCATTGCCCAAGGAAGGCAGATTTGGAAAAGAGCTTTCAGAGCAGGACTGCAAGAGAACACTAGGTCACTTGTTCAAGAGTCAAAAGTAGAAACTGAAGAGAGAGCAGCAAGGTAAAAGACATGACCTTGGTAAGAGCCTCTGCTCTGCTGCAATGCTCCTTGTCAGGGAAATAATGCCTTTATCTCTGCTCTATTCTCTAGGCCTTTTTTTTTTTAAATTTCTGTAATTATGCCTACTCTGCATGCCTGCTCTTCATTATGCTTATTTAGAGTGTTTTAATGCATATTTGCTTGGTGAGGTCATTTAGATCTCAGTGCCTCTCTCTTACTTTCTTCTCTGTACTGCCTTTCCTCAGACTTCTGTTTTCTTTTCCTTCATATTAGTTTCATAGAACAAGAACTTGACTTGGGAATGAGTGCTTGTCAATATCATAATACACACATCTTTGTAATTTTTCAGCCTTTTTCTCATCCTGAGACCTGTGGCTGGTTTTCCCTGGATCACTGGCTACTCTAGGGTTGTGGGGAGCAACTTCTCAAGTCAAACTACAGCCTCTGAAAAAAATGTGTTTCCTTTTGTTTCCTTTTTTTTCCTTTAGTCCTTACATATGTAACTGAGTAATTAGACAAGCTATGCTCTTCCATGTCATATAATTGCCTTGAAATATTGTTTCTACACCTGTGCATTTTGTTTCTCCTCTCCATATTGAAAGCATCTAAATAAAAAATACCCTGTTGTTTACATCTGGCAGTCTCATATATCAGCAAAACCTGTTTACTTACTGAAAAGAGTCTGACAGATGTCTCACACGTGGCCAGGGTAGTGCACCTGCAAAGATCAGGAACAATAAGCCTTGCATTATATGACACTTTGAACTTTTTCTGAATGCTTTTACTTATATTTTTCATTTCACCTGTTCTTATTTAGTTGAAACATGTGTCATTTCTAGTGCTTTTTCAGTCATTCACTTTTGTCTTTTCTAGCAGCCATTTCATTTCTGAATAGCAGTCATATAGTTTTTATCACTATAATTTTGCATAATCAAACTAGCAATTTTGAGAAATTTTTTATTATGAACTGTATTTCTTTCAAAACATACTCCATTACCTTACATCTAAAACTTCTATTTAATCTTTGGAAGCTGAATTACTGCCAACATGTCTTTAAGAGTTTTCCCCAATAATTTTACAGTCATAGTTTTCCCAACGTGATCACTGGGTAAATGCTCTCTCACTTCGTTCATTTAATTCTTCTCTTGACAAGGCACCGTCTTCCTTTGGATAATTATTAAGTTTCTTCCTCTGCTGTCTTCCCCAGAGACAGCTGTGTTCACTGCTCTCTACCCCCAATTCTGACATTTCTCTTACAGAATGTTTGGAATCGAAAGTTCTCACTCTAATACAGGGAATCCTCTGAACATTCTTCCCTTTCTTCTTCTTTTCTGTGCCTTTTGTTTTTGCCCTTTCTCAGATGTTACTCAGTCTCTATGGTAGGGAAAATTATAGCATGACCCCCAAGAATTCCACTGACTGATGTATATACCCACTACAGTCTTCTCTCTGGTCTTGGTTGGGATAACTGAGACTGATGGAGAATTGCTGAGAGCTGTGGCAAAAGGGACTTCCTAGTGTAACAGAGTGGTCCCCAGGAAAGGGGGAGGTTCCAGGTTCCCTGCCCCACCCAAATGGAGGGTGGAGCTGAGCAGAGTTGTAAATTTCCTCATTTCCCCTTCCCTTGTAAATAAACCTTTTATTAACCTTTTGTGTGTATCTGCAGTAGAGTATTAATAAGTCTCTTTTAAGCATGTGGGTAAGGACCCACAGCCAGGCAACACGTTTTATGTTGGGGCTGCTCTGTAACACTAGCAGCAATTAAGACCTGATCAAGAGGGAGAAAAGCTGGGTGTACATTAAGCAGTAAATTAAAACTTTAAAAGAAAGAAGCAGCAGCATCTGATGATCTCCAGGTCGCCTTGAAGATGTAAACTACCATGTTGTGGAGAGAACAGTATGGCAGGAACTCTGGAGAAGGGTGACCCACAAACACCTGCCACTAAGAAATCTGGATCTCAGTTATACAGATGCATGGAATTTCAATTGACAACAACCACATGAGCTGGGTAAAGAATCTTGAGTTCCAGATGACAACCAGTCTGACTCCTGCCTTGAATCAGCCTTGCAAGGCCCTAAGCAGAAGCCCAGTTCTGGTGTGCTCAGACAGACCCTGTGAGTGAGGATAGTCTGTTACAGAACAAAAGAAATAATGAAGAAAAGAAGTATGTTCTTTTTCTCCTGCTGCCCATTATTTCTTGCAACTTTAATTCTGACTTGTCACAACTGCAACATTTTGGGGATAAAATGGTTTAAATCCGATCCACATTGACCGCTCTGTTGGACCTCTTTGCATTTCTCTTCTCTGATCCTTACTCTGTCTTTACTCAGTCCAATCCTCTTCCCCTCCAGGAATATTTTTGTGTGTTCATTTGTATCTCATTTGGCTTTTGCATTCTCCAAAGGAATAGGCTTAAACTATTTTTTTTATTCGCTATGTGGCCTGCTTTTCATTAGTAATTGGAGGTGAATTCAAGAGATTCTGCTGTAATGCCATGGTTCTGATGCTCCAATGAAATAGATTCATTAACTTATTCATTTGTTCACTTTTTTTATTCAACAATTAGGAGATCAACCCAAAATGTTTGGTAATTGCCTAGGCACTTCTGTTACAAAGATAAATAAAACACAGATTTTATTTTATTCTGAAGTACTCAAGTTATAGTGGATATAGGGTAGTTGCCAAAATGAAATAAAACATTAGATAGAACTTTAAAATTATCAAGTTTAAGACACTACTATTTGGAATAGTATAAATATACTCACATACAGGACAAGTAGCAAATCAGTTGAAGAGAAAAAATGAAGAGGAATATAAATTCACTGTAGTGTTTCATCCTTGAAAAATATTAATTGGAATTTTGATTTTCATCAAGCAGTCACTGTCAACTTTTAAGTACCTCTTATATGTAGAACAATGTAGCATGAATCCAGGAATGGGTCGTAAGAGGTATGCAGGATGAAGAAACAGTTTTGCCCTCTAAAAGCATACACTCTGTTTTCTGCATAATGACAGCACAGCCTGGCCTTGTAAGTGATTCTGCAGAGTGCCTTACCTAAACCAGATGGACAAATATTGACAAGTGCACAACAGTGGAGGCACAGACCATGGGTGGAGAACTGGCATGGTAGCAATACATAGTGGTGTCATTTTCTGTCAACAAGCACAATTTGACCTGCAGCATCCTGTGTAGGCAGAGGGTGTGAAAATTACTATGGCTCAAGGGTCTGCAGCTAAGCATGAAGTTAGCAGAATGGATGTTAAAAGAATTGGGGTTAAAAAAAAAAACACTGCAACCTGTATAAAAAAGCAAATACATTTCACATGAAGAGTGTGAATTTTCCATAGAAATGAGAAAAGAGAATTCCTAAGAGAACTTATTTTCCTTGTCTATTCATTTCTGCCCTGTAGGAAGATGATAATGGGAAATATTTTTATAACATCGTAGGCTTTAACAACAGCAATGCTATTTTTGAATGGTATATTTTTTTCTAGCATTATAAGCATAATCAACATCTCACTTTCAGAATCTGTGCATCAACTTGAAATCAGTCTGACCATGATATTTCAATGTCTTGAAGTACCAGGTAGGCATCTACAGGCACCAAAGCAAGTTATAGATGGTTATGCGCTGTAGTTACTGTAAACTGGCTCATCTAACAACTGTCTGACCATGTGAAATCACTAGACAAAGAAAAGTTACTTTGTGCAGTAAATGTATCCTAGGAAGCAGTTCTGTTTATTCAGGTAACATTGTATTTTGATATCATATACATTTCAGACGTGCCTCATTGTAATTCATTGTATATATTAAGTTTACCACTGAAGGTCCAAACTTTATCACCTTACAATTGACCCTTTTACCTGAGCTATGGTGCCATCCCCTTTCCCTTCTTCCCTTATAGGGAACACTATTTTGGTATTATCTAAAAATTATTTTTGTTTTATTTAGTTCATTTATTTTGTTTATATACCACATGGGAGTGAAATTATACAGTATTTGTCTTTTTCCCTCTGACTTATATCACTAAGCATAATACCCTCTAGGTCCTTCCATGTTGTTGAAAATGGCAGGATTTCATCCATTTTCTTTTCTTAATAGCTGAATTTATTCCATTGTGGATAGAAACAGCAGCTTCTTTATCCAGTCATCTGTCAGTGGGAACTTAGGTAGTTTTAAACTCCTGGCTATTGTAAATAATGCTGCAATGAACACAGGGGTCCATATATCTCTTTGAATTAGTGTTTTCATATTTTTCAAGGAAATAGCCAGAAATAGAAAATCAAATAATTTTTGTTTAAAACTTCACTCAGTTCTTATTTGATGTTAGAATTGCTAATTCTTTTTTTCCCTTCCAAACTACTAGGTTATCAGCAAAACTTATACATGAACAGTTTTATTTAGGTAATCCTAAAGTCTAAAAATATATTTCAAATATTACTATAATAAAAATCCATGATGACTGTTTTAGAAGTCCCAGTTTACAAATCATTTGATATAAAAATTTATCAGTATGAATTTTTTTTGCAATATCCTGAAATTGGATGTAATTAGGATCTGCCCCCATTAAAAATTAAGATATTGCTGTTAGAGTCTGCACAGGTGTGCATCTTAAAAGTAGATGTGTGTCTGTTCATTCAGTGAAGTTGGTCATTAATTTATGAGAAAACATTAAAAATCTTAACATGGGATCATGGGAGCTGAAAAGCTCCAATCCTGCTAAAATAGTTGCAGCCTAAAAAAAAAAAAAAAAAAAAAATGGTGGAGCAATAAGTGGAGTAGTTTCATAGAGTTAGTGATTGAATTAGGAAGGAACAGTCTTATCAATATTGATTTACAGAGAATCATTTTTTATTGTATATTTCATTTGATTTTGGATTGGAAGAGAACAGATTTCTTTTAGTACCCAATGCATTAAAATATCCTCATATGTGATCCCATATATACACACATATCTCCAGGTATACACATATGGTCAGGTACATATCTGTTTTGTAGCTGGCTGTTCAGTTTTCCCAATACCATTTGTGGAAGAGACTCTCCTTTATCCAGTGTATATTCTTGGTTCCTTTTATATGTATTAACTGTATTAATTATATGTATTAACTGTATTACATTTATAGATGTGTGGATTTATTTCTGGATTCTCAATTCTATTCCATTGGTCTGTATGTTTTTGTTCTATTACCGTACTGTTTTTGATTACTATAGCTTTGTAGAAGATGAAGTCTAAGAGTGTGATACCAAAGCTTTTTCTCTTTTTTTTTTGTCAGGATTGGTTTGGCTATTCAGGGCTATTCAGGGTCTTTTGTGGTTCCATTTGATTTTAGTACATGGATGGGACTGGAGGGGTTAATGATACGTGATATCATTCATAAGGGAAAAGAAAAATACTGGATGGTTTCACTTATACATGGAATATAGATAAACCAAATAAAGGGTCAGATAAACCCAAACCAGTAACCAACCCTAGAAAGCTGACTAGGGGGTAGAAGCTATAAGATGGGGAAAGGGAAAACACATTGGAAGAAGGAAGAATCAATGCACTGTGGTGGAGGACTATGGTTACCTTGGTTTGAGGTGTGGTATAAGGATATTCTTCTGAAGAAAAGTGATTCTATGTCTCTGAATCACATACCATATTAAAACCCAAAGTTAACTAAAAAAATAACATTTTCTAATGACTTTTTTTAAAAAAAAAGTCTATCATTCAGTCATAGCATTCCACAAACCTTTATACTTGACAATCACCACGTAGTCCATAAATTCTTCAAATATTGGTGAGGTTGAATAGTACAAATCTTAATTAAAATGAAAACCCACTGGTTATTCAAAGAAAGCCTTAGCATATATCTGTACTTGTGATACCAAATGATTGATATGTAGAATTAAAAACTGTTATGTGATTACCATCAAATATATATATATATCAAAAGTATGATCATACACCAGTAATAACAGAAAGTTCCAGCAGTTATATAAATGAAGGCTATGATCTTAGAATTACCTTTGAGCACTTGACATATAATAATGAAGCATCAAAATACAGAGAAGATGTAGATTGAACTTTTTCCCTCGAAATGTCCTTCTCTAGCTTAGGCTGAAGCTTAACCCGTAGTGGGCAAAGCAGGACTGAGACTAGGAAATACTATCAAAACTACAATTTGCAAAATGTATTATGCCTTGCAAAAGTAGGTAACTGTACCAAACTATAATGTGAAATACAAAATACATAATTTACTTTAAAATAAGCTTTTCAAAATTTTATCTCAAGAAACAATTTTATCTCAAGAAATCCAGAGTGTAAGTAACTGCCCATGTTAAAGTTTTATTCTTTTTTCAGGAAACCGATTTTTTAAAATATTTTAATTCATCTAATTCTTACATTATTTTTTTCAGTTTTGCACAATGTATGCATTTTCATTTTGGTTATATTCCCCATACAATTGCACCCCCTTTTTTGGACCCTAATCCTTCCTCTCCCTGCAACCCCTCTCCCCCCGTAGCGTGTCTCTGGTTTATAGTTGCTTGTTGATTTTGATCTTTCCTTTGTTATAGTTAATCTCTTTCCTGGTCCCTTATTTAGGTTTTCTAAATTCCTGCTATGAGTGAGACCATCCAGTATGTTTCAAAATCTACATGTTTTAAAGAAAAGATCTATTATTATTTCTGAAATGCATATATTTTACAAACCTTGCCTAATCCCTTCTCAATATTATGCTTAATAATTTCAACCTAAAATCAATTTTGATCCCCAGACCTCTATCCTGCAAGTGCCCTGCTTTTAATATCCTGTCAGACTCTGTGGAGATGGAATTTTCTTCCTTGTTCAGTAAATTTGTTGAACTCAGATTTGTCTGATCAACATGTTTCCTTGATGATTTTTATATAAGGTTCTAATATTAAATAAATTTAGAATGTATGTAACAGTAAAAATAATACTAAGAAATGATTTTTTTTTTTTTGCCTAGAGATTAAGTAAATGCATAACCTCATTATACTCTGATAGGTAGTTGCTGCTCTGGTTCTCATGTATCATTGAAGAGATGAGGGGTGGGATTAAACCCCAGTTATATATTGGTTATTTCTTTTGTTTGAAAATTTTTAATTTTTAATTACATAAAACTATTTTAGTGTAAAGCTTAAAAAAATTCCAAAAACTTCCTAAGCACTTAAGATATTCCCAAAAATATTTATGGGATATCTTAATGTTGGTTGTAAATGGATTCTAGTGTTGATGAATCTTTAAAATGGGCTACTATCCTGGCTCCATAGCTGTCTTAATAAGGAATGTGTAGAGAATTCTGAATTTTCATAGCACGTTATAATCATTACCAAGTTAATTCGTGTGATAGCCAGTGAAAGATCTAAATATTCCCATCCTTCTCTAACAATGAGGAAAGTAAGACCTAATGAAGATCAAGTTTAATTTCCAATCCACTGTACAAATTATGTACAAATAATATAATCCCATTAATGGGATATTTTTTTTTTCTTTAGCAACACTCTAACTTAGAAAAAATCTAGTTTGCTATTTCAGCATCAAATAGCATATAAACAAACTGCTCAATATGCAAAATAACTTTAGTGGTGACAAACTAATTCACCTAAGAAAGCAAAAGTTCCCCCTATTAAATTACCTACAACCATTTCTGGTTAGCCTTTACAAAATAACAGCTTATAGATATAATTTCATGTAATTAAAAACTCCCTTTCTTTTTCTTTATTCTTGTAACAAGACAAATTAGATTGGCAAGGAAGGACTATATTGGAACTAGAATTTGATTTTGCTCCAATAAACCATATTTATTGACATCAAAGTAAAATGTTTCATGTATTTTATACACTATATGTCATTTACTATTACAACCTGGATGTAAGAGATAGCTCTTCCTATACACAAATAGGAGAACTGAGCTAAAAAGTGCATATACTGCTTTCATGAAAGGAGCAAGTGATATTGGGAGTAAGTACCTATGCCTGTGACTCTAAACCAGCAATGTCTCCAACATATTACTGTAGCTCCTGTCTAGAGCCCTGTTCCCAAAGTCCAGTGGCCACAATTCTTAGTAAAACTTGATTTTGTAAAATCAAATCTGTGATTACTGAATTATAAGTAGACATATAAGCTTGAAAGCATATCTTCCCCAAGCTATTGTCACATTAAAGAAATTCCTAATGTATAAATAAATGTCAAATTGATTAATCATGATAATATACTTTAGATGTATTTATGGCCATCTTGAAGGTTTGCTACTAATGGCACTTTTTTTTATGCTGGGGCTGTTTTTTCTTCCTGATTCTAGATTTCCAGAAAAGTGGTATTCTCTTTAAAACATTCATGATTTTATATTTGTATTTATATTTCAGCAAAATAGGTCATCCTTATTAATAATTACTTATTTATTTATTACACTTCCTTAAAACACATCTTGGTTATCTTCTATTATAATCACCTTTTACTATTCTTAAAGGAATTCATGCTATTGTATCTCTAATGTACATCTGAACCAGCTCTTTGTCACACAAAATGATTTTGAGTAATGAATGAGGTACACTGTTCAAAGCCAGTCATTTTGAGAGCTTTGCTGTTAGGAAGTATAAAGCAATTAAGAATGTATCATTTAGAAACTGATACACTTGAATTATTAAGCATGCCTCTTACCTGAAGAGTCCTAGAATGTGTTCCACATATAAATTGGCCATAGACTTAAGCTTAGGTACAAGAAAAAATAAAATTTAGAAATTAAATATCTGACTCAAATGTTTTTAAGTATAGGATGGAAAGTTCACTGGGCTTTTTCCTGCCTTTGCTCACTCAGCTTCAATTTCTACAGTCAGAATTCTAGGGTTTACTTTGGTTTGGTTTTGTCTGTTCTTTGCTTTGTTTCTCTATATTTCACGTATGGTGAATTCATCTAGTGTTTGTCTTTCTCCTTCTGATTTATTATACTTAGCAGAATCTCCTCCAATTTCATCCACATTGTCATGAATGACAAGTTCATTTTTTTTTAAATAACTGAGTAGTATTCCATTGTGTGTATGTATACCTATACACCTATCTAACTATACACACGCACACACATACATACACAACTTCTTGATTTATTCATCTTTCATTGGGTGCTTAAATGATTTCAAGTGACACATTTTCCATATTGTGTAAAACAAAAGAATATTTAGGTATTTCTTGTCTGTTTTATGTGCTCTGTATAGAATGGGAATCATGCGTACCTGCAGAACTGATACTACTCTCTTATGTCTGGTAACAGATAACAAATTTGGAACTATGGGTTTTCCTCATTTCTGCATTACCTTATGTAATAATAAATTAAGGCAATAAATGTCCTTGAATAAATGCAGTAGAATTTCTAGGAGTTAAATAAAGATTCTGGGTGGTGGGGTGGGGGCTCAGGGGGGGAAATGGGTAGTGAAATATTTTAAATGTTTCTTTTTAATCTAATCTCCTTTTCTAAAGAAGAAAATGTGGGCTTTAGCATCGTTTATGAAGTCATGTAGGCATTTTCACACAAATACTATTTACAAAATTACTGGTGATCACTTGTCTTTTTTGCTTTTACTTTTTGTGTTTTTTTGTGTGTGTGTGTGTCTGTAATTTTTTTTTCTCAGATTTGTCAGTCATTTGCATAGATATATAATTTTTGGATTATATCTTCACACCTCCACATTTGCTTCACTAACATTTCTCCTTCACCTAAATTCCCTTACTAGCATCCTTTCCCTTAACCACTCTAATAGCCCATATATTTTCCACAGCTTGTAAAGATTATTTTTACCAGTATGTTTTCTGTAGTTATTTATATTCTGCAAATAAGTGACACTATTCAGTATCTGTCTTTTACTTTATGACTCAGCATAATCATTCAAGATCCATATCTATTTTGTCATAAAATGTACTATTTCATCTTTTTAAATAACTAGTAGTATTCTGTTGGTATGTATTCCACAATTTCTTTATCCAGTTGTCTGTTGTTGGGCACTTAGGTTGTTTCTACGATTTGTCAATTGTGGATAGCGCTGTTTTGGTATAGGCACACATGAAAATTTTTGTAGTAGTGTTTGCATTCTTTGGGTACATATCTAGCCCTGGTATTGCTGAATTATATGGTATTTCCATGTTCTTCCTTTAACCCAGCCACACAAATAATTTGACAGTTTGGAAAGGAAATAAGTCCGTATATTATCGTAAGACTTAATTCTGCATAATTTTTCTTTTTCTTTTTCTCATCTCCAATCATAGATGTGACCTACTAAAATTGCACCATTTATGCCTGGTCTGAAATAAGTGATTTTAAAAGAGAAGTTTTCCTTGCCAACTTAAGGATAAGTTATACTTTCTTCTGGAACCAGGCAAAATGGACTGTGCCTTTGTCATGACCAGTGTGCTGCTTTTCTTTAAGTTTCATTCCTTTTCTTTATTTTAAAATCTTTTATTGATCTGTTAGAAGGAAGTATGGCTTTAATTTTTGTTATTGACTAAGTAGATCTTCCTGCTTGCTTAGTTCCTCTTTCACTGCAAAGGAAGAATTCATTTGATATTATCTCCACAATGACAGCAATGATAGTGTGACCATTGCACATTGCTTGATGTTTTCATTATTTCTCTGCACATAAATAAGGTGTCAAGAGTTTTAATACTTCATGAGCAGTATTCTGTAAATTATAGTAATATACTGTACTTCTTTGACCTTTTCAATATTGTGTGATTTGGTTGGCTGGCCTCTCTATTTATAACCCTGCTGAGCAGTGGGGAAGGAATGAATACCCTGCCACTAATGAAAATATCATATATTGAAAGAGTCAAATCACGATTATCCTGTCTTGGTCCAGATGACTATATTTTGCAAGATATACAGCAGCAGGCATTGTAATTCTGATAAATCATTCTCCTGACAAAAGGTATAATGAGATTAGAAAATTGCCAAAAATTAATTCATTTACTGACAGAGTTTGTACCCTAGCTAAGAAGAGTGTGACTTTTTTTTAACAAAATCTCATTAGAATCCCAACTTTAATTCTGCAAATCTTTAAATTCTCTACCAGTGTTTAAGTTGGTATGTTTAGTACTTAGATTAGTAAGTATGGTTAAGAATCATGATGTAGAATTTTTATAGCCTAAAAAAACAATGATCAAATAACATTTTCTCTTTCTTTCATTCGGGGTTCTCTGCTTAATTTTGTCTCTTGTGACTAAAAAATGCATCCTTGATGTTTTATACTAAATGACTTTAGTGACAGAGATAATGTAATAGGAAACATTCTGAGAGAATTATGCATGTGATGGTCTTTTGGCTATATGCATATGCCAACATTTGCTGTTTCCTGTCTAAGGAATATTTAATGGCATTCCTGACTTCCATGAGCTCTTATTAAACAAATCAGTATTGTTATTCAAGTTCTTTCAGACTGTGCTTTACCTTACTGACAGGGCAGGGATGCATAAGACAATTTTATCCAAGTTGAGAACCTCCTCTGTGTCAATTTGTATAACTATGTTGTCATTATTTAAAAGTAACTTTTGGATTAAAAATATGTGGAAGAGAAGATGGTCTCACTTGCAATCTTTTCAATTTGTCATGATATGATAGTATGTGCATGAACAGTCCTAATTAATATAATGACCCAGCTTGCTTTGCAGACATCTGAACTCTGCCTCAAGATGTCAGTGCATCTAAGTCCAGGCTTTGAGAAACATGACCCTTACAAGCTGCACTCTGTTCTCAAGAGCTTTTTCTGTCTTATACATTGTAAGTGAAGAACTTTCACTTTAAAGAGACTTGTAGCCTCCCCTTCTGAGAAACAGCAGATCTTCTTTGCTGTACAAGTTCTTTTTCAATTAGTGTCTTGGATTTACTCATTTGAAAAGCTTATGGGAAGCCATTATGTATTAAAGGATTTTAGACAGGTTAGGTATGATTTATAACATAAAGCAGAATTAGGTTTAGTTTGATTAAGCAGCACATCTGTTGAGGTGATGGTGAAAAGATTTATGAAGTAAAATCAAGTCAAAGAGGGAAAAATGAAATACCCACATGTAGCAGGAGAAAGGATAAACAGAATCTATGTGATTGGAGATACTTAATCATTATCGTGACTGTACCTATCTGAATTCCTAATACCCATTGAGGTGTTTTCCAAATCTTGGCTCGTTTTCTCCTCATGATGGTCCTCCAAAATAAGACTGCTATTCTTATTTACAGAAAAGAAACTGAGGTTCTGAGAAGTTAAATGTTTTACTCAAGGACAAACAGCTAGGCTGAGACAGAGCCATGAATCAAACTCAGATTGTCGTTGTTTTCTCCCTGTCCCTAAAGTTCATTCTCTTTCCATTTCTCCACAATGTTCTGCAATTTATTAGTCCATTTCTCTCCTACTGCTCACATAGGGCAATGTCTTGGGTCTCACCTGAAGAGTTGAAGACATTTCAATCTGCCCTAGTACAGAAAACCAGTTGGAATTTCTGATTATAGGATATATTGTTTATAATCTGTAGAGAAACTCATGAGATAATAAATCAGTGATAACATCTCTTTCAGTACCTAATATCCTGGTGTCTCTGCCTGTAACTGGGTATCACACATAGATACACATGGCAAGCAAATCCCTGTTAATGTTTGTACATTATTATTATTTGACCCTTGCCTCACTCCAGAAAGAATTTCAGTGGACTTCTCCATTGAAATGATAGCTGATATTTATTTGTCTGTCAGAGAAATACTAATATTTTCATTTGGATACAGAAGAATTGCTATCTTAACTAGTTGCCTGATTTAAAATATGTAACTGAACAGACTTACAAAATGTGTGAGAAAGAAGAGACTGATGTTTTAAGTGAGCAAAGCTTTCCTGATAATACATAGGCAGCTAACCACCTTGCCTATCCTTAAGACCATTTCTGTGCAATCAATAATTATAGAGAATTTTCATATGTTGTAAAGTGTAGACCTCCAATCAGAAGGACAATTGGATTAATGCATTTAGTTGATCCTTTTATCTCCATTGCCAATACGGTACTCTGTTAGATGTGGAAGAAAATCCACAACCATTCAGCAAAAGAGAATTTGCTGAATATCCAAATGATATCCAAGTAAGATTATCATGTTTAGAAGGTCTTGTCAAGTAAACTTCAAATAGCCAACTTAAAAAAGACTAAAAAAGAACCAGCATATACTATGATCATCATATTTGCTACTTTCATAGATTCTAATGAGATTGAAATAGAGTATTATGTTTTATTTATCTGATGTCATTAAGTCCTGCACACACCTAGAAGGATATTCAGATTTTTCTGGTTGTCTGGAATTTCACAGAATTAAATGTTGTCTAGGGTAAGAAGGCTATTAACTGAGGCATATAAGTTGATTTAGTGGTTTATGAAGTAATTCTACTTTGCTACAATACTTGACCAGTTTATTAAGTTGTATCAAGTCACAGTAAATAATGGCATAGCATAACAAAATCCTTTCCTTTCTTATTTTTACATAAATATATAGAATAGTTATTTTTCAAATGATTTTTTTAATTTTTTATTTTATATATTTTTACATCATTTTTCATTTTTGCACAATGTATGCATTTTCATCTTGGTTATAGTCCCCATACAATTCCCACCTCCCTTGTTTTGATCCTACTTCTACCCCCCACCCCCCTTAGTGTGTCTCTGGTTTATATTTACCCAAAGGACACAGAAAAGGGCACCTGCACCCCTATGTTTATAGCATCACTATTTACAATAGCTAAGCTATGGAAACAACCCAAATGCCCCAAAATAGATGACTGGATCAAGAAGATGTGGTACATATACACAATGGAATATTACTCAGCAATCAACTCATACAATAAGAGATAAACTCATGTAATTTGCAGCAACATGGATGGAGCTGGAATGGATCATGGTCAGAGAAATAAGGCAGAAGGAAAAAGAAAAATACCAGATGGTCTCACTCATAGTAGGAATTTAGAAAACCTAAATAAAGGACCAGTAAAAAGACTAATTATAATAAAGTAAAAATCAAATGATTATTTGTAAAATTTTAGCATTATGTGTTGGTGCTCTTTTAACATCACTTGGGGGAAAGTAGCTAAAAAGGCTGGGTGGTTTGTGTCCTTAAGTTTAGGTTTGTTGGCCTAGAAAAATGCCATAGGAGTCAGAGAAAATGTGTTACTTAAAGACCCATTCAGCTAGGCAGATTGTTTAAACATGGTCATGCCCACTATATCATACTTGACCGAAGCATTGAGGAAAATCTACAGAATAAGAGTTCCAGGTGTTTCTATTGGAGGCTGTGCATCACCTAGAAACCCCAATACTGAATTATTCACTAGCACCCCAGGCAGCTCTTGCTTCAGTTGTAGCACATAGAGCACTATAGCTCCCTTTCCCTACCTATAGGCTTCCTTGATTATGGACTCTTGTTTAGTAAAGAAAACAACTTTACAAATTTAACATCTGCTACAACTTGTACATAGTGTGACTTTTGTTTTTGTTTTAACTGAAATGGCACCCTTTGTGGTGTCCAGCAGCAGTTTTCAGAGATTAAGTATTTGTCTGCAGTTTTATAGGAACCAACTCCTGTCAAGATCTATAATTTCACTGCAGAATAAAGGCTCTCTGGGATGAAATTTGACATGTAAAATTTCAGACTGAAGGAAGAGAGGAAGAGTAGAGAAAAAAGTGCTTTTATGAGCTTAAGGTGAACTCTTTATGTGCTAGATGATTTCAGCCACATACTTCTCCAAAGACTCCCAAGGTAACTTTATGGCCCTAACCTTTAATTTTAAATAAAGAAATTCATAAGAGAGGAACTCAATTTTCTGGCAGATATGTTTGATACTCAAGAAATAACTATTGTGAATAAGTAGAGCCGAACACGTGGGATCTGAATTCTTTATCAATTTCATTTTTTTTATTGTACATTCTCCCACCTCAGAGTCAATAGTTGATAAGTTTATAGATCAATTAGACATATTTCTGTGTTAAATTATTTGATGCATACTTCAGTGTCTAGCTTTTGCTCTTGCCTTTAAGAATATTATATTCTGTCTAGAGTGATAACATAAATCACAAAATATGGAAAAAATACTCAGAAAATGGATAATATGTTATAAATCATCTCACTTTTTCTCCTAGTAATGACTTTCCTGTTCCCTCTTGAGATCTCAAAATTCAACTTTAGTTCTTTTTCCAATTTCTTCACAAACTACCCTCCTCACTTTCCTAACTCTAGGGATCTAAATGTTGACAAGTTTTACAATAGAAAAATAAGACCATTTTGAGTAAGATTATTAAAAACAAGTCCCTAAAATTATGTCTAGTGTATATTGCATTTTCCATAAAAGCTACATATGTACATTTGCATTAATATGCATCTTATTACTTTCATTGTTATATTCCCAAATCTGAAAAACCAAACCAAAAATCCTGCAACTAGCAAGGTCCAGATTTAAAGTGAGTGAATATTTTGTAATCAACAATAAAATAAGAATAGGGTGTTCACAGTGAAAATCAAAATCAACAAAAAACTCTGAACCAGAGACACTTTTGGGGGGGTGGGGGGCGGGAGGGGAAGGATTGGGGTCAGAATGGGGCGTTTGCAATTGTATGGGGGAATATAAAAATAAAATTTATTATTAAAAAAAAAAAGTAAACCAATAGTACTTCAAAAAAAATTTAAATATTTTCCATTTGAAAGTAAAAGATGATTTTTTTTAAGTATGAAAGTCAACCAATCTCCCAATATAATGTGAGATACACCCTGAAATGTAGCCTATGTTCAATAAAAACTTCATACTCTACATGCATATTTTTGGGTAGTCAAATTCAAAACATGTGTCCAGGCAACCATGGACCACTGTGACAGATTCTGCCTATCAATGTGGTTTAGGAGAAGTATAATTATATAAAAATAGATATATATAAATTAAAAGAGTCCTGCTAAATTTGTTTCAGTGTAAAAAAAATAAATAAATAAGAATAGGGTGTCTGTTTTGGGTAGAAGTGCCCTAGTCATTCACACTCATAATTATGGTGTGTTGACATGAAAACTCAGTCTTATCTTCCTACATCCATGCTGGCCAACATAAAAATATTAGAGCCTTCATTCTCAAAGAATAGTCTGGAATTTCCTCCCTTAATCCACTCCCCATTCTGGTCACTTAAGACCTAAAGACCTCTCACTACCAAATCATGACTTTTCTGTTGCTTACACTGTTGTGGTCCTTCTAGTTACTGCTTTGCCTTTGGTATCCTTATCACTGCTAGCACTCTGTAATGGGTCCTTAACTGGAATCTGTCAGCATCCTTTCTTTTCCTTAGAATGGGTTTTTTCCGTCCAAATAGTATAGAAATAACCAAATATATTTCTAGCTAGTTTACTTTCAGTGTTATCGTTAGCTGATTCCTCACTAAAATGGGACCTCCTGATTATCAGCTCCAGTCCAAATAAGCTATACTTTATAATGCCTTTTTAGAAACTGAAAACAGGATACTTTTCCATTTCACATGAAACGTGCTCCTATAACTGGGTGGGTTATTTTAGCCTACATTCAACTTTCCTCTCCTTCTCTAATAACTTGGAACCAGTCTTAGAATTTTCTTTACTGTTGGGCAGAGACATAGCCCTGTTCTGTAAAATTTGAGTTCACAAAATGTGGAAGAGGCCTCCTTTTAGAATAAGAAAATGCAATTTTGAATACAAAATTTAGGTTAGGGCCTCAAGTCTGTCCCAAGTTAATAAAGCAATCAACCTAAAGTTTAAGTTTCATTAGCTTTTTGGTAAACATTCCTGTACCTGAGAATTAAAAAAACAATTAATGACAATTACATATTCTCTCCTAGAAGAGTGTATTGAAAAAAATACAATTTATTCAGTCAAAATAATTTTTTAAATCTTTTACTTGAAATAATTGTAGACTTACAAAAATTTCCAAATTAATATTGCTATTTCCTGTATACACTTTACATAGTTCCACTAATATTAACATTTCACATATTATGGTATAATTATCAAAATTAGCATGGGTACAGTTCTATTAGCCAAACTATGGATGTCAGTATTCAGTTTTCATCTGCTTTTCCACACATCATATTAAGAGCGGTCAGTTGCTTTACCACTGGTGATGTTAGCATGGATCTCTTTTTTTTTTAAGATTTATTTATGTATACAAGAACTGGGGTACAAGCCAGAGGTGTGGGGGTTGAGAGGATTCACCATAGACAGTGGGGAACAGAATAGGCAGATTGACTGAAATACACTGCTGAGGGGAGCAGCAGGCGAGTCAGGAGAGGTCTGCTGTGCCATGTGGGTTTCTCTCTGGCCGGGGATTGAACTTGTGCTGCAGAGGCTGTGGATTGCTTCATAAGTTGCGTCTTAACCCCTTGCGCCACCAGGGAGGCCCCAGAATGGATCTCTTGGTTAAGATAGTGTTTGCTGGATTTCCTTTGAAATTAATCAGTGACTATACATATCAAATATTCCATTTCTCTCCAAAGTTTTGTCCACTAATTTTAACATTCATCCGAGGATTATTTTATTTGAGCTATTTTGTAGTTCTAATGGTGGTTTGCTGTTTTTGTTATTTATTCTTCATTTACTAAAGGAAATTCTTCTGTAAGAGAGCAATAATTTTTGGAGACAAGATCCGCCATTTATTTATTTGTTCAATTGCTTATTTATTACACTAGGGGCTCATGGATATTTGTTTTATTCTCTGGGTTACAATTTAGTGTTGTCATTATTTTATTGCTCAAATTATTCCAACTTGGGCCTTTGGGAGCCCTTTCAGGTTGGCTCTTCTGTCAAAAGTAATTTTGAAATAATTTATCTCTTTGTGTTTTTCGAAGATACTCATTCCACAATCAAATTGGTTAAACATTTTCTGTGTTGCTCCTAGTCAGTGACTTGACTTTACACACAACGGCTACTCCCACACCTGAATCCTCAGTGCTGCCCCAATTCTTCAAGTCCTTATATCAGTTCTCCATTGTACTTAACTCTACTATATAAGCCTAGAAATAAATTCTCCCCTTATAGGAGACTCGAAAAGTTTGAAGATTGGAGGAGGCTAGCCTGGATGAGCAGTCTCTTTAGCTGCTAGACTAAGGGTATAGAATCACTAATTTTGGCCTGCCAATATGCACACAACAGACCTATTAATATATCCTGAAGAAACTTTCTTGTCTCTTACAACTTGCCTTTCTTCTTGTTTTGGAAATGACAAAAACTGTGTTTCAGTGACCCATTCAAAGTAAGTGTTCTTCACAAAGATAGGTCTCATAGAGTTAGACCAAGTCTATTTTTGCTCTGTAGTTTGTGAAGAATGACTGTGCTCGAAACAGAGAAAGGAAATTATAGATGGGCTATTGGAAGGACAATCATAAAAACAAGCAGAAGATGATTATAAAGATACTATTCCAGTGTGCCAAACTTCAATAATGTAAAATTTGTTCCTTTAGTAAGAGGTTTTGTGAGGCTATCCTTTTGGCCATAAAAGCACAGTGAATAAAAAAGACAAAAAGCAAGAAAACCAATTCCTAAAAATTTATCTACTTTAGAAGGAAAATTCCATGTACTTTCAGTTCTAAGCTGAACTGAAAATTTGTTGGATTGACAAATTATTAAAATAAATTTTTGATGGTTTTGTCAGGGTAAGAGAGAGTTCTGGGCCTTTAGGTTGGGGATACATAATGCTTCTTTGCAATAGTGATTAAAAAAGATTAAGCCATTGATATTTTAGCTCCTTCACACTAAATTTTACAAAATGATGGATCACCTGGCAACCCATTTCTTTTAAGAGATATAATTGTCCTACCCTTTTTTCCCCCACCTTTCAAGAATTGCTTAAATTCTGATACCCACATTTAAGCTTGCAAACATGACTTTTAAACATACAGTTAAAGCTATTCATCATAATTTGCTATACTACCACCATTAAATTACAGTTACCTTGGAGCATAAATGGTTTAAAGTAAGCCTGTAACTTATCTAATAAACACCTTTCTATCTCATACATGCAAATGATATCTTCGTGTAAAGGTCTTGTCGCTCTCAGCTTCTTAAGTTATCCTGTGCTCCAGAAGTCACTACTGAGGTTTATCAAGGTCCAAAGAGAAGGGAGAACAAAGATGTAGCAAGGACTCATTAAAAAAAAGATGGCACAGCAAAAGGGAATGCAATTCTACAAGTGCAAGCCCTCAAGAAACAGCATATTATGATAAACCCCTTCTTTAGAAAGGTTGTCTTTTCTATCACTGATACCACAGGCTAAATTATTTATCATGCCATCAAATAACAGCTGAGGCAATAGAATAAATGTAGAGGCATCACAATGAATCCCACTTAATGCAAGTAATTATACAAAAAACACTGCCCTAACAAATTAAATTATTTGACTGCCAGTTAAATACAGTTTTAACTTTCAGAGTTTAAACAAGTAAGGGTCATACACTGAAATTGATACACACACCTAGAACTTTTCAGTCTACACTATTTCATGTACATAGATAGCCAAAATCAATTACAATGTATGGCCTAACAAATGCTAGGAGCAATTCTTTAAAAGTAGTTTTTACAGGTATTAAATTTTATCTTGCACACTGAAGTCATCATACATACAGGGCAAAGTTGGAGCTTTTATATTTGAGTTTATTCTTCATTTATCTTTAAAACATTACTATTAAATTGTTGAATTTAATATTGTTGTTGAATAATATTATTGTTGAATTTAATATTATTTAATATTAATTGAAATTAATATTAAATAGTTGAATATTAAAGCAAAAACAGTTGCCAAATAGTGATCATATTGATTATAGTCCTTCACTCATTCACTACCGCATATAAATTGCCAGCAGTGAGTGTTATTCACTGGCCCCATTAAGAGGTGTCCTACCCTTAATTACTTCAGATAATCATGATTTATTTGAATGTGTCATATGATTTATACTTATTCACCATAATGATTTTTGAGGCAAGCCTAAACATATGTATGCATGATGGATGTTTATACTTTATAGTATAAATATTCAAATGTTCTTTTCAGTGCATGTCCAATACATATTGCTGTAAAGAGTGGATAATATTGACACATTTCCACAGACTAACAACTTAGGTATGTTGAAAGTGCTGAAGTTTCATGGGGGAATGTCAAAATTTCAGAGAAAAATTACAGAATTGAAGAGGAAAAAAATATGCCATGATGCTGTTACTTAAAATTGACAGGAGAAATATTTGAGACACACCATACCACATCATAAGGTATGCACACATGACACCAGTATGTGTGGAGACTCTATTAAGTATTCTAAATTGAAGATGAATGATTTGTGTCTCCTGTGGCTCCCTAAAATTGCCATTTCCCCATAGAAATATATCACCTTCCAAAATTAGAGCCAAATTTCAGAAGAGTGATTTAAATTAGATTAGATTTGTGAGGGATTTCTGTTTAAAAAATCATTTAAAATCCATCTTAAGGAATAAGATAAAAACTTGAATGTTTTGAAATGATAGTGTGGAATTGAACAGGCAAGATTTCCAGGCAGAGAACAACTTTAAAATATGGGAAAATATGGCACATATGCAAGAAGTATAGGATAGTATAAAGAAATAAGTTTATGAAATAACTGATTGGATTGCAAAACTAAGGAATTTGCATTTTATTTATGCTCAGAGAAAAGTCATGAGGTTTTCTGTTTACTGTCAGAAATATCCAGTAGGGCCTCCCTGGTGACACAAGGGGTTAAGATGCAACCTATGAAGCAATCCACAGCCACTGCAGCATGAGTTGATCCCCCAGCTGGCCAGGGAGCAACCCACATGGCGCAGCAGACCTCTCCTGACTTGCTCACTGCTCCCCTCAGCAGTGTACTTTGGTCAATCTGCATGTTCTGTTCCCCACTCTGTCTCTGGTGAATCCTCTCACCCACCACAACTCTGGCTGTACTCCAGCTCCTGTATGCATAAATAAATAAAACTTTTAAAAAAAAAGAAATATACAGTAAAAGTATATAATAAAATTAGACAGTGAATGTAACACTAAGAATAGAGAGGGGGCTGGCCTCCCCTGGTGGCCCAATGGTTGAGTGCTGGGCTGCGAAGCTGCCTGCAGCCTCTGCAGTGCCCGTTCAATCTCCAGCCTCCCGCGACTGTCCCACATGGCGCGCAGACCTCTCCTGCCACGCCCGCTGTTCCCCTCAGCTGTGTATTTCATCAGTCTGCCTGTTCTGTTCCCTGCTCTGGCTCTGGTGATTTCTCTCACCCTCCCGCGCTTCTGACTGTACCCAGTGCTTGTATAAATAAATAAATAAATCTTAAAAAAAAAAGAATAGAGAGGGGGGATTATTGCAAGTAAATCTATAGTTAGGAATCTATTTATGAAGTAATAAATATTTCAAATATTATAGTTAAAATGTGCAATGGGAAAGATGGATGAGAAAAGAGTCATTGAGTTAAAATCTACAGGGTTGATTTGTTTTTGAGTTCATTTTTTTTAAAGTACTAGGAGTGATTTTATAAATATTGATAAGAAAAAATTAATTTACCAAAAGACCCAAAAGTCTTATTTATAGAAATCATTTAAAATACATATGTAAGAACCATAATTTACAATTTAATTATTCATTAAAGCAAACTAAAATTGACTTGTATAGACAATCCATGTTGATATTTTCATTATCTGATATATGCTATTTATGCTATGTTACTCATTTGCATTTGAGCATATTTTTAGGTGTAATGCTTTACTGCACTATTATATCTCTTATTTAAATTGGTTTTCCTATTTGTCATGTCTGTATTATAAGGTAATTCATTCAGAAATTATACTTTTAATTTTTTGGTAGTACCCAGAAGTGCCACGTAGCTGTGATAGATAAATTGATATATGCTGATTTTTCAATCAACAAATTGAACCAAAGAGTGGTTCAATGGGAAAGACTAGAGAAGTTGTTGTACCAGCAAAATTATACAGGGTATTTTCTTTTTTTTTTTTTTTAAAGATTGATTTATTATTATACAAGTACTTGGGTATAGGCCAGAGGCATGGGAGGATGAGAGGATTCACCAGAGATAGAGCAGGGAGCAGAGCAGGCAGACAGACAGAAATACACTGCTGAGGGAAGCAGCGGGCAAAGCAAGAGAGGTCTGATGCACCTTGGGATTGTCTAAAATGTTATGTTGATAGTTGCAAAAATACAGTTTTATCTCAAAAGAAATCTTAATTCTCTTTTTTTGAAAGAGAATTATAAAAATGTGAAGAATTATAGTTTTGTTTGTGAGTCTTAATTAGAAGGATCAGGAGCAATAACTCATAATATCAAAAGGCATGTGAAAGGCTAACATTTTAAAACTCTTTACAACAGGAGTTAGTTTTCTAAGATTATTGCAGGAGGAATATTAGACATCAAGATCAAACTCCTTAATATTAAGAAGATAATACAGGGCATCCCTGGTGGTGCAGCGGTTGAGTGCTGGATTGCAAAGCTGCCCGTAGCCTCTGCAGTGCCGGTTCCATCCCCGGCCACCAGGCGAGGGTCCCACATGGAGCGCAGACCTCTCCTGCCACACCCGCTGCTCCCCTTAGCAGTGTATTTCATCAGTCTGCCTGTTCTGCTCTGCACTCTGGCTCTGGTGAATTCTCTCACCCTCCTGTGCTTCTGACTGTACCCAGTGCTTGTATAAATAAATAGATAAATAAATAAATAAATAAATAAATAAATAAATAAATAAATAAATAAATCTTTAAAAAAAGAAGATAAAACAATGTCACACCATATGAATGCAAGCGTATTCCTATTAAACTTTTTCCCCTACATACCCATATCCCTTTAAATATATGTATGTATAGAGGAGGGGCGGAGCAACATGGCGGCGAGGAGACGCTGCGAGTAAGATCTCCCATTAAAAAAAGTTAATAGGGAGGAAAAGCGGCAGGTCCCAGTGAGAACTGAGACAGGGAGATAAACGGACGACTCCAGCAAACTGCCCGAAGAAGAAAGTTGCCATAAAAGAGGACGAGAAGGGAGGGAAGCGCAGAACCCTGCTCCCTCCCCCGCCCACAGAGGCGGCACTCTCCGACCGGCAGAGACGAGGGAAACAACAAACCAAAACGCCCAACAAGAAAAACGGATGCAGCAAGTGGGGACTGTGAGTGGAAAGGAACTATTTCAGCCACCACACCCCGTGAACGGGAGCTGAGGCGAACCCTGCAGGATCCGCCGCGGAGGTGAGCTCCAGGCGCCAGTAAAGAGAGCCCCGCCCACCAGGAGGAGCCCAGCACCAGCACACAGCCCCGGCCGCCCGGTAAGCTTGCGCGAAAGCGGCGCTCGGATTGCAGCTGCCCAGGGCCCTGCGCCTGCGACCTAGGCTTGCGGGGAGATGGCGGAGGCCCTCCCTGAGTGAGCAGGAACAAGGTGCCCAGGCAGGGGAGCGGGATTCAAAAGGCGCCATTCCCGCGCCACTGATCTGGGCTATAGCCCGCGTCCTGGAACTGAGGGCTTTGGAACTGAGACCCGGGCGGAGGCCCTCCTGAGTGAGCAGGAACAAGGCGCCCAGGCAGGGGAGCGGGATTCAAAAGGCGCCATTCCCGCGCCACTGATCTGGGCTACAGCCCGCGTCCTGGAACTGAGGGCTTTGGAACTGAGACCCGGGGCACGAAATTAGGGGCGTGGGTTCCCCACGACGGTGGGGCACAAGGCAGACACAGCACCCCAAAGCCGTTGAGGTGTACCCTACCATCCCCGCTCTGCTCCCTGTCCCACGGGGTGGAAAATCAGCTCCCCAAGGGCTCTAGGAGAGATCTCTGGTGCCACCTAGCGACTTGACCCCAGCACAGGCTACTGAAGGAGCTAGTGGCCAGCTGGGGAGTTAGCCCACACCGGGCCCCTTCTGAACAAGTAGTCTGAGCCCACAGGGAGAGCGAGCACCCACAGCGGGGCAGACCAGGCGCGCAGAATAGTGTGCCTGAGACCAGAAGCGCAGGGAGTGTGTCCCACATCACCATTTTAGAACAGGGACATTTCTTCAGTAAAGACTACCTGCAGAAGGCTTCCTCAGGAGCCAGAGGTGAGCGGGGGAAGTTCGCCCACGCCAGACCCCCTCTGGCCTGCAGTCCAAGCCCAGAGGGGAGCAGGAAACCACCGCCGGGGCAGACCAGGCGCACAGGGGAGTGTGTCCCCACATCGGCATTTTAGAACAGGGACCTTTCTCCAGTAAAGGCTGCTTGAAACTGACAGATGACTCCTGGAAGAACCAGAGGGGAACAGAGAAGCCCACCCAAGATGCCGGCAAGTCCCAACAACACAGTGTCCCAACGCATACGGCAAATTAGGAAAACAGACAGTAGGGAGGAGAAGAACCACACGCAACCTAGCAACTCTCCAGAGAAAAAGCACACCACAAAAAGAAAGCCAGCCCCCAGATTGCAACGACAATAACTTGGAAGAATTTCTGAGCCTTCCAGAAAGAGAATTTAAAATTGCCGTGATAAAAAAACTGACAGAAGTCATAAAGGAAAACAATGATAGGGAAAAATAATCAACGATCAGAAGAATGCAATTGAGTCCCTAGAGAGGGAAAACAATGGTCAGAAGAAAGAAATTGAGTCCCTAAAGAGGGAAGTAAAAAGAAATGCAGGAGATCAAAGAATTAATGGAAGAACTAAAGAATTCTGGGAAAAGCAATGAAAGCAGAAATAGATGAAATGAAAGAACGAATAAGTAATCTTGAAGACACAGAATAAAAAGAACCAAAAACAGAGAAGGAAAGAGAAGTACGAAGGAAAAAGACGAAGAAAGACTTCGGGAACTATCGGACTCCATGAGGAAAGGGAAATATAAGAGTTATAGGAATACCAGAAGG